>NW_016107404.1:3324753-3378807 GCF_001604975.1 Cebus imitator
GTGGGAGTGTAAATGAGTTCAACCATTGTGGAAGACAGTGTGGCGATTCCTCAAGGACCTAGAAATAGAAATTCCATTTGACCCAGCAATCCCATTACTGGGTATATATCCAAAGGATTGCAAATCGTTCGACTACAAGTACACGTGCACACAAATGTTCATTGCAGCACTGTTTACAGTAGCAAAGACCTGGAACCAACCCAAATACCCATCGACGATAGACTGGATAGGGAAAATGTGGCACATATACACCATGGATTATTATGCAGCCATCAAAAATGATGCGTTTGTGTCCTTTGTAGGGATATGGATGAATCTGGAAACCATCATTCTCAGCAAACTGACAGAAGAGTAGAAGATCAAATACTGCATGTTTTCCCTCATAGGCGGGTGTTGAACAATGAGAACACATGGACACAGGGAGGGGAGCACTACACACTGGGGTCAGTTGGGGGGAAATAGGGAAGGGAGGGTGGGGGGTGGGGAGCTGGGGAGAGAGAGCAGGGGGAGAGATGCCAGACGTAGGTGATGGGGAGGAAGGCAGCAAATCACACTGCCACATGTGTACCTATGCAACAATCTTGCATGTTCTTCACATGTACCCCAAAACCTGAAATGCAATAAAATGAATAAATGTGAAAAAAATATCGAGCTATGTAATAAATCAAGGGTGTTTTCTGGGCATTAGTATTTTGAAAAGCTCCCTATATAATACCCACTGGTCTCCTGCTCCTTTCCCAGCTGCATTTCAAATGGGTTCTTTTGGAGACAATGCCTTATCCCTTATCTACAGCAGAAGGTCTAATGGTATAGATTTTCAGCAAAAAAATTGTTTGGTAACAAAATATTTCGTAACCTCTAATTAACTTGTGAATCACATTTTGGCCTTTAGTCTGTTTGCTTGAGATAGATGTGTAAGAAGGGCCTCTGTTAAGATTTCCAAGTCATACTTCACAACCAACTTTAGCTAATTTATTCTGAATCAAAGGTATATTCTTCCTTTGCCTAGTTCCTTTATACAGACTGAGAGTCCAGATTGAGTTATAACTGCTCCTGTGACCACCCCACATCCTTCCTCCTTTTCTCCCATCATCTAAAAAGCATACTGGATATTTCATAGGTTTTGGGATGCCACCCTAGAAGTTGCTTAGGTCAAGGCATGGCTCCCCCAATACCACAGGCATACTAAACGTAGACTGTGGCTAACTCTCAATGTTCTGGAGTAAGTTAGTGCATTAGTTATTGACTGCTTTATAACAAATTACCCCACAACATAGCATGCTTAAAACAACAAACATTTATTGTATCATTCAGATTCTGAGGCTCAGGAATTCAGCAATGGCTTTGTTGGCTGGTCCTAGCTCAAGATCCCTCAACAGATTCTAGTCAAGCTGTCTTCCGAAGGCTAAACTGGGGTGAGAGGATCTACTCCCAATCTCACTCACATGGCCGTTGGGAGGCCTCAGTTTCTTGGTAGCTGTTGTTCAGCATCCTCCGTTCCTTACTAGTTGGGTTCCCCATAAGGCTGGTCATGAAATGGCACTGCCTTACTCCAGAATGAGTGTTAGAGGAAGAAAGAGAAAGAGACAGGAAGATACAAACTGCAGTGCCTTTTATAACTAATCTTGGAAGACATGCCATTACTTATGCTGTATTTTATTGGTCACTTAGACCAACCTTGATACAATGTGGAAGGAGATGTAACCCCTGTGACACTCCATGAGAGCATCAGTACCAGGATTTTCGATCACTGGGGGCCATCTTGGAGATTGGCTACCACAATTGGGCAGGACCATGCACAGAAAACTCATTAGCAAGATCAAATATACTATTCTTGGTTGGCATTTGTTTATTGCTCATCTTCCGTTACTTGGATCTCTCATTTCATGCTATCGCAATACTAAGCTACTTGTAGTTCCCCAAATACACCATGCTACTTTGTTGTTGTGCTTGGTCTGGTCCAACTATGGTAGCCAGCCTCCAAGATGATTAGAGATTGGGGGCTCAGGAGGGATGGGAGAAAACGATTACAAAAGAACATTAGGAGACTTTCAGGAGTGATGGACATATTCATTATCTTGATTTCAGTGATCACTTTATATGTGTATACACATACCAAAAGTAATCAATTTGCACATTTAAATATGTGCAGTTTATTTGTCCATCATGTCTCAATAAAACTGCTTTTCTAAAAGTTAAAAAATTAAAACGATAGAACCACCACCACAAAAAAGAAATCCCTAGGGTATGAGTCAAAGGTCCGAACAATCCTCTTACTCAAAATACCACATGTATTAGAGGGGTTACAACATAGCTTCAGAATGTCATCATGATCACTTAGATAATCAACAAGTTTCTTTTCCCAGCATAATTCACGGGAAAGAATGATCTCTTACCACTTCTTATGGTGAATTATGGTTGAAAATAATATGGTATAATTATAAGGAAGATTCAGAAGCCAAAATGTGGGTGAGGGTTAGATAGAAAGCACAGAGTATTTATATTTCAAATAAAACCAAAGCAGAACAGAGATGATGAACATTTAACATTGTTTATCTATCAATCACTGGGAGAAAAATTCTGCTATTCAAACTAAGTGCCTTGTAGTTGTCCATTAGAGTAGACGGGTTTTGTAGATTCTAGAGTGCCACATCTAAGAAATGCCCAGTTGTGAGAATATTGATTTTCACATGCCCCCTTTAGTTGGCCAGGATGATGACAATTAGACACTTAGTAGAGTACTTAACGGCAGTAGGTGGTAAATATCACTAAAAGTCACTAGTACAGTGTTTTAAGCAAGAAATACAAACTGGTTAGTATTTTGGAAAGATGCTTTGGTGCCAGAGTAGACAATTGATTTAAATGCCTATTTTCATTACCAGAGTCAGGGATTTTTATTTTATCAATATTTTATTGTTTAATTGTCATAAATTAGCATTGATTTGTACCATTATGTTTCATTACTAAATGACAAAAAATGACTCTTAAAAGAGAGAAGTAATTTCTTAACATAATTTCAATTTAAACAGCAAGATAAACATATAAAAATTTTTTTCTTTTAATGTAGCTTTAGTTCAGTAATGACAGTTTGAAACTACTCCCTGTCCTCATTAAAACATTGAAAGTCTCTTTTAGCTGAAGAATGAGTGAGTGGGAGGGTGAGCCATGATAAACTAAACAGCTCCAAAAGGTAGTGAGCAAAGGAAGCCACTCCTCTAGAGAGAGAGAGAGGTGAAGGGACAAGCGGCCCTTTAGAAGTATGACTCATAGAAAAAGAGGAAGTCAAATTGTCTCTATTTGCAAAGGACATGATTGTATATTAAAAGACCCCATCATCTCAACCCAAAATCCCCTTAAACTGATAAGCAACTTCAGCAAAGACTCGGGATACAAAATCAATGTGCAGAAATCACAAGCATTCCTATACACCAATAACAGACTAAAAGAAAACCAAATCAAGAGCAAACTCCCATTCACAATTGCTACAAAGAGAATAAAATGCCTAGGAATACAACTAACAAAGGATGTAAAGGACCTCTTCAAGGAGAACTACAAACCACTGCTCAAGGAAATAAGACAGGACACAAACAGATGGAGAAACATTCCATGCTCATGGTTAGGAAGAATCAATATCATGAAAATGGCCATACTGCCCAAAGTAATTCATAGATTCAATGCTATTCCCATCAAGCTACCTATGGTCGTCTTCACAGAACTGGAAAAAACTACCTTAAACTTCATATGGAACCAAAAGAAAGCCCGCATAGCTAAGACAGTTGTAAGCAAAAAGAACAAAGCTGGAGGCATCACTCTACCTGACTTCAAACTACACTACAAGGCCACAGTAATCAGCATGGGGGTACTGGTACCAAAACAGAGATATAGACCAACGGAACAGAACAGAGGCCTCAGAGGCAATACCACTTATTTACAACCATCTGATCTTTGACAAACCTGACAAAAACATGCAATGGGAAAAGGATTCCCTGTTTAATAAATGGCGTTGGGAAAACTGGCTAGCCATGTGCAGAAAGCAGAAACTAGACCCCTTCCTGACACCTTACACTAAAATTAACTCCAGATGGATAAAGACTTAAATATAAGGCCTAACACCATAAAAACCCTAGAAGAAAACCTAGGCAAAACCATTCAGGACATAGGTGTAGGCAAGGACTTCATGACTAAAACACCAAAACCATTGGCAACAAAAGCAAAATTAGACAGATAGGACCTAATGAAACTCCAGAGCTTCTGTACGGCAAAAGAAACATTATCATTAGAGTGAACCGGTAACCACCAGAATGGGAAAAATTTTTTGCAATCTACCCATCTGACAAAGGGCTAATATCCAGAATCTACAAAGAACTAAAACAGATTTACAAGAAAAAAACAAACAAACCCATCCAAAAGTGGGCCAAGGACACAAACAGACACTTTTCAAAAGAAGACATATATGAGGGCAACAAACATATGAAAAAATGCTCATCATCACTGGTCATTAGAGAAATGCAAATCAAAACCACATTGAGATACCATCTCACACCAGTTAGAATGGTGACCATTAAAAAATGTGGAGGGAGACAGCAGATACTGGAGAGGATGTGGAGAAATAGGAACACTTTTACACTGTTGGTGGGAGTGTAAATTAATTCAACCATTGTGGAAAACAGTGTGGCAATTTCTCAAGGACCTAGAAATAGAAATTCCATTTGATCTAGTAATCCTGTTACTGGGTATATATCCAAAGGATTGTAAATCATTCTGTTATAAAGACATATGCACACATATGTTCATTGGAGCACTGTTAACAATAGCAAAGACCTGGAACCAACCCAAATGTCCATTGATGATGGACTGGACAGGGATAATGTGGCATACATACACGGTGGAATACTATGCAGCCATAAAAAACGATGAGATTGTGTCCTTTGCGGGGACATGGATGAACCTGGAAACCATCATTCTCAGCAAACTGACATAAGAACAGAAAATCAAATAATGCATGTTCTCACCTATAGGTGGGTGTTGAACAATGAGAACACATGGACACAGGGAGGGGTGCATCACACACTGGGGCCGGTTGTGGGGGACCAGGGGAGGGGCAGCGAGGTGTAGGGAGGTTGGGGAGGGATCATATGGGGAGAAATGCCAGTTATAGGTGATGAGGGGTGGAGGCAGCAAACCACATTGCCATGTATGTACCTATGAAACAGTCCTGCATGATCTGCACATATACCCCAGAACCTAAAGTACAATAAAAAAAAAAAAAAAAAAAAAAAAAAAAAAAAAAAAAAAAAAAGAAGTGGACTCATAGCCTATTCTGTATTAAAGAAGGAAGCAGGCTTCACAGGCCACAAAACGTCATGCCATATTTTCAGAAAGATAAGAATACCAACTAACAGAGGTCTTCAATATTTTATCCGCCTGGACAGACATTGAGAATTCTTTATAGATATGGAATATCCTCTTATTCTAAACAAACATGGTGACCCTTTTTAGATCCTAAATGTCTTTTTGCATTAATCCTGCACTTCTTTTCAATGTATGTTATCGGTATCCCGTTTCAGGTAGCCTTTGTGTAGTTAACTAAATTGTAAAAACACATTCTATCTTTTCCTTCCTCATTGAATGTCCTGCGATCTCATTTTCCTCACATAAATGTCATGTCATTGCCCTTCCCAGCTGACCACATGACAAATCATGAAAGGTTTTAAAATATATTCATGTATCAACCAAAGCTTGACCTCCTTACTGATGTTATAGAGTTAGAATAGTATGGGCCCTTCCTTCAGCGCTCCTTTCTGACTGAAAGGTAGCTCTTATTCATCTCAAAGTCTTATTTTCATATTTTGAATATGGATTGATTTTTCCTCAACAGTGCTGACTTAGCCTATGATGTGTTAGGACCTTTGTTATCCTGCAATGAAAAACTGGGTACTGGAAAATGAAGCAAGACTAGAAGAAGGAAATTAGGATGACAAAAACATTGCAAAAAATATCTGAGTATACAGAAATGAAAGAGCCTAGCCTGAATTCTAGGCTTGCTGTGGCGTATGCCTGGAAACTCAGCTTTTTCTTTAGTCAGTTTCACATAAATACTTAGGGCCACGAAGTATACTTTCTTTGCAACTGTTGAGTACATAATCAGAGACTTTAGAATAGGCAGGTAGGAGAGGAGGCCATGAGGAGATAAAAATTGCCCCAAGGCAATCCAAAAGCAAACTTACGTGCCTGGGTGAACCGCTAGGGAGAGCGGTGGGTGATATTTCATTTGTTATTCCCGTGGCAAACTTTGAAGACCTGGAAAGCACCCATGAGGGTGCCCATAGTTTGGTTTTTAGGACTTTCTCTCTCTGTGCTGTTAAAGGACTCCTCAAGCCTCTATTCACAACCATAGTTACGTTACTTTCTGTTAATCAAATCACCATCCTGTTGAAACACACATGTACCTGCCAAACGAAATGAATAGAAATAAGCAGTACACTAGGAAAACGATACTCCCAAAATGGGAACAAGAAAACATGATAAATGCCTTCAAATATTTGTTAGAACACCAGGAGCTAGAAGGATTAGGTCATTTTATGTGGTTTCCAGTAGTAGAAATAGGAACAGAAAGAAGATATAGGTCAAGATAGGGAAGTCCTTTTGTACAGTATACAATTTAAGCTGGTCGTAAGCAGCTTTTCACCATTGAATGTGTTTGCATGGAAACCTACTGCTGTCCTATTAGATCACAAAGGATGCTTTCAAAATTCAGTCAAGCTAGATATTTTCTATGCCTCTTTAAACTGTAATATTCTAGAATTCAAACAGTATGATAAACTCAATATCAGTATTGTGAATTACAATTCTCATAAAACTTTTGTTTCTAAAATTGAGACATTGTCTCACTCTGTCACCAGGCTGGAGTGCAGTGGTGCAGTCTCGGTTTTTACTGCATCCTCCACCTCCTGGGTTCAAGTGATTCTCCTGCCTCAGGATCCTGAGTAGCTTAGACTACAGGCACGCGGCACCTTGCTCAGCTAATTTTTTTTTCTTTATTATTACTATTTTTTAAGATGGGGTTTCACCATATTTGTCAGGCTGGTCTCGAACTCCTGACCTCAGGTGATCCGCCCACCTCAGCCTCCCAAAGTGTTGGGATTACAGGCGTGAGCCACCGTGTCTGGTTGCTCAGCTAATTTTTGTATTTTTAGTACAGCTGGGGTTTCACCATGTTGGCCAGGATGATCTTGAGAAAGACATCCACCTTCTTGGCCTTGTGATCCACCCTCCTCGGCCTCCCAAAGTGCTGGGATTATAGGCGTGAGACACAGAAGTTTTGTTTCCTATCATTGGAGAGAATTACACTCTACTCATTTTTGTTCTGCATTATGAGATGTTCTTGTTCTTCCCCTGTGATTGTTGCCATTTTGTGTCTGGCATCTATTTTAATTTGTTATTGCATGTGTTTGTTTATTCAATTAGCCATTTATACAAAATATTGTCCAACTTTTCATCTATACCAAATACTGTGCTGACGACCCCAAAATGGAAACGACACAGTATCTCCCTCGTCCTCATAAAAACGTGAATCTCTGCTCAGCTGCTACCAAATTTGGAGCTTTACCCTTAAATGTATGTGATGCTTCCAGTTTTTAATGGATGGTTTAGGCCCTTAAACATACTGTTATTCATTCAACCTGCTGTTGCCAAATATGGATGAACTTAAATATCCCAAGAGTCAGGTGAGAAGGCAGTTAATTACATTATTTGCTCCGTATTTAAATGCTTTTGTCTTGACCACAACTGAGTGATTGAACTTGCCTATGATCAGGGCTTGCAGGCATGGATCCAGGTTCAAATAGCAAGTTTCATATCCTGCTTCCTCTGCTTATCAGCTATGAAAACAAGTTACTTAAACTTTCTGTGTCTTGATCTTCTCATCTGGAAAAGGGAACTGTAGCAGAACCTACCTACTAGCGTTCTTATGCACAATAGAAATAATGTTTGTAAAGCGGCTTGCCACAGGACTTAATGTATAGTAATTACTGAACAAGGAGAAATGATTATTATGGCGCCTTCGATGAGGCTCTCCTGGGCACTTACTTATATTTTAGCACTTCTTATTGCATTGAATTTTGGTAGCAACAGTTCTTTGCTTACATCTCTTTCTCCCTCAGTAAACTGTGAATTTTCTAATGCCTTGACCTTACCTTGATCTTGTGAACAAGATCAGTGTTACAGTGCTTTCCAATCTTGTTCATGCCAGGAAAATACTGAAAATCTTAATGCTTAAGTGACACACCAGGGAAATGAAAAAGACTGATCTGGGTGAAGGTGACCAACCTGTGGGCTCTCATAACCTTGAACTGCCCAGCCTCCCTGAGGGCTGAGAGCATCTATATTTTGGGACATTAGGAACTATGGCACATTGGCTGGAGAGCTCTGGCCTCATCCAATGACTGATGGAGTGATAATCAGGGAATAGCTGGTAACTGTTCTGTTGACTTTTTTCTTGGATTAAGAAGACTTCCACCTCCTGGCTCCATTCTGGTGCTTCAGAAATGAAACATTCTATTTATGTTTTTCTGCTTTTTGAGTGTAAATTTTATATCCTGAAATCTTGAGCTTTTTCACCAAAATTTCCTTCACAGGGATCTACGGACACTTATTGAAGGGCATGTTGTTCATCTGGTAGCCTGTCCAGAAGCCCTGGAGTTTCCAAGGTGGTTTAAGTCTCAATGTGTTTTTATTATTATTATTATTATTATTTTAAGACAGACTTTCGGTCTTGTTGCCCAGACTGGAGTGCAATGGCATGATCTCAGCTCACCGCAACCTCTGTCTCCTGGGTTCAAAGGATTCTCCTGCCTCGGCCTCCCCAGTAGCTGGGATTACTGGCTAATTTTGTATTTTTAGTAGACAGAGAATTTTTCCATGTTGGTCAGGCTGATCTTAAACTCCCAACCTCAGGTTATCTGCCTGCCTTGACCTCCCAAAGTACTGGGATTACAGGTGTGAGCCACCACGCCTGGCCTAATGTGTTGTTTTATTATGAATTACTTGCATGTACATATAAATTTTACAATGTATCATCAGAAAGAAGCTATAGGGGTACACAATATCTTGGTACAAACGTCTATCTATTTTAGTTTAAATTTTTGTAATTGTTAGGGGGAAATGCTTCTTTCCCTAACTCTCTGTAGTCCATGAAGAGGGATTTTTCTTAAGTGTTTTAAGCCTCTTGCCTCAACTGTTCTTGTCATGGAGGTTGAATGAGTTTGTTGGTTGGTGGGTGAAAATTATTTATTCACAATTTTCTATTGGGTAAAGCCAAACATTAATGGTTCTTCGGCAGGGAGAATCCTGTCTCTTGGTGCTCTCCTCCCTTCTCCTGAACAGGGCGCAGCACTGAGCCTCAGGAAATGTGTATGTACGCAGACTCAAGCTTATTTGGGAAGTCAACTGTTCCGAGGTATAAACCCGGAAGGGGACAAGATTAGGGTGTTCTAACAATTCCATTTGGCTCTGATAGTCATTTCCTTCAATGTGGCTTTATCAGAAATTGAGATAATATTATATGGCTTCTACCTCTCTGATACCAGCTTCTGATCTCAGTTGATTCTGACTTCAGGCAAAAAAAAGTATTATTATTTATCAGATCCCCTAGAATGCCAACAGCAGTTACTATTTATTAGTACTCAATTCGGATTAAAGAATATTCTTAAAAGAGAAGTGAGACATGTAGATGGTAAAATAATTCAAACCGTATACAAAAGCAAAGTGAAAAGTAAAATTCTCTTTCTTTTCTGTTTGTCTCTCCTCACAAAGTCACCTACTATTAACATTTCTGTGAGTGTTTGAGGAAAAAAAGCACTTATGCTTATGTATGTATTTATGTGCTTTAGAAAATGTACACAACAATGTTGGATTAGGCCGGGCATGGTGGCTCACGCCTATAGTCCCAGCACTTTGGGAGGCCGAGACGGATGGATCATGAGGTCAAGAGATCAAGACCATTCTGGTCAACATGGTGAAACCCCGTCTCTACTAAAAATACAAAAATTAGCTCGGCATGGTGGCGCATGCCTGTAGTCTCAACTACTCAGGAGGCTGAGGCAGGAGAATTGCTTGAACCCAGGAGATGGAGGTTGCGGTGAGCCGAGATCGCACCATTGGACTGGGTAACAAGAGTGAAACTCCATCTCAAAAAAAAAAAAAAAAGTTGGATTAGACAACTTAGATACAACGTCAAAAGTACAAGTTATAAAAAAGAAGACTGATAAGTTTTATTTTGAAATTAAAAACTTCTATGCTGCAAAGGACGTCATCAAGATAGTGAAAAGACAACCGATAGAATGGGAGAGAATATTTGCCAATTATATATCTAATTAGGGATTTGTATCCAAGTAGATGAATAACTCTTATAACTCAATAATAAAGACAACTCAATTGAAACATGGGCAAAGGATCTGAATAATTTCTCCAAAGAAGATATAAAAATGGCTAATAAGCAAATGAAAAGATACTCAACATAATTAGCCATTAGGAAAATGCAAATGAAAACCAAGATGAGATGCCACATTGCATCACTAGAAAGGCTATAATAAAGAAGAGAAACAAATACCAAACACTGTCAAGGATGCGGAGAAACTGGAATCTTCATGCATTGCTGGTGGTCATGTAAAAGGTAGCAACTTTGGAAAAGAGTCTGATGATTTCTCTAAATGGTAAACACAGAGTTACCATTTGACTCAGCAATTTTATTCCTAGATAGATACTCAAGAAAAATAAACCTACCTGTTTAGGCCAGGTGCAGTGACTCATAGCTGTAATTCCAGCGCTTTGGGAGGCCGAAGTGAGATCTTTTGAGGCCAAGAGTTTAAGACCAGTCTGTGGAACATAGTGATACCCCATTTCTACAAAAAAGTAAAACATTAGGCGTGGTGGCGTGCACCTGTAGCCATAGCTACTCAGAAGGCTGAAGAGAGCGGATCACTTGAGCCCAGGAGTTTGAGGCTGCTTTGAGCTCTAATTGCACTCCAGCCTGGGTGACAGAGTGAGACCCAGCCTCAAAATAATTAAAAAAAAAATGACTATACAAACACTTGTACATGGACTTCAACATGTTTGAACCTTGAAAACATGTTAATGAAAGAAGTCAGTCCCAAAAAACCACATATTGTATGATTCCATTAATATGAGATATTCAGAATGGGTGCATCTACAGAAACAGAAAGTAGTTTAGTGGTTACCAGGAGCTGCTGGTATCGAGAATGGTGCACGACTACTAATGGGTAAAGGACTTCTTTTTGAGAAAATGAAACATTCTATAATGAGATTATAGTGATGTGTGTACAACCTTGTAAATATACTTAAAATTAGGGAAGTATACTCTTTAAATGAGTAAACTTAGGACATACATCAATTATATTTCAATAAAGTTGTCAGAAAGATAAAAATGTGCCCATATATGACCCTTCTACATTAAACACATTTTAGGGTGTTTCCCCCCATATAAGCACATACAAAGCTGGTATGTTTTTACATGGTTATGCAGTATTCTAAATTATGGGACAATTGATTGTTTTCTGTAATTTGACTTTCTGTCAAAGAAATCTATTGAGGAATCTATCAAAGAGATAATTTAATGTATCTATCAAAGAATTTCCTGAAGTTGAAAAGAGCCTTGCTCCTGGCCTGTTCATATCCTACAAATGACCACAGCTAGGGCATGAAAAGCATTTAGAATGGATGCAGTAGAATATGGGAGAAAGGTGAACAGGCTCTATTTCTGTAGATGAGGCTTGAACGGCTGTAGAGGAAGCAGAACAGCTGCAGCCCAGTTGTTGGTGCCTGAGCACCTTTCCTTATCTGAACCAGAAGTTTTCTGGATATTAAAATTGGACCACCAGACCTGCCCCAAATATGATGAACTTCTTCAGAGTTAACTCAGTGCACCTCTGTGGCTGGCGATTTTTCTTTTTGATTAGGCCTGCTTTGCATTTCTTTGTGGGAGTCAATAGGTCATTTAATATTTCATACCTTACTTTAATATTTTTGCCTTCTCTCCTATCTCAGGGTTGTGAGCCTATTTTCATTCATAACTGAGACCTTGAAAGTTGTAACTTTTATGAATATTTACAAATATTCATATTTGTAAATGAATAGAAAAAGAAAAAAATCTTTCTTTTATGAATATTTACGAATAAATATTTTGCTGTTGGCTTCTGATAAGTTCTTTTATCAGGTTAATGCTATTTCTTCTATTTCTTGATGAATACATTTAAAAAAAAATCAGGAATGGATGTGGAGTTTTACCTGATTTGTGGGGACATTCATCAAGATGGTTGTATATGTATTTATTTTTGTCTTTAATCCGTTCATGTGGTGAATTGCATTAATGCATCTCCTAGTCTGTTTTTGATCATTCATTTGGAATTCATTTCACACATATTTATTTAGAGCCTTCTACATAGCAGATGATGTTTTGAGCACTGATGATATAGTAATAAGCAAAACAGACATTATTCTTGAAAAACTGTTAAATGCAATCTGCTAGCATTTAGGGTTTTTTTGGTATTAGATTTTAGAATCCATCTCAAGAAATATTTAAAGCTATGAATAAGGATATATTGATAAAGATTGATTATTGCAACATTGTTTATAAACATTAACATGCTCATCCATGGGGCAATGTTGAAACACATTTTAGTTCTTCCACCTATTGAATAATATATAGTAGTCTGTTTATAAACATTAACATGCTCATCAGTGGGGAATGCTGAAATATATTTTAGTTCTTCATTCTATTCAACAATATATAGTAGTTAAAAAGAACCAGGTAGCTCAGCATAAACAAATATAGAAAAAAATCAAGTTGCAGGATTTATGTTTCTGTAACATCATATCATTTTTGCAAAAATGAAAAAAAAATCTCTGTGCGTTTGTACTTTGTATAGGTATAAAAATACCTGCGAAGATATGAAACCATAAACTATTAACTGTGGATTATTACTTATTAATGTGTCACTTTTGTACTGCTTGTGTTTTTTAAGATGACAGGCAGGTATTATTGTTGGGATTACCAAAGGAGAAAAATTAAATGTAGAGCTTAAGGACTGGAAGGAGAGCATAGAAAAACATTTTGAACACAACTCCATGGGTTAGTGCTCAATTGCAAGCAACAGAGCTGTCATAGCTAGTTTTAAGCAGAATGCTACTTATTATTATGTATTAGATGATTTGTGGTATCATTGGAAAACCCAGAGAAGCAGGTAGTAGATGGAATTTCCAGAAACAACTTCCAGCCCCAGAATCACACGGTCACTGCTGCGATCAGGGTAGTTGTCACCACTGCTGCAAGCAGCTACAGACTCAGGAGGCTGATGACTCCAGAACCACCCCATTTCTGCTGTGATCTGCCACCATCTGTGATGCATACTCTGCCTTCCTCCCCATTCAACTCACTTTCAAATTCTAGCCTCAAAGGAATGTGTCTAATGGGCACAACCAAAGTCTCTTCTTCAACGCTAGCTGCAAAGGAGTCTAAAACTGTAATTTTGCACTTTCCAAACACCACAGTAAAGGAAAATGTGCTAGAAGAAGTCTTAAGTAAATATTAAATATGCAAGCCAAACACAGCATCTATGTCAATAAGCAAATAGCACATTGCTTTTCAAATACAATAAACAGTTATTTTCCCACAAAGGCTGAGAAAATCATTGATTCATTGGCGAAATCTTTTTTTGATATGTAAGAAATATGTGCTTGTTGTTAAAAAGTGGCAAATTAAGAAGCACATAAGAAAAAGGTAGATAAAAATAATCTGAAAGCCCATCATCCATGTTAATATTTGGATTATTAACATTGTTAGTATTTTTACCTTTCAAACACCCATGCGTACAATCCCTGGCCCCACACGCTTAAAACAAAGAATTATATTAAACATCGACAGAATCTGTTTTAAATGTGTAGCAAAGCTGGATGAGATGTTTAAAAAGTAAAGTTAATTAAAAATCATAAAACATGTATTGACTTAATAACTTAATTTAAAGACTTATTGAATTGATAGACCCTGAGTTGATAAAATGAAATTCAGTTTTCAATCACTTTCATCGAGTCAAAAATAGGCTATCATTTCTTTATTTTTGATGAACTCTAATTTTTGACTCCAAAGCATTTGTTTTTAATTAACTTTTAAGACAAATTTTTAAAACATCTCCCTTAATTCTCCCCCTGGCCCTCTCAGTATTCAGAAAATTCTGTACACCGTTTAGTTTTAAAACAATGGAAAGCTGAGTCATTTAATATCCTCATGTCCCACAAAAGTCATGAAACCTGCCAGTACCTTTGTTTCCATGTTTGCAAAGCCAAGGTGTTGAACTAAATTATCTCTTAGGGTTCAGAGCTATGAGACTGAACATTCTGTGAAGAGATTTCCATTCTCAGGGAAAAGTTTCAGGCTGCAAAATCCTGGCTTTGATTTTCAGGACCGCTTTTCAGGTAGCGGGTGACCTTGGGCTCATTATGAACTGCTGGATGCCTCCACGTAGGAATTCGAGCACTGAGATGAAAAGTAGCTCCTATTTACTTCCTGGAGTTTGATGAGGACTGCCAGCTCCCTTGCAGCAAATGTCCTATATACATATGATACCTAATTAAAGTAAGGACAGTAATGTGGTCCAAGAGATAGCTAAACAGAGTTCTTTAATTTCGGTGTAGATTTTAATCTTGAGATGACTTTGAGAGATGTGAAAGCAACAGTGACAGCATTTTAAGACAAAAGAGCACAGAAATTTATTTCAGATAATGAATGGATTGTATGATTACTTCAAATAAAAAGTTTACCTAGCCGTATATATTACTCTAGCTACAAATCTACCAGTGTAGGAACATATATTTCATATATTCTCATATATCTGAAAAAGCTTATACAAATTAAATACGATTATCTCTGGGGATAGAATTACAAATGATATTCAGAGTTTTCCAGGTTATTAATTGAATTACTTTTAGTAAGCCAATAACATTTTTTATATCTAGAAAAAATACGATTCAGTTCTTTCCAAAAAAAAGTAAATGAAAGTTGTGCTTTGTTGCATATATTCTGAGGCTGGGACAGGTAGGTAGGATAACAAGGCAAGAAAGAGTACCTGTTAAATTATTCTGCCTGCTTGAGAGCAAGAGAGAGGGATCGAAAGGCTAGTGAGTAGAAAGTTCCAAGACCCTTTCAATCATTCATGACCCCCACTTTCCCCTGTCAGATGACCTTAACTTTTGCTTCCAGTTTTAGATTTACCTTTAGGGATCAATGTTGTCCTTTCTCGACAATCATTTAACCCCGTCTTGTTTAGCACTTGCAGTGATGGGTGCTGGGAACATTAAAGGCAAAGGGTGACATATTCCCAGGCCAGGCTGTCTGCAGATGTCACTAAGACTATTTCAGTAGGCTTGCTTCTCACTGCCTCCCTGGCCTCCCTTAATCCATTACACAGTCTTTTTCCCATTGTCTTCTGGAGCGCAGCTCTGATATTTGCATTCTTTTGCTCAAGAATCATGAGCACCCCGCCTAGTACAGAAAAGTAAGAACAGAAACAGAATATCCTCCAAGTAACTTAGGTGGATTTTCAAGTCCCTCTTTGTCTGTGCCCCAACTTACCTTTCCAGCCTTATTTTGTCTTCCAGCCGCAAACCCTTCCCTTACTGCTCTTTGCCTTTGCTTATGCCAATTCCTTGCATCAGCTTTCTTTATTTCTAAGCACCCTGACATTTATGTTCAAACCCCTAGAAGGCCATCCCAAATTCCCTTCCCTGAAACACTCTATACCTTCCTCTCAGCTCCCATAACACTCCAACTTTTCTTCTCTTGGGTACTTACTACCCTCCACCCTGTGGCTATTTGTGCCCTCTGGGAGCTCAGCCATCAACACACTCTGTCTCGGGCCTGAGTTGGTATTTTCTATTGCAGGCTTGTAATAAATACATACTATTGAAGAATTGGGTCCGACATTGTTTCTGGGCTAGATCCCACCAGAGTAGCTATACAACGAATACCTATTAAGCTTTTGGAAAAACAAAAAACAAACAAAAAACTTCCCCAGGCCACAGAAGCACAATTAGTGCACCAGGGCTATGATTTATTAAATAATCCTCTACCAGACACAGTTATTTTTTTTTAAGATGAGTCACTCATACTTAACACTACATTGTCTTTTTGGGGGATTGTGAGCTCTTTCTTGGTACTGGCCACTAAACACACGTTGATGTGTCCGAGGCTGTAAAATGGCAAAAGAGTCAGTCAATGGCATTCAAAATTGTAGGCAATGGAACAAATTTTCAACTTTTCTTCACTCTTAGCCCATTTTTTTCTTCTCTGCCTTCTTGCCTCTTTGATTTATTTGTTTATATTTTTCTTTCTTGTATAGGTTGGATGTAGGCTATTTCTTAAATTTATTCAGTTGGAGTATCTGCCAATCTCTGTTAATGACAATATGTTTGGGGAGGTGAGTGGGCATTTGGGGAGGAAGAGGTAAGAAAGACTTCTCCCTCCCTGGGGAGTAGGGGGAGTGGGTGTTTCATCAAGAGAGCAGAACACCAGATTGTCTTTCCCTTGAATTATGTAAACCATCCTACCTCCACCTGTGACTCGATTAAGTAAACCTAAAATCAACAGGTTACCATGAAATGAGCAATATTAAAATTTTCCACTTAGCAGCATGAAGTCATAAAATCAAAGCTAAATTCAAATAGGAAACATAACAAGTAATATTTCCTGAACAACCCGGTTTGTGATCTAAGATTTGTGTCCGCTACATATATATGGTATATGTCACTCTTAGGTAATTTTGCTTGGTTACCCTGAGTCTGATACATTCTGGCTGCCCTCATCAAGTTGAATATCTAGAGTGAAGAGCTGTGGTTAACTTTTTAGATAATGGTGATTTCTCCGGAGATGTGCTATTCTTGAAAACCTTTTCCGGGTAACATTGTAGCCTTCCCTTAGTAAGTCTGTGGTCTTATCACCATGACTGTTTAAATTATTAATACGAGAAATATAAGGGAGATAGGAGAGAAGTGGCATGATGTGGGCATAAGGACATGTGAATAGAGTTGCTTTGTTCTGTTTATACATGTGGCAAAATTCTAAGAGAAACTTGTACATTTTTTTTTTTTTTTTGAGTTGGAGTTTCGCTCTTGTTGCCCAGACTGAAGTGCAACAGCACAGTCTCAGCTCACTGCAATTTCTGCCTCCTGGGCTCAAGCGATTCTCTTGCCTCAGCCTCCCAAGTAGCTGGGATTATAGGCATGTGCCACCATGCCCGGCTAATTTTGTGTTTTTGGTAGAGACAGGGTTTCTCCATGTTGGTCTTGAACTCCCAAGCTCAGATGATCCACCCACCTCGGTCTCCAAAATTGCCGGGGTACAGGTGTGAGCCACCGTGCCTGGCCCTGCTTGTACATATGTTTTTATAACTACAAATTTCAAGGAACTTTTCCTATGATTGACTTAGTCAAGAAACAATGTTTAAAAATTTTGTTGAACTAATATACATAGATATAACTGCGGCCAATTTCTTTCCACAAAATTAGCACTGAATACTTATAGAAAAAAACCACTCATGTTTTTCCTCTAATAATTAAATACTTCATGTGAATGTACAAAGATGAGAAAAAAAGAGAAAGACCTACAAGAGCAAATAATGCAGCAGCATGTTCAAATGGTACTCTTTTTATTATATCATTGAGTTTCAGCAGAAATGGCAAAGGCTACAAATAATTCAATAGGTTTTATGTACTCATATTCTAAAGTGACACATGGACCCTGTATGCAGGATGCACTAAGAGATGAAGGAGTTATTTGACACCTTTAACCTTGGGTGTCTTCCTTCTTGAAAGTATACAAGAATTGCTTCTTTCTCACCTTAGCCAATAAGATAAGGGATTTGAGAACATCTACTTGGAGGGACTGACATTTGTCCCCAGGTGTTTGGTGAACTCGGAACTGGGTCTGGTTCTTTTTGGGAGAAATCCCAAGATAAGAAACTGACTAGAGTTTCTGAGAATGAGCTGTGCTTTCTTTGAAGGTGGAACAAAAGTGTGTATTGCTTGTGGACCAGATGTAGGTCCCATTGAAAGGAACAACCTGGAATTATATTAAAATAGACCCTGTCCAGAATACTATGTAAAGAAGCAATGTGACCCCAACATGGATGTGTAATGCTGCAAGTTCAGGTGTTGAGGAGGTATCTGATGTGTGTCAGAGGGGAGGCTTCGAAGATGTGAAAGGGAATTATCATTAGAGGTGCGCAGAGATGAATCTCAAAGAAATTTGCAAAAGATCTCTGTAAAGCCAACAGTCAATGCTGGACTGCCATTTCTAGAGAACATAGACACCAGACGATGGGTGATTCATTCAAAGAAAACTGTCCTGGCTGCGTGCGGTAGCTCACGCCTGTATTCCTAGCACTTTGAGAGGCCGAGGCAGGCAGATCACTTGAGGTCAGGAGCTCAAAACATTTTGGCCCACACGGTGAAATCCTGTCTCTACTAAAAATACAGAAAAATTAGCTGGGCATTGTGGTGGGTGCCTGTAATCCCAGCTACTTCGGAGGCTGAGGCAGGAGAATTTCTTGAACCCTGGAAGAGCAGGTTGCAGTGAGCTGAGCTCGCACAACTGCCCTCCAGCCTGGGCAACAAAGTGAGAGTCTGTCTCAAAAAACCAAACAAAACAAACAAACAAAGAAAACTGTTTCTACGCCTTTACATCAGTTCACCTTTTACCCTCATCCAACTCTGGAGAGGCCACACCTTTCAGCTAGCAAATGGTGGAGGATGCAAAGTGAGAGAGAAGAAGCCAAGATATTATCTATTTTCCACTGTAGCGTCTTTGGTCTAAAGTGGGCTCAAGCATTACTGCTTATTACAGGAAAAGAGACACCAGTTGGATAAGAATTTGGAGTTTTAATATTACACCTGACAGTAGTGTGTGAGCCTTAGATTAGACTGCACTTTTTATTATCTGGAAAAAGGACCATTTCTTTGTTATTTAAGAGAAACCAGAAAAAATTATGGGAACTCTTTGAAATTTGAACTAAAGGGCAGGGCACAATAAAGTCACAGAGGGCATTTGTGGGAGCATTACTGAGAAAATATGGTCAGTTTCTGCTTGCTGTTATAATAACAATCACCTGAGAATACAACTGCCCAGAGATTGCCAGTGTGTACTGGTTTATTTCTTCCCAGTCTTTTTCCTTTGCCTCCATACATTTTGTGAAAACAAAAATTGGGATCATATGACATCGTTTATGGTACATATTTCCCATCTATTTCCCCTAGCCCTTTATAAAGTCTTTTAAAAAATCAGGCAACAAGAGCAGAAAATTTGGGTGTACCTGGAAGAGATAAGGCAATTTAATGCTATTAATTTTCTATAAAGGTCAAGGCAACTGTGTAATTGTCCAAGGACTAACATTAAGGACTATTACAGTGCTTTGCAAATCAGTTGGTTTTACTTGCTGCATTTTGTTGACAGAAGTGAGGCACTGCAGCATATGAGAGCTTTACACTCCATTTCCATCCTATGCAGAATGCAGTGGGTGTGAGTCCCTGGTCTATCCCCTCATCACAAGTCATCAGTCTCTGTTGAAGTATCAGAAACACGGGGTTATTGCAGTGAGACAATAATTTTGGCACTGTTTCATTAATTATGCCCCCTTCCCAGCTGGTGTTTTTATTTCAGGAATGCTTTCTCTTCCTTGTGTAGACTTCATGCCCCTTGGGTAGGGACTGAATTTTCCATTTTGTCTTGTTTTGTGCTATTGCCTAACAAACATTGAAATATAATTTTAAAAAAATGGATTTGGTCCACTTATAATTCATCTGCAAAGACTGGCAATGCCACAGGTATTTTTCAGCCTTGTGTCTTGCAAAAATAATATGTTTCAGTTTTAGTTTTTTCAATATGTTCTCCTGGCACGGGCATGTGGGCAAAGGTGGTTCCTTTGGAAATGAGAATGCCAGACATTAAAGATATTCATAGCAGAAGGGACCACTTCTTTCAGCGAAGATGTGACTGAGAAATATTGACAAAGCTGCTTTTTTTTTTCCCCTATCACTCTCACACACTGACAGCCTATGATAGACTTCTTTTATTTGGTTTACACATTTTTAAAAAGTTGAATTAATTGATAACATGTACAAACCAGAAGACTCACATAAAAATTCAAGATAAAATGAAAATAACTGACAACTCAAGTCACATATTCCTTCATGGTAGTTATCAGTTGAGCAGCTATTTTGCTTTTGGATGGGACATGCCTACCCCATAATACTACAGTCTCTGCAACTGCCTAATGTGTTACCAACTATGAGCCAATGTGTTATTCACCATTTAACATTGTGCTTGTATTTCTTCTCCCCTCCATATTTAGCCTACTTCAGTCATCATACAGCTTGCCTTACCTATTAGCATTTTAATTTTCCAAAGTCTGCCTTGTCCACATGGTCCTCCTGATCTGCCTCTTCTGTAGTTAATAAGGTTCCAGTCTGAGTATCCGATCAATCATTCGAGAACCCTTCAGATAATCATACCATAAAATAGTCTATTTAGAAAGAAGTTGATACGGTTAGGCTTTGTGTCCACACCTAAATCTCATCTTGAATTGTAATCCCCATAATCCCCATGTGTCAAGGAAGAGACCAGGTGTAGGTAATTGAATCATGGCGGTGGCTTCCCCCTGCTGGTCTAGTGATAGTGAGTTCTCACAAGATCTGATGGTTTTATAAGGGGCTCCTCCCCCTTTGCTCAGCACTTTGCCTTCCTGCCGCTTGTGAAGGAGGTGTCTTGCTTCTGCTTCGCTTTACACCATGATGGTAAGTTTTCTGAGGCCTCTCCAGCCACGCTGAACTATAAGTTAATTAGACCTCTCTCTGTTATAAATTATCCAGTGTTGGGCAGTTCTTTACAGCAGTATGAAAACAGACTAACACAGTAAATATTATAAAAAAGACTTGAAAACTAAAAGTATCTTTAAAGCTTTTTACTAATAAGATAAAAGCTAACTCCAGCTTGGAGAATAACACTGCTGGTAAGTTCCGAAAAGCAAGTGGCTTACTGTGCTACCGTAACTGAGCTAAGACGTGTAGCTCTGGATTCTAGTTAGAACAGCTGCAGAAAGAGGCAGCTGCTGTTTGTCTGACAACACTCTCATTGGTAACATGATGGCAAGCTTTGCTTATCTCACGGCTTATTTAAATGGTGGAAATTACGTATTTCTTTTCAAATCCCACGTGTCAAGAGATTATTTATCTTACAAGGACTTCTGAAGGCCAGTCACTTGCTCTCCAGTCCTATTCTACCAATTCTGCCAGCTTAACTGCATTAGGAAGCATAGACATCAGAATTTTGTCAAACTAGTTTAGACTTCAGGGGTGAAGTTTCTGTTTCATTCTTTGCTAGTCTCTTCCACCTCCAGTGCCTTCTAGCTCAGTAAACTGCCACCATTCTATCCAGTGCAAGTCTGATATTAGGGAGTGTTCTTTGGCAGTTTTCTGTCAACCACATACAATCAAGTCCTATTCTATTTACTTCTTAAATACTCCTGACACATCTGCCTCTCCTGTTGCCACTCTCCTTCCCCAAGCTATGATCCTTTCAAGAAAAATCTTTTAACTCACTCCTCTTGCCCTACTCCAGACCTTCCCAGCACAACAGCAGCTTTCCTTTACCTTCAGGATGAAATCCACAGTAATTAACATCTCTCCAAGGCCCTCCATCTTCCACACCTGCCTTCATCTCCATTGGCTTCCAGAATCCTTATGTCTTTTTGTCCCACCTCCATACTCTCTAAGGACAGCATGCATGCTCTTTGTCTTTCTGGAATACTCTTATCCCACACTTGATTTCATGTCTACTTTTCACCTTGAACTTCTTTCCTCAGCCAGGCCTTCTCTGCACTCCTAGTGCTCTCATAGCATCCTGTAGTTTTCCTTTTGAAACAACTATTACATTTTAATTTATTCTCCCCTGGGTAATAAGGTTCAGATTCTATTTGTCTTATTCACCATTATAAATCTGATGCTTAGCACAGGGTCTGAAACCTGCTTGGTGCTCAAATATATTAAAGAAACTAAACATGAAGCGTGAGGCTCTGACTATGTAAGACTTATGTATGAGAGGTAAAAACCTGAGCAAACTGGTTATTTAGCATTTGCAAATTATGCAGTTTTATGGCAGAAGTCAAGCAGAAAAATCATAAAAAGGCAGAACAATAAAGATAATAAAAATTTCTTTAAATTCTTCCTTCAAGATAAGAGCAACTGTAAATATTTTTGTATAAGTTATTCCTGTGTTTATTCTCTATACATGTGGGTGTAGCTTATCTATTTTTTTTTTTTTTGCTTACCACATTATGAAACTATTCCTGTGCTAGTATTCATCAAACATCATTTTCAATGTTCATGGAATGGATGTTTCAAAATTAATGTCTATATTCTTGCCTATTATAGGACTTTTAGATTGTTCACATTTTAATTTTTACTATTATTTATGTCTGAAACATTTTTAAATTAAATGTCATGTCATCACTATGCCCTTAGCTTTTGGAATGGCTTGCAAGAAGAGTCATATTACTGAAAAGTCTTCATATTGAGACACTGTATAGCAGAGTGGTTAAGAGCATGGACTCTGGAGCTGCATGTCTTAGAACCTGAGTCATGGCTCTGTTGCTAACCATGTGTGTGACTTTTAAAATGTTACTTATTTTCCTGTCTTTTTCTTTTCTTATTGTGATAACACAGCATGAGATTTGCCTTATTAACAATATTTTTAGTGTAGAATGCAATATATGTTGTTAGCTATAGGCGCAAGATTGTACAGAAGAGCACTAGAACTTATTTTGCACAATGGAAACTTTGTCAGTTGATCACCAATTTTCCATTTTCTTCTCCCTTCAGTTCTGGTAACTACCACTTTACTTTCTGATTCCATGAGTGTAACTATTTTAGATAACTCATAAAAGTGGAATCTTGGCTGGGCTCAGTGGCTCACACCTCTAATCCCAGCACTTTGGGAGTCTGAGGTGGGTGGATCACAAGGCCAGGAGTTTGAGACCAGCCTGGCCAATATAGTGAAACTCTGTCTCTACTAAAAATACAAAAATTAGCTGGGCGTGGTGGCCAGTGCCTGTAGTCCCAGCTCCTTGGGAGGCTGGGGCAGGAGACTCACTTGAACGTGGGAGGCAAAGGCGGAGTTTGCCATGAGTCAAGATTGTACCACTGCACTCCAGCCTGGGCTACAGAGCAAGACTCCATCTCAAAAAAAAAAAAAAAAGGTGGAATCTTACAGTATTTTCTTTGTCTGGTCTATTTTGCTTAGACTAATATCCTTCAGGTTTAACCATGTTGTCAATATGGAAAGACTTCCTTATTGTTTAAATTCAAGACTGAGTAATAAGCTATTTGATGTGTATTCCATATTTTTCTTTTTTATTTATCAATCCAATCAACATTTAGATTGTTGATATGGTTTGGCTGGTGTCTGCACCCAAATCTCAACTTGAATTGTATCTCCCAGAATTCTCATGTATTTTGAGAGGGATTCAGTGGGAGGTAATTTAATTATGGGGGCCAGTCTTTCCCATGCCTTTCTTGTGGTAGTGAATAAGTCTCACGAGATGTGATGGGTTTATCAGGGGTTTCTGCTTTTGGTTCTTCCTCATTTTCTCTTGCCACTGCCATGTAAGAAGTGCCTTTCACCTCCCACCATGATTCTGAGGCTTCCCTAGCCATGTGAAACTGTAAGTCCAATTAAACCTCTTTTTCTTCCTAGTCTCAGGTATGTCTTTATCAGCAGCATGAAAACAAACTAATACAGTTGTTCTAGCATCTTGGCTGTTGTGAATAGGGCTGAAGTGAACTTTGAGGTGTTCCTAACTTCTGTGTGTTTTAGTTCCTTCATCTATAAAATGGTAACATCCGAAATCAGGCTTTCCATAGAGCTCTCTTGGGCTACTTCGATAAACTTTTTTCCTGCCTTCCTTCAATCCTCCCTTCAAATCCAATTTACAGTCTGCTTTTAATTGACCCTAATGCCCAGCTTTGATATTTTCAGTCCGTTGTTCAAGAATCATCAGTGCCTTTCTCCGTGGAAAAAATATCTCTGGACCCCGATTACGTATGCAAGGCCTTCTGTGTCTGTACGCCAGCCCTCCCTCTACAATTGTATTCTTTGTTCCTTTCCTGCTCCTTATTTTGGCTCTTGTGATTGCTTCAGCTCTTCTTTTTCACCTCCACTTATTCCCAGCCTTGTAATTAAGGACTTGGCTTAAACTCCGAGGAAGCTGTTCTTAATTCTCTTCCCTTGAAGTGCCCTCTTTCTTTCTGTGAATGCTTGTAACACTTTCTGTCTGCTTCTCTCTGGTCACCTAAATTGTTTTAAGTGCCATTTTGGTTATTTGTGATTTTAGGGGAGGTCCGCATGTAGTAACATGCACATTATCAGTCTCTGATCTGGCTTGGTATTTGCTACAGCACCATGCCTTCATAGGCATGCAATAAATAAGGGCTAAATGATTGAATAGATTTGAGGGCTAGATTCCATTACACTTTATTCTTTTTCTTTTCTTTTCTTTTTTTTTTCCTTTTGAGACAGAGTCTTGCTCTGTCGCCCAGATTGGAGTGCAGTGGTGCGATTTCAGCTCACTGCAACCTCTGCTTCGTGGGTTCAAGTGATTCTTATGCCTCAGCCTCCCAAGTACCTGGGACTACAGGTGCACACCACCAGGCCCAGGTAATTTTTGTATTTTTAGTGGAGATGGGGTTTGCTCCATGTTGGCCAGGCTGGTCTCCAACTCTCAAACTCCTAGCTTCAAGCAATCAGCCTGCCTCGGCCTCCCGAAGTGCTGAGATTACAGGTGTGAGACACCATGCCTGGCCTCCACTACACTTTAGAAGAGAAATTAACTTCCCCAGCCCACAGCATTTAAGCCATATGGTTGTGATGCAAATTAATGCAATAACATGCAATTCACTTTTATCTAATTTGATTCTGCTTTCTGAAATGTCATCTTTTCTTACACCCACTGTTTTCTTGCTTAAATAATCTACATCATGGATTACTTCCAGGATTTCTAGCAGGCTTTTTCCTTTCTCCACCTCCATGTATAGCTCTTTTCTTGGAAACAGGTGCAGTTTATTGTGGCCATATCTGTGTCTCTTTGCATTGCTTTTGCACGGTCGCACGTGCTGCTACCTGCGGCATTCTAGAATATGCTAGCTGTCAATGCATAGCAAAAAGATGAGGATAAGGTCAGGGTCATGAGCCTGGTGCCTCATCTGTGCCACAGAACAGTAGTCTCGTGCAGTTGAAGGATGATTGCCCCGGGTTTTGGTTGTCATCAACTTTAGAATGCTTGAGTCAGGGAACAGACAGCAAGGAAAATCGACGTGTCTTTTTACCTTAATTCATGCTGCCTGTGTTTCATAAACAGCAGCCTCAATCATGGTCAGCATCTCAATCCACCTGCCTTAGAGTTAGGGCAGAGACCACTTAGATTTTGGTATTGGGCTGTCCAGTAGTCTTAATTACAAATGTTAACTATAAACACTGACTTTAAGTGGGAAGTGAGAAAACGGTGTTTCAGGTGCTGTTAGGCAGATGTCTTTGTCATTTGGAAGCCATCAGGGATCATTTTTATGAAGTTTTCCATCTAAAATTTTTTTATAATTGCAAGTATGTATATGTAGCTGGTGTAGCTCAATATGCCACAATAGCAGCTTGTGACACTGTTTAAACGCTAACGTCAGAGCAACAGGCTGTGAACCCCCCTGTACAGATGGCATCCCACTTACTTCGTGGTACGTGGATAAATAGCCAAATAATTTCCACATGGCGTGGTTTTGATTGCAATAACAATAAGCCTCGTTAGTTGCATTTGGGAGGGGGAGTCCTCCTTTAGTTTGGCATCGGAAATCAAAAGCCAGAAGGAGATGGAGGGAAAGAGGAAGGTTTAGGCTCAGAAGGCAGAAACTTAGGTCAAGTTCAGCATGTTTTCCGTGGCTGTGTTGTCAGAGGACAAGATATTGATTCAGAAACTAGGATTTTTCTGAGAATGTAAACACAGGACTCCAGGTATTTGTGCTTTGTTTTTATTAGAACCCCATTTTCCCACAGAGAGAATGAAAAGAGAATGTATATTTGTTTTAGAATACAGGAATCTGGATTTATTTTCTCTTAATCATCACAAGCCCCGAAGCTTGCTTCTTGCTGTGCTTAGTGGAATCATAAAACATACATAAATTTCTCATGGCATAAATATTTCTCAAATATTAGCATATGGACTAACTAATAGTAGTGAGTTGAAAAACTTAAAATCAAGTAATCAAGAGAAACAAGGAAGTTGACATTATTGCTTTATAATGAGGGTTTGAAACTAGTAATTATTAACTGATTCATGATTGCAAAACATTTTAAAAATAAGCATGAGGAAAAGGCTTTAGAAGAAATGCAATGAGGTCAGTGCCTTTTAAGCACATCATAAAGGAAGATAATGTATAGATGTGATTAGGAATTTTCCTTTTTATAAAGAAGGACTTTGGAAATTCTTTTCGTTTTGCCCCTTCTGTGTAGATCTTTATTTTCTGTCTTTCCATCACCTACCCATCTAGCCTTGACTTTACTGAAACTAATGAACAGCCGTGGGTGTCAACTGGCACAATAACAGCAGTACTGGTCCTCCTGAGATGCCATAGGCATCTAGCCAGTGCGATGTCATGATGATCAGGCCTTTTCTACCACACACATCCAGGCAAAAGCATCCAGCTTCTCCTGCTGCCTGTTCCTTTGGCTTCAGACTGCAATTTGCAAATTTGGTTTGGGCATGACTTAGGATTCTTTGCAGTAACTCTGGTTTGCATCTGGGTTTCCCTGGATTTGGTCAACGCTCACCCAAGTTTCGTCTTGCACCAACTTACCCACAATCCTCTGGGGCAGTCAGTGAAAATGAAAATTCCCGGTCTCCACCCCATACCCAATGAACCAGCACTTCTGGCAGTAGAGCCCAGGAATCATCATTTTCAACAACCCCAGTGATTCCTTTGGAAATTTTTTTTTAAATTCAAGAAAGTAATTGATCAAGCATGCATGCAAACTTAACCAGAGCAGATGTAATTTTATCATTTTTGTTTTGAGTTTTTCATAAAAGAGATAGCACATTGCAGATACAATTTAACCTTCTTTTATACTCACCCATCTACCCCTTCTTAGTGGTAATCACAGTTGGGAATATGGTATCTGTTTAGTCCAGATTTCATAGGGTATATTAGGCTTTCCATGTGGGAATTCCCTTCTAGTGTTTTTTTTAAAAAAATTATTTTTGCAAATCTCAAATCTTGAGGAAAAAATTAGTTGAGAAATTGGAAAAATGGGAAGAAGTATTCTACATCTACAGCAATTAAATTTGATCAACTTAGAGATATTCTAGTTGGAAGGAGTTTATTAATGTCAAGTAGAAGGCAGCAAACAGTGACAAGCAGAGCTGAAGGTAAAGCTGATACCTTCAGGAACGAGGATAAGGGTGTGTATGAAAGAAGCAGACACAGGCTGAATACAGTGTTTCATGCTTTTGGGAGACCAAGGCAGGAGAATAGCATGAGACCAGGAATTCGAGACCAGCCTGGGCAATAGGGCTAGACTCCATCCCTACAACAACAAAAAAACCCAAAAAAAACAAAAAACAAAAAAACGCTTAAAAAAATAGCTGGGTGTGGTTGCATGTCCTGTAATCCTTCCTTGCTACTTAGGAAGCTGATGTGGGAAGATCCCTTGAGCCCTGAAGTTCAAAACTGCAGTGAGCTATGATTGCACCACTGCACTTCAGCTTGGGCGACAGAGCAAGGCCCTGTCCTAAAAACAAAACAAAACCAAAAAAAAACCAAAACAAAACAAAACAAAAGTTCCAAGCTCATAAGATAGTCTTGCTTGCAACTGTGGCCATATTAAAATGTGTGTTAATGGTTCTATCTGTTGTAACAGCGAGCTAGTCTTGCGAATAAAACAAATATCTAGCAGCTTATATGCATGGTATACTTCAGATAAATCTTGATTAATCTTATAAATCTTGCATTCTAAGAAATAGCAAAGTTTGGAAGCCAATAAGTCCTTAAATCGTCAATTTGGTACATAATTCTGTGTAGTGCTATTTACTTTGCTCGGAAATTTAAATGCAATATGAATACTGTCCAACAATGTTTGCTGATGTTTTCTAGTATATGACTCCTGGACAAATATCTACGAAATATTTTCCTTGTTAACAAAGGAAATTAGTTCACATTTACCAATATGTACCCTGAAGTCCAATCTGGAGGTGCTCTTTCTTGTACATACACACTCTTAAAGTTTAACCAGTGTCAACACAAAATGAAAGCATTCTATTTTATAAGTGGAATATTTATCTTATATTTGACAATGACTTCTATTGATATTTTTTGTGTCAGTGTCCTTTTTAAAAATATTTCTACTATCAAATATGTATAACAGGGTTGGGCACAGTGGCTCATGCCTGTAATCCCAGCACTTTGGGAAGCCAAGGTGGATGGAACACCTGAGGTCAGGACTTTGAGACCAGCCTGGCCAACATGGTGAAACCCTATTTCTACTAAAAATACAAAAATTAGATGGGCATGGTGGCAGTTGTCTGTATTCCCAGCTGCTTGGGAGGCTGAGGCAGAGAATCGCTTGAACCTGGGAGGCGGAGGTGGCAATGAGCCAAGATCGCACCACTGTACACCAGCCTGGATGATAGAGCGAGATTCCATCTCATTAAAAAAAAATGTAGAGATCATTTCTATGGCACTGAAATATATTTGTGTCACAAAAATGGGTTAATAATAAGCCCTGTATTTATTATTTTTTACAAGATACCTCTAAAATGTTTAACCATATCACATAAAAATGATTCAGTTTCTCCTTGTGGAGACTTACCATTACTTTTAAAATGTGTAAAAAGTTTGAATGAAAAAACACAGAATAAATCACGATTTTAGCAATTCCTGAGAATTTCTTGTTTCAAAACTTGGAAGATGAATACATGCCCAGAATATAGAAAGGCTAGGTAATACTTGGGGTGCTTCTGCTACTTTATTTTTAATGTAACATTTTTCAAGTGTATAGTAGCAAGAACAAACACTTTAAAGAAGCTTTATGTAAGTGCTCTATGTGTATTAATTCCTTTAATCTCCACAACAACTCTGTGAAGTAATTTACCATTACCACCATCATTTTCTGATGAAGAACTAAAAGGATTAAATAACTTGCTTATCATGGTCACTCTGCTATACATATTGATGAAAATAGCTCTAGTTCATTTATTTTAGCTGCTATATAATATTTTGTCATGAATAGGCCATGAGTTTTCTATTCTCCTGTGAATGGACATTTATTTCTAATTTTCTACTTTTAAGAAATAATGAATATCCTCAAATACGTATTTATAAGATGTGTAGGTACATATAACTATTATCTGTATTGCTGGCTTATGACACACATATGTTTTAGATTATGCCAGATTTTACCAAACTGTTTTACAAAGATTAAATCAAGTTACCCTTCCATCAGCAGTGCTGGAGTATTCTTATATCTTCTTGTCTTCTAAACAACACCTGACACGGTCAGTTTTCAGCCTTGATGTGGTCTGATGAAATATTTTGTTGTTGTCTTAATTCGTTTATATTACATTATTGTTATTTAAAAAATGAAGACATTAAAGGATTAAAGCTTAATAATTTGTTCAAGATCATAGACCTAGCTGAGATCCCTGAAGTGCAGAAAATGATAGTTGGATCATTGAAATAAAAATTTTTCCTTTTTGATAATTCCCTCCAAGCTTGACTTTCCAGTTGAATCCAGCAATTTATAAAAGAAAAGTTGTCCCCAAATAATCTGACTTCTGGAAATTTCCAATCCCAAGTGGGCTCCTGAGAGTGTGTAAGTGGTATAATTTTTGAAAAATGGGCTAGTTTAGGTAAAAGAGTTGGGCACTACATCCGATCTTAGCAACAGAGAATTGTAGAGGTGGATAAACAATCTGGTACTTAATTTTCTCATCTGAAAAAGGAAGACGTTGGATAAGGTAATTTTATTTCTTCTTTTTCAAATAAAATTTTATATTTTTCCTCAATTGATAAGACAAGTAAAAGCTGAGCAACTTGGTTGCAAGGTAGTGAAGGTCTGCCTAGTCTTGTCTTTTCCCTTGTTATTCACAATACTTCATGAAAGTTTCCCAGGGGTCCAGCAAATACATTTAAAAACCACAGAACAAAATGGTCTCTGAGACCTATTACTAGTACTAATAGCAAAAGTGCATGTACGTAATCAAAAACTGGACCAATGTCAAATACAAATGCTCTCTCAGCTTGCGATTGCTTTTATATGTGATCTTGATATGCCACTAACCAAATTTCATCCTTTAAACAACAGACAGCATTTAACAAAACTGATAATCTTGATATTTGTCCCCATTGCAAGTTTCATATATATACTGGTAGAAGTCTTGGGGCAAATGTCCTGAATTAACTGACCCATGAGTGATACATTTTCATACATGAGGAGTCATACTCAATGTTTAAATATTGGTTACTACTGGTTTACCCAAATAGTTATAGCGACAATGACTAACTCCAAAATGTAGTCAGTGGAATTCTGGAAGCATTTTCAGTATCATATGTGATTGTTGGTTTCTGGTCTTTTTGTGCATGCTACTTTAAATGTCTATCCTCCAACTCTTTATTGAGAAGGAAAACCAAAGCAGATTCAAGAAAGCCAGTCAGAATGTAGTTCCCTTCTTGTACCAATTTTATTTCAGCTTATATTATCTTTCCTTATGAGAATAAATCAGTTTACATTTTGCATAGAGATCGTTTGCATTTTTTTCTTTTTTTAAATTGCACTTTAGCTTCTGGGGTACACGTGGAGATCATGCAAGACTGTTGCACAGGTATACACATCGCAATGTGGTTTGCTGCCTCCATCCCCCCGTGACCTACATCTGGCATCTCTCTCCATGTTATCCCTACCTGACCTCCCCATCCCCTCGCTGTCCCTCCCTTGGCCCCCCCAAAGAAACTTCAGTGTGTGATGTTCCCCTCCCTGTGTTCATGTGTCCTCATTGTGTCAACACCCGACTGTAAGTGGGAACATGTGGTGTTTGATTTTCTGTTCTTGTATCAGTTTGCTGAAAATGATGGTTTTCAGATTTATCCATGTCCCTACGAAGGATACAAACTCATCATTTTCTATGACTGCATACTATTCCATGGTGTATATGTGTCACATTTTCCTTGTCCAGTTGATTGCCGATGGGCATTTGGGTTAGTTCCAGGTCATTGCTATTGTAAACAGTGCCGCTGTGAACATATGTGTGCATGTGTCCTTATAATAGAATGATTTATAATCTTTTGGGTATATACCCAGTAATGGGATTGCTGGGTCAAATGGAATTTCTATTTGTAGGTCCTTAAGGAATCACCACACTGTCTTCCACAATGGTTGAACTAATTTACACTCCCACCGACAGTGTAAAAGTGTTCCCATTTCTCCACATCCTCTCCAGCATCTGTTGTCTCCAGATTTTTTAATGATCACCATTCTACCTGCTGTGAGATGGTATCTCAATGTGGCTTTGATTTGCATTTCTCTAATAATCAGTGATGATGAGCATGTTTTCATGTGTTTGTTGGTCTCATATATGTCTTCTTTTGAAAAGTGTCTGTTTGTATCCTTGGCCCACTTTTGGATGTGTTTGTTTGTTTGTTTCTTGTAAATCTGTTTTAGTTCTTTGTAGATTCTGGATATCAGCCCTTTGTCAGATGGGTAGATTACAAAAAATTTTTCCCATTCTGGTGGTTGCTGGTTCACTCTAATGATTGTTTTTTTTTGCTGTACAGAAGCTCTGGAGTTTAATTAGGTCCGATTTGACTATTTTAGCTTTTGTTGCCAATGCTTTTGGTGTTTTAGTCCTGAAGTCCTTGCCTATGCCTATGTCCTGAATGGTTTTGCCTAGGTTTTCTTCTAGGGTTTTAATGGTGTTAGGCCTTATGTTTAAGTCTTTAATCCATCTGGAGTTAATTTTAGTGTAAGGTGTCAGGAAGGGGTCCAGCTTCTGCTTTCTGCACACTGCTAGCCAGTTTTCCTGATATCATTTATTAAACAGGGAATCCTTTCCCCATTGCATGTTTTTGTCAGGTTTGTCAAAGATCAGATGGTTGTAGATATGTAGTATTGCCTTCAGGGCCTCTGTTCTGTTCCATTGGTCTGTATCTCTGTTTTGGTACTAGTACCATGCTGTTTTGATTACTGTAGCCTTGTAGTATAGTTTGAAATCAGGTAGCATGATGCCTCCAGCTTTGTTCTTTTTGCTTAGGATTGTCTTGGCTCTGTGGGCTATTTTTGGTTCCATATGAAGTTTAACGTGTTTTTTTTTTCCAATTCTGTGAAGAAGGTCATTGGTATCTTGATGGGGATAGCGTTAAATCTATAAATTACTTTGGGCAGTATGGCCATTTTCACAATATTGATTCTTCCTAACCATAAGCATGGAATGTTTCTCCATCTGTTTCTGTCCTCTTATTTCCTTGAGCAGTGGTTTGTAGTTCTTCTTGAAGAGGTCCTTTACCTCCTTTGTTAGTTGTATTCCTAGGTATTTTATTCTCTTTGTAGCAGTTGTGAATGGGAGTTGCTCATGATTTGGCTCTCTGTTAGTCTGTTATTGGTGTATAGAATTCCTTGGGATTTCTGCACATTGATTTTGTATCCTGAGACTTTGCTGAAGTTGCTTATCAGTTTCAAGAGATTTTGGGCTGAGATGATAGGGTCCTCTAAATATACAATCATGTCATCTGCAAATACAGACAATTCGACTCCCTCTTTTCCTAATTGAATACATTTTATTTTTTTTTTCTTGTCTAATTGCTCTGGCTAGAACTTCCAATACTATACTGAATAGGAGTGGTGAGAGAGGGCATCCTTGTCTAGTGCCGGATTTCAAAGGGAATGCTTCCAGTTTCTGCCCATTCTGTATGATATTGGCTGTAGGTCTGTAGTAAATAGCTTTTATTCTTTAAGATATGTTCCTTCGATACCTAATTTATTGAGAGTTTTACCATAAAGTGCAGTTGAATTTTGTCAAAGGCCTTCTCTGCATCTATTGAGATAATCATGTGGTTTTGTCTTTGGTTCTGTTTATGTGGTGAATTACGTTTATGGACTTGTGTATGTTGAACCAGCCTTGCATCCCTGGAATGACACCTACTTGATCATAATTGATAAGCTTTTTGATGTGTTGTTGCAATTGGTTTGCCAGTATTTTATTGAAGATTTTTGCTTCTATGTTCATCATGGATATTGGCCTGAAGTTTTCGTTTTTTGTTGAGCCTCTGCCAGGTTTTGGTATCAGTATGATGTTGGTCTCATAAAATGATTTGGGAAGGATTCCCTCTTTGTACGTCTGGTAGAATTTGGCTGTGAACCCATCTGGACCTGGGCTTTTTTGGGTGGTAGGCTTTTAATTGCTGCCTCAACTTCAGCCCTTGTTATTGGTCTATTCAGGGTTTCAACTTCTTCCTGGTTTAGGCTTGGGAGTGTGCAAGTGTCCAGGAATTTATCCATTTCTTCCAGGTTTACTGGTTTATGTGCATAGAGTTGTTTGTAGTAATCTCTGAATGTAGTTTGTATTTCTGTGGAATCAGTGGTGATTATCGTTTTTTATTGCATCTATTTGATTATTCTCTCTTCTTTTTTATTAATCTGGCTAGTGGTCTATTTTGTTGATCTTTTCCAAAAACTAACTCCTGGATTTATTGATTTTTTTTTTCAAAGGGTTTTCGTGTCTCTGTCTCCTTCAGTTCTCCTCTGATCTTAGTTATTTGTTGTCTTCTGGTAGCTTTTGAGTTTTTTTGATCTTGCTTCTCTAGCTCTTTCAATTTTGATGACAGGGTGTTGATTTTAGATCTTTCCTTGCTTCTCATGTGGGCATTTATTGCTATAAATTTCCTTCTAGACACTGCTTTAAATGTGTCTCGGAGATTCTGGTGTGTTGTTTCTTCGTTCTCGTTGGTTTCAAAGAACATCTTTATTTTTGCCTTCATTTTATTGTTTATCCAGTTGACATTCAGGCACCAGTTGTTCAGTTTCCATGAAGCTGTGCGGTTCTGAGTAGTTTTCTCATTCTGAGTTCTAATTAGATTGCCCTGTGGTCTGAGAGACAGTTAGTTATGATTTCCATTCTTTTACATTTGCCAATGAATGATTTACTTCCAATTATGTGGTCAATTTTAGAGTAGGTGCAATGTGGTGCTGAGGAGAATGTATATTCTGTGGATTTGGGGTGGAGATTTCTGCAGATGTCTATTAGGTCAACTTGGTCCAGATCTGAGTTCAAGTCCCGGATATACTTGTTAATATTCTGTCTCATTGATCTGTCTAATATTGACAGTGGAGTATTAAAGTCTCCTACAATTATTGTGTGGGAGTCTAAGTCTCTTTGTAGGCTGTTAAGAACTTGCTTTATGTACCTGGGTGCTCCCATATTGGGTGCATGTATATTTAGGATCATTAGCTCTTCTTGATGCACTGATCCTTTTACAATTCTGTAATGCCGTTCTTTGTCTCTTTCGATCTTTGTTGGTTTACAGTCAATTTTATCAGAGACTAGGATTGCAATTCCTGCTTTTTTTTGATCTCCATTTGCTTGGTAGATCTTCCTACCTCCCTTTATTTTGAGCCTTTGTGTGTCCTTGCACATGAGATGGGTTTCCTGAATACAGCATACCAATGGGTCTTGACTTTTTATCCAATTTGCCAGTCTGTGTCTTTTGATTGGGGCATTTAGCCCATTTACATTTAAGGCTAATATTTTTATGTGTGAATTTGATCCTGCCATTTTGATGCTAGCTGGATGTTTTGCCCATTAGTTGACACATTTTTTTCATTGTTTTGATGGTCTTTGTCATTTCGTACATTTTTGAAGTTGCTGGTACTGGTTTTTCCTTTCCTTGTTTAGTGCTGCTTTCAGGAGCTCTTGTAAGGCAGGCCTGGTGGTGACGAAATCTCTCAGTAATTGCTTGCCCATAAAGGATTTTCTTTTTCCTTTGCTTATGAAGCTTAGTTTGACTGGATATGAAATTCTAGATTGGAAGTTCTTTTCTTTAAGGATGTTGAATATTGGCCCCCACTCTCTTATGTGTCTTGGGATTGCTCTTCTTGAGGAGTGTCTTTGTAGTGTTCTCTGTATTTCCTGGACTTAAATGGTGGCATGCCTTGCTTGGTTGGGAAAGTTCTCCTGGATAGTATCCTGAAGAATGTTTTTCAGCTTGGATTCATTCTCTCCGTCCATTCACTTACACCTATCAAATGTAGATTAGGTCTTTTCACCTAATCCCATATTTCTTGGGAGGCTTTGTTCATTTCTTTTCACTCTTTTTTCTCTATTCTTCCCTTCTCGTTTTATTTCATTGAGTTGATCTTCAATCTCTGATATCCTTTCTTCCACTTGGTCGATTCAGCTGTTGAAACTTGTGTATGCTTCACGTAATTCCCCTGTTGTTTTTCAGCTCCATCAAGCTGTTTGTATTCTTCTCTAAGCTGTTTGTTCTAGTTAGCATCTCATCTAACCTTTTTTTAGGTTCTTAGTTTCTTTTCATTGGGCTAGCATATGTTCTTTTAGCTCTGAAAAGCTTGTTATTACCCATCTTCTGAAGCTTGTTTCTGTCAAATCATCAGATTCATTCTCCATCCGTCTTTGATCCCTAGCTGGTGAGGAGTTGTGATCCTTTGGAGGAGGAGAGGCCTTCTGGTTTTTGGTGTTTTCATCCTTTTTGCACTGGTTTCTTCCCATCTTAGTGGCTTTATCTACCTGTGGTCTTTGTAGTTGGTGACTTTTGGAAGGGGTCTCTGAATGGACATCCTTTTTGTTGATGAAGTTATTTCTTTCTGTTTCTTAGTTTTCCTTCTAACAGTCAGGCCCCTCTGCTGCAGGACTGCTGGAGGTCCACTCCAGACCCTGCTTGCCTGGGGATCACCCACGAGGCCTGCAGAACAGTAAGGGTTGCTGCCGGTTTCTTCTTCTGTTATCTTCATCCCAGGAGGGTACCTGTCTGATGTCAGCCTGAGCTTTCCTCTCTGAGATGTCTCTTTGGTTATACGGGGGTCGAGGCGCTGCTTGAGGAGACAGTCTGTCCCTTATAGGAGCTCAAGTGCTGTGCTGGGATCTCCGTTGTCCCATGCAGAGATGCTGGACAGGTACTTTTAAGTCTGCTGCAGTAGAACTCATAACTACCTTTTTTTCTCAGGTGCTCTGTCCTAGGAGGGTCAGCTTTATAAGTTCCTGTGGTGGTTCTGCTGCCTTTTTTCATAGATACCCTGCCTGCACGGAGTAGCCTAGTACAGTCTGGCAGCAGAGGCATTGCTGAGCTGCTGCAGGCTCTGCCCAGCTGCTGTGTGAATTGCTTTGGTAGTGGCAGACTGCCTTTGTAGTGGTGATCACCTTCCCCCCCAGTCTTTTGCATTTTTAATATTCAATTCCCAGCAAAATACTCCTCAAGCAGTAGAAAGCTTATAATAATTAGTCCCTTGAATTTGAAAAACATATTCCGAATTTAAACCCAGCAATCAACATGCCAGCACATACATTATTAACTGTCATCTGAAGTATTATGGAGCAGGAAAAAGTATATGTGTTATAGGAAAAATTAACCAGAGATTTAAGATTAAGCGACATGATGAATAATTTATTGCCTTTGGATAATTTTATTCATTATTTTTGAATTCATAAAAGCATAAAAAAATGAAGCCACTGAACTCTTTCCCTCTGATAAAGGAAAGAAAACAACCAAAGCCTTTAGTATCACATCAGTTTAAAAGAAATGAACCTCAGCTGGAAGTGGTTAATTTTTCTAAACCAAAGCTTGATATTTTATTCAGTAATGATGGTTAAATTCTGAGTGGGCAATTGGATTGAGACGGATACTGTATGACCTTCCTGTGTTGATTGGATAATTACCATTATTTTATGCCTTGGTTAAGCCCTGGGCTAGAGACTCATATCTATAATCCCAGCACTTTAGGAGGCTGAGGTGGGTGGGTCTCTTGAGGTTAGCAGTTCGAGACCAGCCTGGCCAACATGGTGAAACCCTGTCTTTATTCTAATACAAAAATTAGCTGGAAGTGGTGCATGCCTGCAATCCCAGCTACTAGGGAGGCTGAGGTAGGAGAATCGCGTGAACCGAGAGGTGGAGTTTGCAGTGAGCAGAGATTGTGCCACTGTACTCCAGCCAGGGCAATAGAGCGAGACTCTGTCTCCAAAAAAAAAAAAGAAAGAAAGAAAGACTATGGTTTGTTTTTTTTTTTTCTAGAAATTTAGAAATTCTTTAATTGGCTATTTATAATGTCAAAGGTGACTTTCACACAAGATAAACAAGCAAACACACTGAAAGAAAAAGTTAAGAGAATATATTGAATAGGAAAGATTTTAAAACAGAAAATGAAATTTTCACTTCCTACAAGTATGAAAGTGGAGAAGACACTAGCTAAACTCGAAAGTCATATTTTGCAGATGAGTTTAGGATTCAAAGTGTCAGAGTCTCTTTGCTTGAATATACTTTCCTCCTCTCTTTTCTCGAATAATTGAAAAAGTCGAATTATTTCTGTCCTAGGACTTTCCTATAGTTTATTAAAGACATTGTTTTATAATAGAAGAAAAGGTAAAGTATAAACATTAAACAATTGGGGACTAATAAAAATATTTTCTGGCTCAACTATATGCCAGAATGTAGTCATTAATATTACATCCAAAGAGCTACTAAGAATTATTTTTTAAGATTGTTTAATGACATTGTTTAATGCAAATCTATAACGTTATGTGAAAAAGAAGCCGACCACAGAATGGAATAGAAACTCTGTTCTCAGTTTTACAAAAAACAATGCGTATTTACATATTATGTGTAGAAAAAAAAAGCAAGAAATAAATCACATCTCATTTTCTAATCAGTGAGTATAAATGTAATACAAATATACAAGCAGCTTCCTGTGGTTATTACTTTGTTTCTTTATAAGATCCCTTACACAAACATTTATTTCCTTTTCTTTTTTTAAAATTTATTTATCAGTGTCTGAGAGCTAGTACATTCTTAGTAATTACTGAATTTGCCAGGATATTGTGCATTTAAGATACTTTAAATTCAAATAAGAAAAAAATCATGACTAATTGCTTGGTCCTGAAAGTGGGTTATTTTAATGGGCGATTTACAAATGTGTAGTGCTTAAGACTCCAAATGCCTGGGTTTAGATCCAGTCAGATACTTAGCTGTGTGGTCTGGAACATGTGGCTTAACCTTTCTGTTAGGACTAAGGTTTTTATGGCTGTATTGGAAACACTGAATGAGCCAATCCTTTTAAAAGTAGTTAATGTGGTGCCTGACACATTGTAAATGTTTAATATATGTTAGGTATGCTTTTATTATAAAACATTAGATAAATCAGGTTGTTTAAAATTAAACTGGAAAAAGCTTATAGATTATAAGCACAATGATTTTGATGAGATACTAAGTGACTGGATTATTGTCACAAGTAATTATACAAATTTGACATACAATCATTACTCTGTTGTAAAAATAAGCGATTTTATAAAGCAATATGTTCACATAATTCCATTTATACAAATGTTTTTCTATTACCTCTTTTGCTCGCTCATTCTTTCTCTCTCCATCCATCTACCTGTGCATCTGTATGGAGAGATAATCTAGAGTGATATTAACAGCAGTTATTTCTGAGCGGTGCTCTTTTAAGTGATTGATTGTCTTATTCTTTATACTTTCCTGTAATTGTTGAAGATTTTATGAATATGTATTATTTTTATAAAACTACAAAGGCATTATTCTAAAAATCATAGAATAAAAATGAATGTCAACTCATCTTCTGTTACATTAATTATAAATCCCATTTAGTAGAAACAGAATTAATAAAATTATATTGTAACCTATAGGCAAAGAAGTTATGGAATTAAATATACCTACCATTTTTTCATGATACAGAGTAGAAGTAGAATAAATTTAACAGAATTTGTAATTGGAAGTGATGAGGCTTTCATACATTTTAAAAGGTTCATTTTGCATAAGAAGAGAAATATGCCTTATGTTTTGGAGAGTTTGAGCAAATATATTCTAATTGCATATGGTTTTACAGAGAGTCTATTACAAAAAGATATTTATGCTAGAAAGAATGATTTGAAAATATTTCTGTGCTATTTCTAACAGTAATATTTTTAATGTAAATGAGAAAAAACACCTCATAGCTACCAAATAAGATAGAAAATCTACGTACAACAAACCCCAATGATTAAATTCCCTTTCTATGAAGTGGGAGTTATTAATAGCAATCCAGCCACTCCCTGTAGTGGAGGCTGGGGTCCATCACACAGAGCCCTGCCCCGGGACTGCCATGCCCTATCCTCCAGCTGCTCAGCCGGAAGAGCTTGCCTCCCACTCAAGAAAACTGCCTCAAAAGAGCTCTTGCCCCTTCCTGGGAGCAATTGCGTGTCTCCTGAGCTCCCTTCTCACTCTACCACCTCAAAAAAGTTGATTACCTCAATAATGCTATGTTTATACCCCTATTTCTTGATTTAATGACTTTAAGTAACATTTGTATACTAACCACTAGAAAAAACAAAGAGGAATTTAGTGTATGTATGTCACTTGCCACTGCTTTCTGAATTTTTTTAAATTTGTTTTCTTAGTTTTGTTTCCTTAAAACCACAAATTAAATACTAAACCTCTAGATTTTGAACTTTAATCTTAAGTAGGGTCTAGTTTTATAAAATGAGGGAATTAGTATACTCTCCCAAGTCTCTTTCACTCCTTCTGCCCAGTCGTTGTACAGATGTTTTTCCTTTTTTCTTTCTTTGCTCTGTTGCCCAGGCTGGAGTGCAGTGGCACTGTCATGGCTCACTGCAGCCTCAACTTCCCAGGCTCAAGCGATCCTTCCACCTCAGCCTCCCAAGTAGCTGGGACTACACATGTCACCATCACGCCTGGTTAATTTTTGAATTTTTTGATACAGATGGGGTTTCACCCTGTTGCTCAACCTTGTCTTGAACTCCTGGGCTCAAGTGATCTGTCAGCCTTGGCCTCCCAAAGTGTTGGGATTACAAGTTTGAGCCACTGCGCCCAGCCTAATACACTGATTTTACAGAGGCGACGTATGTAAGGAAGTGTGTGTGTGTGTGTCATTCACATGTACATAGAATATAAATATGGTTTTTGATTTTTCTATACTGATAGATAAAATATATGTATTTGAGAGCAAAAGAGTGAAATGAGAAAGAGTGAGATTAATTCCAGGCTTTAAGATTTGTCCATAAGTTGATTATAAAAATCAAAACAGTAAACAGTACATAATATGCTATGATTATGTAGGTTTTCTTCATTACAGAACTAAACTAGGATGTTTATGATTAAATCCAAAGACACGGAAATGCAATGCTATGTCTCTAAACCTGTGCCATTTGAAGGAGAAATTATCAGTCTTAGGATCAAATGGATTTTTCTTTCTTTTACTCAGTAGTTGCCTTCATATTTGGATGATGACTTCATTATAGAGCTTGTCTCAAATTTTCAAACAATTTTCTAAATCCTTTTTTTTCATGGAACCCTTAAGATTTTTCCACATTCTTTAAGCAAAGTCCTTGAATTATTCTTCTAGAGGCTTCTAACTTATTAATATAATCTGGCCTGATTTGCTAACATAATCCTGGGATATCATCTCATTGCACTTTTAAGTTGGTTTTACTGTTTTATAGGTCTCATTTATTTTTCTTGAATTTTTTTTTTCCTTTTGCTAGAAGATAACTTGAAGTGCTATTTTCAGAAAGGGTCTTGGAGTATAAGTTTTCTGAGTCCTCTAAAGATGTAACTATTTATATTGGCTTGATAGTTTGGCTAGACATAAAATTATGCATTCGTGTCTTTTTTCCTCGGACATCGAATGACATTCATTTATTGTCTTAGAATTCAGTGTTAGTAATGTTAATGTTGACTTTATCTGATTATTTTATACTATTAGATAGTTTTCTTCCTCTGGATTCCACAGCGTTCTTTTCAAACTTAAAATTCAGAAATTTCATCAGATTCTGGCTTTGTCATTTTCTCTTGTCGACACTGGCAACTTTTCCATCTGAAAATCCATGCACTCATTTTAGGGAAATTTCTTTCGTATCTTGCTCATGCCTTTCCTTTAATTCTCTCTCTGTCCTCCTTATGGAATGCCTCGTAGACAGATGTTGTGCCTTCTGGATATAGCTTCTGTGTGCTTTAATTTTTCTCTGCTTCATCATTTTATCTTTTAGCCTTACATTCAATGTGATTTATTTTTGGGTTATCTTTCAGGTGTCTAACTTGGTCTTCAGTCATATTCATTCTAAGAGTCAATCTGTCTAGTGAATTTTATATTTTAGTAATTAAATATATAACTTCCAGGAATCTTTTTTTGTTCTCAGATCTCTACATTATTTTTTGAATAGCAACCTATTCTTATTTCATGGATTTAATATGCTTTCTAGTATTTGTGGCAATAATTATAGGTTAATTAGAATTTAATTCAAATTAGAGTAGAAAAGTTGTTTTCAACAACTTATATCACTTCTCTTTCTCCCAGCGTTATTGTATGTCCATCTTGATCATTCTCTTTTCTGCATTTATTTTCATCAAATGTCTGGCAAGAAGAGTAGATTAATTTGTGTAGGCAACTTAGTGCAGGTTGCCTTTGCTGTTGAATAAATCTTTTATTTAAAAGGCCTCTCCCTTAAATGAAAAGATTTAAAATTTTTTGATACTCTTTCCCCCTAGAGGTAAAGTCCATGTCTCTATACCTACATTCTGGTAAGATAAGCTCTGTTATGGCTTGACTAATGAAATATAGTAAAAATGATGTGCCAGCTTCTTGGAACAGGCCTTAAAAGGACCAGCAGCTTCCACTTCTATTTCCTGCGTCTTGGAGCACACACTCTTGGAATCTAGCCGTCATGCTGAGGGGAAGCTCAAGCAGCCTTGTGGAGAGGCCTGTATAAAGGGAAACTAAGGCCTCTGACTGACAGCCCTGGCCAAGCTGTCAGCCAGAAACCAACATTAACTGGCTGGTGACGTGGCTAAGTCGTCTTGGAAGTGAATACTTCAGCCCCAGTTGAACTGCCCCACCAATGTCATGTGGAGCACACATGAGCCATTCCAATCAATTCCTGCCCAAGTGGCTAATTTCTAAGGAGAATAAATATTATATTGCTTACTGCAATATTGTTCATTGCTGTTTTAAGTTACTAAATTCTGTGGTGGTTTGTTACACCATAGTAGATAACCAAGACAGAGGTTGACGACAGAATCTGTGAGAGTGGGCAAGTTCTGTTCAAAAGTCCTCCTTTCAAAGTATACAGGCAGAGAGAGGCAAAGCAAAATGAAGCACAAGAAACATTATGCTGAGTAAATTAAGCCAGATACAAAAATGTGCATACTATATAATTCCATTTACATTTGTAGAACAGGCAAAACTCATCTATAGTGATAGAAATAAGATCAGTAGTTGCTTGGGTAGGAAGTATAGGGACCAACTGGGAAAAAATGATGGAAATGTTCTGGATCTTGATTATGATGCTGGTTACATAAATATATACATTTTTCAGAAGTCGTCAAACTGGCAGGACTCAATGGCTTATGTTTGTAATTCCAACATTCTGAGAGGCTGAAGCAGGTGGATTGCTTGAACAGAGCCATTTGAGACCAACCTGTGCAACATGGCAAAGCCTCATCTCTGCAAAATCATAAAAATTAGCCAGGTTTAGCAGTGTACACCTGTGGTCCCAGTTACTCAAGAAAATCACCTGAGACTGGAGAGGTCAAGCCTGCAGTGAGCAAGTGACTGCACCACTGTTACTCCAGCCTGGGTGATGGAGCGAGACTCTGTCTTCAAGAAAAACCAATGAACAAAATTCTCACCAAACTATTCCCTTAAAATACATGCATTTTTATTGGGTATAAATCAGTAGAGATTAAATATATCCAAATTCCTTTCTCTGAGATTCCAGGCTCTTCATGATCTGGAATTTGTGTTCTCCAGAGCAAGCCTTGATTCATCTCAAGTTCCTGCTCATTGTCCCACGCTCACCATTCCTAAACATGAGTGTTATTCCTAGCATCAATGACTTAGCTGTCCCTATGCTCTCCTTGTGAAAGCCTTTTCCACCATCATTTCTTAATTTTCAAACTCCTGTCTGTCTTTGAAGGCTAAAGCCTGATATAAAATGTTTCTAGATTCTACCGTCTGAATTTTCTCTTTTTAGCTACCGCAAGTTGTTTGAACCATTCTCATACAATATATGTTAGTGTGATTTCTATTATACAGATGCTCCCTGACTTATGATGGGGTTACTTCCCATTGTACGTTGAAAATGTATTTAACACACCTAACCTGCCAAACATCATAGCTTAGATTAGCCTGCCTAAACATGCTCAGAACACTTCCATTAGTCTAGAGTTGGGTCAAATACGTCTCATACAATATTTATTTTTAAACAAATCATTGGATATCTCATGCAATTGATTGAATACTGAAAGTGAAAACCAGAATGGTTGTGTGAATACTGGAAGCACAGATTCTACTGGATACATACTGCTTTTGCATCATTGTGAAGCTAAAAAATTATTTCAAGCCATCATCTGTTATGAGATGTGTATGTTTCTCTTCCTCACCAGACCCAAGCTCCTGGAGAGCAAGGACCTTTTCTTGTTTACTTGTAATTCCAGCCGTTCTTTGTGCATAGAACAATCTTCTGTGTACACAGAATGTTAAACAAATTGGTGAATTGAGTTCTCAACAATTTTAACAATTTTATCATATCTAGTTTTAGGTTAGGTCTGATTGCTAGCTATGATTATATTCTTCTTTGTATAGCAATTGATTTTTCAGGCATTACAAATTGGCTTTATTTCCATCTTGTCATAGTAGACGCCCCCCTCCCCCCATTCTCCAAAGCTCCATTTTACTGGCATTCACCGTTATTCCAGGAACCTTCCCTTCAAAAACCATCTGTTCCACTGCTATGTGCTGGGCTGGTTTTTCTCTGGGTCTACTGGACTTTGGCTACTTTGAGACTTCCTTGCCTCCTGCCGTCTGTCACATATGTTAACTGAGAATACTGGCTACCTCTGTCTTGTTCCACGAATTATCCCTTCTTCATCCGCCTCTAATTTCTAGCAATCTGTGGAATCTCATCTATATACTGTCTCCTTTCCTACTATCTTTGCTATTATCAGTTTATATTTTAAAATCTTTACTAATATTTTAGTGGTATAAAGAGAACACACGGGTTCAATTTACTATCTTTAACAAAAAGTTTTATTATAATGTTCTAGGTGTTCTAATGCTGTATGATTTTATGTGTTTTACTACTGTGTTACTGTCTGTAAAACAACTTCTCTCTTTGGGACTTCGCTTTCTCATCTATAAAATGATTGGGATGAATAAATGTTAAAACACTATTTCAGATTTAACATTCTTAGTGCATTGAAGTTCAAACAGATAAAGACATATTTTTCCAATATTGGGAATTATTTATTTGTGCATACCTGTCATAAGATGCAATTCTTGAGGAGGTAAAAGAATAACACAGATTGAAATGAATTTACAACATGTTCTAGCAACAATCTCCATTGGCAGTTTTTGAATGAGATGGTGCACATTCTCTCTTCTTACAAAAAAACTCCTTGTGTCCATTTCGCACAGACTTGATTTGCCTTCAAGAAGCCAAAACAGAGATCAGGAAACAGAATCAACTTCTCATAATCCCAAAATTATTCAATATATATTTGCTTGTGCTCCAACATGTATGAGAGCTTTATAGAATGATTTTTTTTTTCTTTTGGGACAGAGTCTCACTCTGTTGCCCAGGCTGGAGTGCAGTGGTGCAATCTCAGTTCACCGCAACTTCCACCCCCTGGGTTCAAGTGATTCTCCTGCCTCAGCCTCCCAAGTAGCTGGGACTATAGGCGTGCACCACATGCCTAGCTAATTTTTGTATATTTGGTAAAGATGGGGTTTCACTATGTTGGCCAGGCTGGTCTGTAACTTCTGACCTCATGATCTACCTGCCTCAGCTTCCCAAAATGTTAGGATTACAGGTGTGAGCCACTGCACCTGGCCTAGAATGATTTTTATGGTGTGCAAAATGGGGTGATCTTAATTGTTGTTCACTGAAACACTTTAAAAATAAACACACACTGTAACACATAAAAATCCACTGTTGTGAACAATGCATCACATGTTATTTATCATTAATTACAATAGTTACTCATATATTTTCTACAAATTTCCAAAGGCATGGACCACTAAAATAAGAATGAGTGGTGCAAAGCTGTGCTCATGAGAGTGGAAATCCTAATCGTGGCAGAATGGAGTGCAGCATCTCGTCTGGTGGGTTGTGTTTTTCTGGAAACTTTATATATGCACTTAAAAATACTAATTATTTTTTGCTTAACCTAATTCATGATACCTAAGCTCCCAAAATTCAGGGATCTAAGGCTGTCAGTATTGGAAATGGTGTAAGTCAGCATACCTACAAGGATGGGGGAAATAGAAGGAAAACAATTTTTAATGGAGGGAGAGAGAAGGAACGGAAATCCCTGTGTAACTATGGAACCAAGTATGTATCACAATTGGAGGATGAGTCTCTACTCTTTCTGATCTGTAAAGAAAAGGAAGAATCTGCAGAAAAATGCTAACAATCTGATGCCTGAATTTCAAAGTCAGGAAACAGAATCAGAACCAAAGCGGGATAGAGAGTCCTGTGAGAACACCCTGGGGAGAAGAGCTGCTTGCTAAGGAAGCACCGCTAACTCACTGTTAATATGAATGTTCTGGTTACACAGAAATAAGATCACTTTTCTGCACCTTAGAATTCCCCCAGGGTATATTTTAGCTTGCCTTTCCTTTTCCATAGAGGTTCCTGTTATCAATTTAATATGTAAACTACTCTGTTGGGCTTTAGGACCTCTACCTGGAAGGGGTGACAAGGGAATGTTTGCCAATTTGCCTTTTGGAAAAGAGAAACTTACAGGATAGTGTTTTTCATTTTCTTCTTCAAAATGACACAACAAGAAACAAATACTAACAACATCAAAAGGAAACCGTAAACAGCATTCATATATATATAATCTAGTATACACTAGCGACGTGAGACATATGCATTCTGAAAACTCAAAACTGGCAAATTAACAATGTATTCCCCAAATAAATCTTTCATTTTCCTGTTCTCTGGAGTTCTTATGGGATTTATGCAGCAAAGTTTACCTCTTTTGTTTTTCAAAACCTACAAATGGGAATTTGTGAACTCAACATTGCTCAGTTTTCAGATTTTAAAACCTGCTTTGAAATATTTGTTTCAAATCTTAGCACAGTTCATTGTGTGGTTCTCAGAATGCATAGGTTTATTTGTGAATGTTCTCGTGAGACTGATGCTTTTAGAAACAGAGGTGCTTCCTAGTAGTTATTGAGAAAATGAAGGAAATGCTATTTTTTCATGATGATACTCTGGATGCTATTGCTTATCAAAGTTTTCCAGGGCACACAATCACTGTCAGCTACTCCTATATAAAATAGGAGACTCCAGGACCCATTCACATGCAGTTCAACTGAAAGGAGCAGCAGTGAGGATAACTTAAGAGCAAAGGACAATCTGAGTGGTCCCTCAATGCTTAGCTTGATTATATCTTTTATTCCCACCATGACTGTACATGTCCTATGGTGTTTCATGGGTTCCTTGCCTCGTTTGAGCTGTAGCATCAGGCTATTGGAGCAAAATATCATTAGGTCTGGAAAATGACTGGGTCACAAATGCTTTGTCATCAAGGATCATTGAACCCAAACTTTTTGCAAACTTTCATGTGTTTATTGAGTGATAAATATCAAATGAAGCATATTGGTGTGCACATGCAAAGAAGTGCCATTTGAAATCTGTCAGTGAAGTGACATTCCAGTGAAAAGCAAGATACTGGTGCAGGAGTGTTTGTCGCCTTTCACAACAGGACATCCATGATTGTTGGTCTTTCTTTTCTATTTTTGACTCTACAGCATTGGTGCGAAAGATAATCTTGGCCTGAGTTTGCTTCTGGGAATATTTTCCCATGGGTTTAGGCCTAGCAGTCTACTCAATGCTTTGCAGAAGTGGAGGAAGCAGGGTGGGGTGTAAGCAAGAGGTGCAGGTGTGTATGGATGTTTCTGTCTATCTACACAGTAATTATAGAATTGGAAGTAATTTCTGTATTTTATATATTATGTATATTTTTTCCTTCATATGGTGTTTTATAGGAATTTCAGGTTGCCTGGGTTTGGTTCTCAGCTCTTTGTCTTATACCTTTAAGAACTTGAGCAGTTAATCAGTCTCTCTGGTTTTCAGTTACTTAATCACACAACTCTACATTATTATTCATTTTGTTGATGGGGAGCCTTGGACACAGAGAATTCAATACTTTTCCAGAGTTCACACATGGAATAAAGTGATAAAGCTGAGGTTTGCCCCCAGGCTATCAGTTTCCAAGTCCATGCCTTTTACACTACATTCTACTGCCTTCAACTCATGTATGCACTTGGTAAATGCTTCATATAGATGAGAAGGTTAGCTGTCATTGTTATTGTTATTAAAAAAAATTATGTGACAGTATCCCTATGGAAATGATGGTAGATTGGCAGAGAATGACACTTCAAAAGCAGACATATTAGTATCTAATTATAAACTATGATAAAGGCTGTAAAGGGAGGATATTTGGAACTCTAATAGAAAATAATGGGATTCTGACCTAAACTAAGGGGAAGTGAAAGCCTTCCCCAGAGAGGTAATATTTGAACTGAGATTGAAGAATGAGTAGGAGTTAAGCTGATAATGCAAGGGGGTAAGAAAGAAGTGGTGGTTTGGGGAGGGTGTTCCAATCAGAAAAAAAAAAACCAAAACAGAAACAGAAGAGTTCATTTGGGGAAATTAAAGATGGTAGGTGTGTCTAGGGTGTCATGGCTACAGGACATTGGAGGCACAAAATGGGATGGGAGAGGTTGACACAGAACCGACACTGCAGGACAAAATATACACAGTGTAAGAGTTTGGAGGTTTTCTAAGTGTAATGGGAAGTCATTGAAGGCTTTTAAGCTACGTTTTTGAGAAAATCATTCTGGTATTATGATATTTACTCATCTCCTCTTTAACCTCTACAAAGTCCCCAGAAAGTGTGATACTGAGAATGAATATGTGGGAGACTCAATCTACCCCATCCTTTTCTACAAAAAACTTTTTAATAAACAGCATCAACTACTAATGTCGCAATGTTTGTTCCCAAAGCCCAGAAATATTCTAGGTACAAATTCTCTCCTATCTTCCACTGAACTTATAAGCATGTGAGTTATAATTTGCTTACTCTGTTAGGAATTATTGTTATATTACAACACGGTCTAAGTACTACTGCTGCTCTTAGGTGTGTTGCTCTTGCAAAGTATAATTTGTAGGTGTTATTTAATGTTTTGCCTTTGATCCATTTCCCTAATTTTAAACTTATTACACTTTGCTGTCTTAATCTTTTCCATTGATTCAACTATAATTTTTATTCTTTTACCCAACCTTCCTTCATTTCTTTCCTTTTCCTTCCTTCCTTCCTCCCTCCCTCCCTTCCTCCCTCTCTTTCTCCCCCTCTTTCTCTGTCCCTCCCCTCCTTCCTTCCTTCCTTCTTTTTCTTTCCTTTCTTTCTCTTTCTCTCTTGCTCTTTCTCTTTCTCTTTCTTTCCTCCTCTCCTCTCCTTTCTTTTCCTTTCCTTTCCTTTCTTTCTCTTTCTTTCTCCTTCCTTCCTTCCTTCTTTCCTTCCTTCCTTTCCTTGTCTCTCTCTCTCTCTCTCTCTCTCTCTCTCTCCTCTCCCCCTCCCCCTCCCTGCCCCTCTCTTCGGAGTCTCACTCTTGTTGAGCAGGCTAGAGTGCAGTAGCACAATTTCCGGTCATCCCAACCTCCATCTCCTGGGTTCCAGCGATTCTCCTGCCTCAGCCTCCAGAGCAGCTGAGATGAAAGGCATGCACCACCATGCCTGACAAATGTTTTGTATTTTTAGTAGAGATGGGGTTTCTCCATGCTGGTTAGGCTGGTCTCGAACTCCTGACCTTAGGTAATCTGCTGTCCTCAGCATCCCAAAGTGCTAGGATTACAGGCATGAGCCACCACGCCTGGCCTATCTAATGTAATTTCTTAAATAACTGCTCTTAGTAGGTACCAGATTATGCACTGAGTATTCAATGGTGAAGAAAATGAGCACTGTTCCTGTTTGTATGGCGCTTACAGGTTAGGTTCGAAGGTGACTTCCAAATGCCCAGACCTGTTCAGCCATTGGTCTGCTGAGCATATTGGAGAATCAACCCATGGAAACTATGTTGAATGCTCCCAGCAAGCTTACCTTGATGGTTCCAGATTTCAAACTTCACAGCTTCTTAGGTGATACTCTCTCCACTTTGTACTGTCCTGCCTATTTCCCTGCTCATAGATTCTCCCACTTGAGCCGTTTGGCAGTAGCTTCCCTTATCTTGCCCTCACATTCATTCTCGCCTTTCTATTTCCAGACCTACCATCCTAGTTATATTTGATCCTTTGGACTTAAATTATTGTTTTAATACTCTACTTGGGCGCATGGATCTGTGGTCACACTCTTCTTTAGTACTAGTTGCATTCTTGTCAGCAGATTCATCTTCTTAAAGTACATCCCGATCATGTCCTCATCAAAAGTTTTCATGGTGCCCACATTGCTGGGCAGCCATGAAATGTGAAATCCCGTCTTCAGCTTCACACTTCACCTCTAAACTTTCAGTTTCGTTTTTGCCCCTCAAGCATACCTCAGTTCAGTTAAACTGTTTCACTGCTTTTCTCCAAACACGCTTCATGAGTTCTTACATTTGTGTCTTTTGCTAATGAGGTTCTCTCCATCTGGAATTTCTTCCTGAAATATGTCATCTGTCAAATTCCATCCTTCAAGACCCGTTCAAAATGCTACCTGCTTCATTAAGCTGTGCCTGAGTTCCCCAACAAGATATGAGCTCTCTCGCTCCTATTTGTTTTTTTGTAAGGAGACAAACACTGATAAAAACAGTTTGTAAACAGATGTTTGTTTCAGCAGCTATTTATTAAACTATCAGGTTAAAAGAAAACACTGTGCCAGGTACGCTTTTTTCTTTCTCATGCATGTACGTGTCACTTTCTATCTTATAATCCTGTAAGCTGCAAGCTTACCTATTAATTTACGTTACAAAAATTAGCGCAATATTTTCTAAGTCTAGGCACTCTGTCCTTGAATGGACAAACATGGAAGACTTTTGAGTCCATGAATCAGGTGTTTGTAAAGAGAGATTGTCTGTGTGGGCCTGGCAGGATATTTAAAACCTGCAGTGCAGACATACATTCTCTAAGTAGTGTAATCATCATTTTTATATATGAAATAATGTGTATCTGGGTGCTGATGGGGCTGGAGGTATAAAAGATGGCAAGCCCAGAGTATGAGCTCTTGTCAGTGGTTGTTAGTTCACTGAGGACCTCAGCTGCACCCGTAAGTGGTAACAAGGGAGGCAATGCTATTTGTTTGTATCAGTCTTTGTATCTTTGTCTCTTGCATTTACTTTTTGTCTGCTTACTTGCTGCTTCAGAAGTAAATAAAATTAAAAACCCATTTTGAATTTTGTCCAAATGATCATTCTCACCCACGATATATCTACCCAGGGACTTCAGTACTCTATTTTTGAGCAGCCAAGACTCACAAAGTTAGCAAGCTGTCTTTGCAGCTCAACACCACAGGAAGCATCTTTGCCTTACTTCATGAGCTACAAAGTGACACTGGGCCCTGCTGGGCCTTTCCAGTTTCAGAAGCAGAAACATCATGCTTTTTAGATCAATGGAAAAAAGGGAATCTGGTCCTGTGACTTCAGTTCACCTTGTACATTTCTCCATATGCAGACAACCCCGGAGGTCACTCTTCTTTGAGGGGGACAATGATTCTCTTCATTTGGTTTCCATCCGGAGGAATTTTTCCTTAACTCTCCTGGATTCTGTGTACCATGCCTTTGTCCTCTCCCACAGAAGTAAAAGGAGTTATTTAGGTGGTGGGTTGATCAGGGAAGTTAATTTATTAAAAGTCTGTGCAAGGTGGATCTAGGATGACGTGAATAAAACATTAGGCCCCTCATTTTCACAGACCATTTCCAAGGCCCTGGCTAGAGACTTTTCGATTCAAAGAGTGTTTAAGATTAGTAGCTGTAATGAAATATTTAAAATGCTCTAAAATCCTGTAGCTCATATATGAATAAAACATAATAGAGGTTTCGCCAAATTCAACAACAACCCTATAGGCACTTTTTGTAAATTGTCAATAAAAAAAATTATCACCATGCTAAAGATTGAATCATAAATTCTCTTTTCATAGAAAATATTAGAAAATTTTTGTCACGTGGAAAGGCAATCAAAGGGTATTCTGTAGGGGAAAAAACTTAAGGGGAAGGAGTATTGGAAAGGTGGAAAGGCTCATCAATTAGTTAATTAAAGTATGTTTTGTGGTTTGTGATATTTGCTAGCACTAAATATTTAAAATTTGGTGTGATTTACTCTAAATGGATATTTACTTTTGAACCGAATTTTGTATTTTTTAAAGCCTACAAAATTTTTATCAGTTTCAAAAGACATAAAATTAAATAGACTCAGTCAAATTAGTATAAAAATATCAAAATGTTTAATCTCAATTTCTGTAATAGTGATTCTGATTTTCGTCTCAATTGCAGATGGATGACAGATAGTTTGGAGACCAACACTGGGCCCTTTGCGTAGCAATGTGGTAGAAGAATTGTTTGAAGAAATGGTTTCAAGACCCTAGGTCTTAAGCCAGAATTCTAAACCCGAACTTACCAATCAAGTGTGAGGAGACAGGACAGTGGAATGTTGAGACTTGCAAAAGCAATTTATCTTTTTGAATATCTTCTCAGGAAGCTACTATGAGGCACTTAAGCATGATAAAGGAGTAAATCAAAGTACAAGAGCCTGTAATCCTAGCACTTTGAGAGACTGAGGTGGGCAGAACACCTGAAGTCAGGAGTTTGAGACCAGCCTGGCCAATATAGTGAAACCCTGTCTCTACTAAAAATACAAAAAATTAGCCTGGCGTGGTGGTGCGTGCCTGCAGTCCTAACTACTCAGGAGGCTGAGGCAGGAGAATCGCTTGAACCTGGGAGGTGGAGGTTGCAGTGAGCCGAGATCGCACCACTGCACTCCAGACCCGGGGTGACAGAACAAGACTCTCTCTCAGGGAAAAAAAAAAAAAAAAGAAAAAAGAAAATACAAGACAAGAGGTGGACACAGTGGCTCACACCTATAATTTTTGGAGCCAAGTCAGGAGGATTGCTAGAAGACAGGAGTTAGAGACCAGCCTGGGCAACATAGTAAGAGTTTGTCTCTACAAAAATAAAATAACAAAATAAACTAGCTAGGTCTGGTGTAGTCCCAGCTACTCAGGAAGATGAGGCTGTATTCTTTTTTTTTTTAAATTTTTTATTTTTTTAAAATACATCCTAAAAGAGTACAAGCTTCAGGCTCCTCAAAACCTGGATTCACTCCTGGCCTTTGGCTTCTCCAGTCTACACCAGCATATCTGCTCTGCTGATCCAAACTTTCCCTGGATGGGCTATTCCAAACACTAGACCAGCGGGTCGCCCAACTTTAGCTTAGCAGACTCACCTGCAGGGTCTGCTCCAATGCCCACCACTCCAAGAATTTCTGATTCAGTAGATCTGGGTAGAATCTGATGTGCATTTCTAACACGATCCCAGGGGATGCTGAAGCTGCTACTCCCAGGCCAGGCTCGGAGAGCCAGTCTCAGAGCCAGTCTCTAAATCAAAAGTCCTCAACGCTGGCCGAACAGTAGAAACACCTTGAGAGCTTTAAAAGCTACTGATGCTGGGGGCATCTCCTTAGTCTTCTGATTTAATTGGTCCAGGTAGGGAATATCTTACAAGTTTTCCAGGAGATTCTAATGTGTATCCAAGGCTGAGAACCAGTAGTCTAGACTGTGAGACAGGAGTCAGCTCACTTAGGTAGGCCTAAGCTATGCCTTTCAGTATGGTATTATCAGTAATAAGGGTGACATTTTATGTATTATTTCTTGTGATGTATTCCAATGGTGATAACATATGAAATCTGTGAATGAAATCTATGAATTAAGGGACTTTGTTATGTGAAACAGTTGTACATATTATTACACTAGCTATAGCTCTTTATATTTTAAAAATATAATGTCAATATATATTTAGAAAATTAATATTTTGTTTTGAAATGACTTTTGGGTCATGATACAATTGATTAAATGGAAGATGTTACATAAGATCTCAGTGAGTTCACCATCTTCATTTCTGACTAGAAGCTGGATCTTATACACTATGGTTTGGTGTATGCCCTCGCAAGCAGAATTTACCAAGCTCTGGAAAGCTGAAAGAGTTTGATGTATCTTTTTTTTTTTATTGCATTTTAGGTTTTGGAGTACATGTGAAGAACGTGCAAGATTGTTGCATAGGTACACACATGGCAGTGTGATTTGCTGCCTTCCTCCCCTTCACCTATATCTGGCATTTCTCCCGTGCTATCTCTCCCCACCTCCCCACCACCCCATCCATCCCCCATTTCCTCCCAACAGATCCCAGTGTGTAGTACTCCCCTCCCTGTTTCCATGTGTTCTCATTGTTCAATACCCGCCTATGAGTGAGAACATGCGGTGTTTGATTTTCTGCTCTTGTATCAGTTTGCTGAGAATGATGGTTTCCAGGTTCATCCATGTCCCTACAAAGGACACGAACTCAACATTTTTGATGGCTGCATAATATTACATGGTGTATATGTACCACATTTTCCCTGTCCAGTCTATCATCGATGGATATTTGGGTTGGTTCCAGGTCTTTGCTATTGAAAACAGTGCTGCAATGCACATTTGTGTGCA
>NW_016107404.1:3381092-3382442 GCF_001604975.1 Cebus imitator
TTTTTTGTGTCTCTATCTCCTTCAGTTCTGCTCTGATCTTAGCTATTTCTTGTCTTCTGCTAGGTTTTGAGTTTTTTTGATCTTGCTCCTCTAGCTTTTTCAATTTTGATGCTAGGGTGTCAATTTTAGATCTCTCCTTACTTCTCATGTGGGCACTTATTGCAATATATTTTCCTCTAGAGACTGCTTTAAATGTGTCCCAGAGATTCTGGTATGTTGTGTTTTCATTCTCGTTGGTTTCGAAGAACATCTTTATCTCTGCCTTCATTTCATTGTTTATCCAGTAAACATTCAAGATCCAGTTCTTCAGTTTCCATGAAGCTGTGAGGTTCTGAGTTAGTTTCTGCATTCTGAGTTCTAACTCGATTGCACTGCAGTCTGAGAGACTGTTTGTTATGATTTCTGTTCTTTTGCATTTGCTGAGGAGCGATTTATTTCCAATTATGTGGTCAGTTTTTAGAGTAGGTGTGATGTGGTGCTGAGAAGAATGTATATTCTGTGTATTTGGGGTGGAGAGTTCTGTAAATATCTATTAGGTTTGCTTGGTCCATGCCTGAGTTCAGGTCCTGGATATCCTTGTTAATTTTCTGTCTGATTGATCTGTCTAATATTGACAATGGGGTGTTAAAGTCTCCCACTATTATTGTGTGGGAGTCTAAGTCTCTTTGTAAGTCATTAAGAACTTGCCTTATGTATCTGGGTGCTCCTGTAGTGGGTGCGTATATATTTAGGATCGTTAGCTCTTCTTGTTGCATTGATCCTTTTACCATTATGTAATGTCCCTCTTTATCTCTTTTGATCTTTGTTGCTTTAAAGTCTAATTTATCAGAGATGAGAATTGCAACTCCTGCTTTTTTTTGCTCTCCATTTGCTTGGTAAATCTTCTTCCATCCCTTTATTTTGAGCCTTTGTGTATCCTTGCATGTGAGATGGGTTTCCTGGATAAAGCACACCGACGGGTTTTGGCTTTTTATCCAGTTTGCCAGCCTGTCTTTTGATTGGGGCATTCAGTCCATTTACATTTAGGGATAATATTGTTATGTATGAATTTGATAATGCCATTTTGATGCTAGCTGGCTGTTTTGTTTGTTAGTTGCTGCAGCTTCTTGATTGTGTTGATTCTCTTTATCATTTGGTAAGTTTTTGGAGTGGCTGGTACTGGTTGTTCCTTTATATGTGTACAGCCTCTTTCAGGAGCTCTTGTAAAGCAGGTCTGGTGGTAATGAAATCTCTTATTTTTCCTTCACTTATGAAGCTTAGTTTGGCTGGATAGGAGATTCTGGGTTGAAAGTTCTTTTCTTTAAGGATGTTGAATATTGGCCCCCACTCTCTTCTGGCTTGTAGGGTTTC
>NW_016107404.1:3384092-3391989 GCF_001604975.1 Cebus imitator
TTGTTGTTGTTGTTGAACGGCCGACCGTCCCCCCGTGTTCCAGTCGCCTGTTGAAAAGGCCCCGGGATCTCCTGTGCCGCGACTCACTGAGCCAGCTGAAACAGCGGCGCTGAGATTCCTGGAGGTTTTTTTGCCTAGGAATCTCCTGGCCTGGCTTGCTATTTCTGACGAATGGGCAACTCTGCCATCTCAGGGCTCCAGTCGCCAGCTAAGAGGGCACCCAGACCAGTGTCTTTTGTGCAGAGAACAGCCACGCCAGGGCGCGGGCAAAGCAGCCACCCGGGCCGAAACAGCTGTGCTGGCGACCCGTGGGGCTTCTCTGCCTGGGAGTCTCCTGGTCTGTGGGCAATAAAAATCCATCTGGAAATGCAGTGTCCACTCACCCTCTGCACTTTCACTGGAAGCTGCAATCCTGAGCTGTTCCTAGTCGGCCATCTTCCCCCGATCCCCCCGAGTTTGATGTTTCTTAATAACATGTTTTAAAATTTTACTTAAAGTTCTGAGATACAGGTGCAGGATGTGCAGGTTTGTTACATAGGTAGATGTGTGCCATGGTGGTTTCCTGTACCTCATCCTCTAGGTTTCCTTTCCTGGCCCCCCACCTGCCAACAGGCCTTGGTGTGTGATGTTCCCCTCTCTGTGTCCATGTGTTCTCTTTGTTCAAATCCCACTTATGAGTGAGAAAATGCAGTGTTTGGTTTTCTGTTCCTGTGTTAGCTTGCTGAGGATTCTTGGAATAATATTTTTTAACTTTTATCTTTTAAATTTTATACTGTTTCACTATTATAATCTGGCTTAGTAGCTGTAAGAAAATATATTCTAAAATTTATTTATTTATTTATTTTTGAGATGGAGTCTTACTCTGTCACAAAGGCTGGAGTGCAGTGGCACAATATCACTGCAACCTCCACCTCCTGGGTTCAAGTGATTCTCCTGTCTCAGCCTCCCAAGTAGCTGGGATTACAGGCAGATGCCACCAAGCCTGGCTAATATTTTTATTTTTAGTAGAGATGGGGCTTCACCATGTTGGCCAGGCTGGTCTCAAGCTCCTGGCCTCAAATGAGCTATCTACCTTGGCCTCCTAAAGTCCTGGGATTACAGGTGTGAGCCACTACGTCTGGCCTATAACACTTTTAAAATGCTCAATGTATTATTATTTTTTCTCAGTAGAAACTACCTACTAGGTTCATTTGCTGAAAAGTAAGAGTATTGTGGCATCTCTAGATTTCTCTTTAGCAGGACCCTGCACCAGGGCTCAGCACCTGCTGGTCATCCTACAGTGATCAGTGCCTTGAAAATCAAAGTAATTTCTTCCTTCAAATATCTGGGTGCCTCACAGAGATGGGAAATCTTTAACTACACATTCTATTTCTATACTTATTATCATTCCATTTGGAAAAACATGTCACATAGGGCCAAAGAGATCCAGTTATGCTGCAGATTCTGGTTAAATGAATACCTGATGAAGCGATAAACTTGTTTTAAAATGAATTTGCTGCTCTCATCAATTCCTTCCTCTTCTTTTGCAAGTCAGAAAATGTATCAAATAATGAACTTGATAATCTGCCCCTGCTAAATGCTACAAGCAATGTCCCAGGCTGCCCCTTATTTATTTAATTTCCGGTTTAAAAAAAAATCCAAAACTCTCTGCAGAGAAATGTCTTTTCCATCTTTCAGGTTAATGTATTAAAAGAAAAATCTGGCTACATATGGAACTTAAATAAATTGTATCAGGTTATTTAGACAAACATAGAATTAATTTACATTAAGTACACTGTGACGCTGCTATTAATTGTGATACAGTAGAGGATTACAGGGGGAGCAGAAAAAAAAAAAAGCCTGATTCCTGTGCTGACTCTACTGCTGGACAGGTAATCCAAGGAGCACATGTTTCAGACTGGGGAATTCTGCAGTTTGGCAGTTAACAGGTCACACCTGGTGAGGTTACCTTCTTTTCACAGGCTTTGAACTCTATGTGAACAGTCCCTGGGGTGAGGAAACATATTTTGATACCAAGGTCATTATCAAATTCATCCCTCCCAGAAGTACAACTTGTATCCAGTTGCCTCATTTTACCCTGGTGAGAGATTAGCATGCCTCATAAGAGCATTGAAACTAATTGCTACAACAAATTAATTAATTACATGCACAAAAGGAATTATTCCCTTGCATGGAGAAGACCAGAAAAGACGGCATATATCACTCTTCTTAATAATTTAATTATAATGAAATGATTATGGCACCTTGTTTCTGTAGATCTTCAAAAATTGAAGGCTTAGGTGTGATTTTATTGGTGACTGGGGATGAGTTAAACAACCTTTCTGTGTCACTCTTCATTTGCTGTTTTCTGATACCTGCAGAGCAGCTTTCAAATCATAACTATGAGTTACAATTATGCAACCATATGAAAATGCAGTGTTAACCCACCAGCAGTAGAAAATGGATTTTCAATTTATATTTTTTTCAGCTATGATGATGACTTTATACTGAGTTTGCCCTGCTTTCAGACACCACCCCCTTGGTAACTAACAGTATTTTTTTCTGAGATGACAGCGTAAGCCTTCAATAATGAGTATCTGTGGCTTTGCCTTCCACTTCCCTTCTGATAACAGCACCTCAGTTTTTCTTTGGAATATCAGCATTTGACAATTTCAATCCACATGGTTGTGGGGGTAAGGGGATGATGATCCCCATCTTAAGCTCTGGGTGGGTACATGGACCAAGCATGGTAGATGGGGGTGCAGCATCTGCGTGGACACACTGACTGGTTTAGAAATGGGCATGTAATCATGAAACCTGGAATTCTTGCTGGGAATTTTAGAAAAGAAAAGCTTTCTATTTTTCTTCTGATGTCGTTGCTAAACTAGCAGGATATAATTTGAGAGGCTCTGTTAGACCTCTGTGCCACTATCTGAAGAACCTGTTGGAAGAAAGTGGACCTGAGAAATGGAAGGGGACAGACGCCTCTGGATCCAGCCATGCCTGAAGTAGACTCCTGGACTTCAGAAATTCAGAAGCTCGGCCGGGTGCAGTGGTTCATGCCTGTAATCCTAGCACTTTGGGAGGCTGCAGCGGGTGGATCATGAGGTCAGGAGTTCAAGATTAGCATGGCCAACATGGTGAAACCCTGTCTCTAGTTAAAATACAAAAATTAGCTGGGTATGGTGGTGTGTTCCTGTAATTCCAGCTATTCAGGAAGCTGAGGCAGGAGAATTGCTTGAACCAGGACCCAGGAGGTGGAGGTTGCAGTGAGCTGAAATCATGCCACTGCACTCTAATCTGGGTGACAGAGAGAGACTCTCTCTCAAAAAAAAAAAAGGAAAGAAAAAATTTTGGAAGCTAAAAATTATTTTTGTTGGTTTGAACTGGGTTTCTGCTGTGTGTATCCAAAAGAGTCCTCTCATACACAGTTCTCTGGTCATCATTCCTATGAAATTAAAAAGGAGAAAATTGTAAATAGAGTTCCCCAAAACTATATCCATGTATCAAAGAGTCCAGTCCATTGTGTTCCTGGCTGAGTTCTCTGCAGTAAAATTCACATGAATTCTAAGGCTCAATGGTTCCTGAGGCAGGAGGAAGCTGAGTGTTTTTCACTTTAAAGAAGAAAAGCTTGGAAGTTTGGAATGTGTTTCTAAGAAACTGGTAATGCTATCACTCTGTTCTGTATTTGAATGTTTTCATTTACAACCAAGATACGAGTTACAAATGAGAGACATAAACATTTCTTTTTTGCAAAGTTTACAAATTGATTATTCTGTAGAATGCCCAATATTATACAGAGGAGAGAGATGGAAGGGTTGATAAATGGAAATAAAATACTTGTAAGTAGAGTAGTGCCCCCTTATTCACAGGGGATACATTCCAAGACCCCCAGTGGGTACCTGAAACTGAAGATGATATTGAACATTATGTGGACTATGTTTTTTTCTGTGCATACATACTATAAAGTTTAATGTCTAAATTAGGCTCAGTAAAGGATTAACATCAATAACAAATAATAAACTAAAGCAAGACAACAATGTGATAGCCAAGATGGCTACTGAGTGACGAAAGGGCGGGTAGCATGCACAGCACAGAGACTCATGTCCCAGATGGGATGGAACAGGCTCATGGAAGGTTTTATCATGCTACTCAGAATGGCATGCGATTTAAAATTTGTGAATTGTTGATATATGGAGTTTTCCATTTAACATTTTGGAACCATGTTGACCGTGGGTGTTGGAAGTTGTGAAAAGTGAAACCTTGGATGAGGAGAGACTACTGTAATGACTACTCATTGGAAACCTATTTGGAACTATTTTAATATGAAAGTTATTTAATTAGGTGGAAGACAAGTGTTCACATGAGAAGAGTATTGTAACCCCAGGCTGTGGTATCTGCATATCTTTTGAGTCTACTGTTCCTTTTTCTTTGGTTTGTGTTGACTGTTTGAGTCTATTCAGCTTTTTATTTTTTAGGTGTTAATCATCTGGTCATGGAAGCCTGGAATAACACAAGTGCTATTTGAACTGGGATAAAGGTAGCCTTCCATTGCCCTTTTCCTGCTCTTAGATGACAATTTCTGGGACTCAAAATAGAAGTCATGTCTTCTGAATAGCCACTACCCTGTTTTTTATTGGCCTCAGTTGTTTCCTGGGTGAGCCGGTACCAACTAAGAGCAGTCTGTGTGTAGGAAAGGGTGAGGCTAATTAACTCTGATGGGAATCAAATGTAGGATCTTGGCCTTATTAACATCCTTTATCCACCTGAGAAAACTGGATGTAGAGTGACAAATGAGAAGCTGGCAGTTCCAGCCTTTATTCTGGCCACAGTCTTCACCAACACAGGTGTCATATTACATTTGAAAAGGAAGAAGTTGAAATCAGTAACCTCATTCTGCCATTCCTCAGACCTGCCCACCAACTTCTGACCAGTTAGAGGATACCAGTAAGTTAAAGTCACTTTTAGACGGGGATGAATTTAACTTTTAAAGGCAATTTTCTTTTCTTTTTATGTATTTTAAGTAATCACTATAATACTTTAGGTGTTGTAGATTGAATTGTGTTCCCCCAAAATTATTTGTTGGAATTCTAACCTCTAGCACCTCAAAATGTGACCATATTTGGAGACTGGGCCTTTACAGTTAAAACAAGGTAATTCAAGTAGACCCTAATCCAATATGACTACTGTGCTTGTTAGAAGGAGAAATTCATGCACAGATACTCATAGTGGGAAGGTGATGTGAAGAGACAGAAGATAACCAGCTGCTAGCCAAGGGGAGAGATCTGGACCAGGTTTCTCCCTCATGGCCCTTAGAAGGAACCAACTCTTCAGGAACCTCGATTTTGGATCTAGCCTCCAGAATTGGGAGGCAGTACCTTTCTGTTGTTGAAGTCACAGTGTGTGGTACATTGTTATGGAAGTCCTAATAAACTAACACAGAAAGCCAGCGTCTTTAGGCCTTGTACCTCAGGATAGCTCGTTCACCCTTTCTCGGCAAGGTAGTTACTATCTTCTCATCTAAAACTCAGGAGGCTTGTCTGTGGACTCACAGCTGCCTGCTGCAGGAGATTGGATTTAACCTATGTGTATGACTCCAAGTTCAGTAGTTTTTACTTTTCCAAAAACAAACCCCGGAAGCTAAGGGAAATACAGCATTTTTCTTAAAAAGGAAAAAATATGAACAATTTAAGAGTGTTATACACAAAAAGTAACATTATAACACCCATGTACCTGCCATATAAATTTAATAAATGTTAACATATTTCCTTTAGATCTTTTTCCCAAATAAATCATTACAGATATTTCTCTTAGGCTTCTGTCTGTAGATGATTCCATTTTCTCCTCCGTAAAGGCAAACACAACCACTAATTTTGTTTATATTCAGTTCCTGTTTTAATATTTTCATGATATATATTTATCTATAAATAATGTGGTATTTTGTGTGTTCTTATAAAACAAAACAAATGGTATACTGTACGTGTCATTCTATAACTTTTCACTTACCATGGTTTTGAACCTTATCCATGTGGACATAGATAGTTCTAGCTGGCCTACTTTAACTGCTCTGTCGTATACTGTGACATTTATTCTCTAGTAAAAATAACTCTGCACAAAGTAATGCTGCAGCGGAAATTATTGAGCTTGTCCTTTGTGTGTGAGTGCAAGTTTTCCTTAGCTTACTATATCTAGAAACCAAATTGATGGGTCATGAGTAGGCATTTCTCCATTTTCAGTAAATATCGTCAAATTGATCTTCAAGTGAGTAATGCCAAATCACACTTTCACTTACAGTGTATGAGAATTAATGTTTTCCCATATTTTGGTATTGTACACTTTAAGCTTTTGGTTATCTGATGTCATTTTAAAATGTTTTGTACAATTTATATGTACTTAAAACACACACACATAGACACTTATGTACATGTGTACACAGATAGCCATAAAGCATATAATATTGCTTCCATGTTTTAAAACTATATACTAAAGGCGTGTACATTTTATCTTATATCTTGCTTTTTCATTCAATGTATTCATGAGATTTATTTAAATTGACATGTATTGTTCTAGTTCATTCATTTCCACTGCTATACAATCTACTGTATAAACATATCTCAATTTACGTATTCATTCTCCTCTTGATGGATATGTAGGATGTTGCTGACTTTCTAGCACATCAGTCAATATTGCTGTGAACATGCTTATTATCTGCGTCCCCTTTTACCTACATGTGAAGGTTCTCTATATGTCCAGCAGTGAAATTGCTGTCATAGGGTAAATATACCTTCAATTTTACAGGTAATGCCCAATTGTTTTGAGTAGGTCTATTTTATAATCTTAGCAGCAGAGTAAGAAATTTCTTCTTACTTTATAACCTTGTCAATATTCGCTATTGCTAATATTTTAAGCTCATCTGTATCTCATAGGTAAGAAGCAATACCTCATTCTGAGTTAAAGTCAGTTTATTCTGGCAAACTGGTAAATGGGCAAAGCAACCCAGACTCGTAGTATTTGTCCATTTCCATTGTGTGAATCTTCCCACATGGCCAGTTTTCAGTTAGTGACATGACAGTACTACTCTGGCAATTCTGAGTTGGGAAGAGGTGGGAACAATCAACTTTCCCATGATGGTTCAAGCTTGCTTATTTTAGGATGACAAATTTATGGTTAAAATTACATTTAATTAAATTTACATTTCCCTGATTACTATTTACATGGAGCATCTTTCCATATAATTTTTCCACTATTTATTTCTTCTGTGAAATTCATTTCTCATTGATCTAAAATGTTTCTACTCTCATAAATTAAATGTGTAAGTGGTTTACAGGTGTTTCAATTTGTTTCACTGGCATATTTACTTATTCATCAATTTCACACTATTTCAAGTTATAGTGATAAAATATCTCCCTATTCGCCCCTTTCCCTTCTTGTTCTTTGTCAGAATCATTCAATACTCCTGACAGCATGGCATAGTGGTATCAAGGGCACGGACACTGGAGACAAATTGGGGAAGAATCTTCATTTCTTTATTACTATTTGTCTGACCCTGCATAAGTTTTTACTCTTTCTGTGCCTCTGTTTTCTCATGTATAAAATGAAAGTGATAGTGGAACCTGTCTTACAGATATGGTTATTGTGGATATTGAAAAGTTATTTAAAGTTCTTAGGTGCTTGATCAACAGAAAATACTATTAAATATTTGCTATTATTCCATAAATACATTTAGAATCAACCCATCAGGTTCCCTAAAATATTATACCAGGATTTTCATTGGAATTTTATACATTAGTTCAGGGGAAAACCAACATTTTTATAATAGTGAGTTATCCCTTGCATGCAAATAGTGTATTTAAGTCCTTTTTTTTTTTTTTTTTTGAAAATTTTATTAAATATTTGCTATTATTCCATAAATACATTT
>NW_016107404.1:3394434-3416596 GCF_001604975.1 Cebus imitator
AAAAAAAAAAGCCTGATTCCTGTGCTGACTCTACTGCTGGACAGGTAATCCAAGGAGCACATGTTTCAGACTGGGGAATTCTGCAGTTTGGCAGTTAACAGGTCACACCTGGTGAGGTTACCTTCTTTTCACAGGCTTTGAACTCTATGTGAACAGTCCCTGGGGTGAGGAAACATATTTTGATACCAAGGTCATTATCAAATTCATCCCTCCCAGAAGTACAACTTGTATCCAGTTGCCTCATTTTACCCTGGTGAGAGATTAGCATGCCTCATAAGAGCATTGAAACTAATTGCTACAACAAATTAATTAATTACATGCACAAAAGGAATTATTCCCTTGCATGGAGAAGACCAGAAAAGACGGCATATATCACTCTTCTTAATAATTTAATTATAATGAAATGATTATGGCACCTTGTTTCTGTAGATCTTCAAAAATTGAAGGCTTAGGTGTGATTTTATTGGTGACTGGGGATGAGTTAAACAACCTTTCTGTGTCACTCTTCATTTGCTGTTTTCTGATACCTGCAGAGCAGCTTTCAAATCATAACTATGAGTTACAATTATGCAACCATATGAAAATGCAGTGTTAACCCACCAGCAGTAGAAAATGGATTTTCAATTTATATTTTTTTCAGCTATGATGATGACTTTATACTGAGTTTGCCCTGCTTTCAGACACCACCCCCTTGGTAACTAACAGTATTTTTTTCTGAGATGACAGCGTAAGCCTTCAATAATGAGTATCTGTGGCTTTGCCTTCCACTTCCCTTCTGATAACAGCACCTCAGTTTTTCTTTGGAATATCAGCATTTGACAATTTCAATCCACATGGTTGTGGGGGTAAGGGGATGATGATCCCCATCTTAAGCTCTGGGTGGGTACATGGACCAAGCATGGTAGATGGGGGTGCAGCATCTGCGTGGACACACTGACTGGTTTAGAAATGGGCATGTAATCATGAAACCTGGAATTCTTGCTGGGAATTTTAGAAAAGAAAAGCTTTCTATTTTTCTTCTGATGTCGTTGCTAAACTAGCAGGATATAATTTGAGAGGCTCTGTTAGACCTCTGTGCCACTATCTGAAGAACCTGTTGGAAGAAAGTGGACCTGAGAAATGGAAGGGGACAGACGCCTCTGGATCCAGCCATGCCTGAAGTAGACTCCTGGACTTCAGAAATTCAGAAGCTCGGCCGGGTGCAGTGGTTCATGCCTGTAATCCTAGCACTTTGGGAGGCTGCAGCGGGTGGATCATGAGGTCAGGAGTTCAAGATTAGCATGGCCAACATGGTGAAACCCTGTCTCTAGTTAAAATACAAAAATTAGCTGGGTATGGTGGTGTGTTCCTGTAATTCCAGCTATTCAGGAAGCTGAGGCAGGAGAATTGCTTGAACCAGGACCCAGGAGGTGGAGGTTGCAGTGAGCTGAAATCATGCCACTGCACTCTAATCTGGGTGACAGAGAGAGACTCTCTCTCAAAAAAAAAAAAGGAAAGAAAAAATTTTGGAAGCTAAAAATTATTTTTGTTGGTTTGAACTGGGTTTCTGCTGTGTGTATCCAAAAGAGTCCTCTCATACACAGTTCTCTGGTCATCATTCCTATGAAATTAAAAAGGAGAAAATTGTAAATAGAGTTCCCCAAAACTATATCCATGTATCAAAGAGTCCAGTCCATTGTGTTCCTGGCTGAGTTCTCTGCAGTAAAATTCACATGAATTCTAAGGCTCAATGGTTCCTGAGGCAGGAGGAAGCTGAGTGTTTTTCACTTTAAAGAAGAAAAGCTTGGAAGTTTGGAATGTGTTTCTAAGAAACTGGTAATGCTATCACTCTGTTCTGTATTTGAATGTTTTCATTTACAACCAAGATACGAGTTACAAATGAGAGACATAAACATTTCTTTTTTGCAAAGTTTACAAATTGATTATTCTGTAGAATGCCCAATATTATACAGAGGAGAGAGATGGAAGGGTTGATAAATGGAAATAAAATACTTGTAAGTAGAGTAGTGCCCCCTTATTCACAGGGGATACATTCCAAGACCCCCAGTGGGTACCTGAAACTGAAGATGATATTGAACATTATGTGGACTATGTTTTTTTCTGTGCATACATACTATAAAGTTTAATGTCTAAATTAGGCTCAGTAAAGGATTAACATCAATAACAAATAATAAACTAAAGCAAGACAACAATGTGATAGCCAAGATGGCTACTGAGTGACGAAAGGGCGGGTAGCATGCACAGCACAGAGACTCATGTCCCAGATGGGATGGAACAGGCTCATGGAAGGTTTTATCATGCTACTCAGAATGGCATGCGATTTAAAATTTGTGAATTGTTGATATATGGAGTTTTCCATTTAACATTTTGGAACCATGTTGACCGTGGGTGTTGGAAGTTGTGAAAAGTGAAACCTTGGATGAGGAGAGACTACTGTAATGACTACTCATTGGAAACCTATTTGGAACTATTTTAATATGAAAGTTATTTAATTAGGTGGAAGACAAGTGTTCACATGAGAAGAGTATTGTAACCCCAGGCTGTGGTATCTGCATATCTTTTGAGTCTACTGTTCCTTTTTCTTTGGTTTGTGTTGACTGTTTGAGTCTATTCAGCTTTTTATTTTTTAGGTGTTAATCATCTGGTCATGGAAGCCTGGAATAACACAAGTGCTATTTGAACTGGGATAAAGGTAGCCTTCCATTGCCCTTTTCCTGCTCTTAGATGACAATTTCTGGGACTCAAAATAGAAGTCATGTCTTCTGAATAGCCACTACCCTGTTTTTTATTGGCCTCAGTTGTTTCCTGGGTGAGCCGGTACCAACTAAGAGCAGTCTGTGTGTAGGAAAGGGTGAGGCTAATTAACTCTGATGGGAATCAAATGTAGGATCTTGGCCTTATTAACATCCTTTATCCACCTGAGAAAACTGGATGTAGAGTGACAAATGAGAAGCTGGCAGTTCCAGCCTTTATTCTGGCCACAGTCTTCACCAACACAGGTGTCATATTACATTTGAAAAGGAAGAAGTTGAAATCAGTAACCTCATTCTGCCATTCCTCAGACCTGCCCACCAACTTCTGACCAGTTAGAGGATACCAGTAAGTTAAAGTCACTTTTAGACGGGGATGAATTTAACTTTTAAAGGCAATTTTCTTTTCTTTTTATGTATTTTAAGTAATCACTATAATACTTTAGGTGTTGTAGATTGAATTGTGTTCCCCCAAAATTATTTGTTGGAATTCTAACCTCTAGCACCTCAAAATGTGACCATATTTGGAGACTGGGCCTTTACAGTTAAAACAAGGTAATTCAAGTAGACCCTAATCCAATATGACTACTGTGCTTGTTAGAAGGAGAAATTCATGCACAGATACTCATAGTGGGAAGGTGATGTGAAGAGACAGAAGATAACCAGCTGCTAGCCAAGGGGAGAGATCTGGACCAGGTTTCTCCCTCATGGCCCTTAGAAGGAACCAACTCTTCAGGAACCTCGATTTTGGATCTAGCCTCCAGAATTGGGAGGCAGTACCTTTCTGTTGTTGAAGTCACAGTGTGTGGTACATTGTTATGGAAGTCCTAATAAACTAACACAGAAAGCCAGCGTCTTTAGGCCTTGTACCTCAGGATAGCTCGTTCACCCTTTCTCGGCAAGGTAGTTACTATCTTCTCATCTAAAACTCAGGAGGCTTGTCTGTGGACTCACAGCTGCCTGCTGCAGGAGATTGGATTTAACCTATGTGTATGACTCCAAGTTCAGTAGTTTTTACTTTTCCAAAAACAAACCCCGGAAGCTAAGGGAAATACAGCATTTTTCTTAAAAAGGAAAAAATATGAACAATTTAAGAGTGTTATACACAAAAAGTAACATTATAACACCCATGTACCTGCCATATAAATTTAATAAATGTTAACATATTTCCTTTAGATCTTTTTCCCAAATAAATCATTACAGATATTTCTCTTAGGCTTCTGTCTGTAGATGATTCCATTTTCTCCTCCGTAAAGGCAAACACAACCACTAATTTTGTTTATATTCAGTTCCTGTTTTAATATTTTCATGATATATATTTATCTATAAATAATGTGGTATTTTGTGTGTTCTTATAAAACAAAACAAATGGTATACTGTACGTGTCATTCTATAACTTTTCACTTACCATGGTTTTGAACCTTATCCATGTGGACATAGATAGTTCTAGCTGGCCTACTTTAACTGCTCTGTCGTATACTGTGACATTTATTCTCTAGTAAAAATAACTCTGCACAAAGTAATGCTGCAGCGGAAATTATTGAGCTTGTCCTTTGTGTGTGAGTGCAAGTTTTCCTTAGCTTACTATATCTAGAAACCAAATTGATGGGTCATGAGTAGGCATTTCTCCATTTTCAGTAAATATCGTCAAATTGATCTTCAAGTGAGTAATGCCAAATCACACTTTCACTTACAGTGTATGAGAATTAATGTTTTCCCATATTTTGGTATTGTACACTTTAAGCTTTTGGTTATCTGATGTCATTTTAAAATGTTTTGTACAATTTATATGTACTTAAAACACACACACATAGACACTTATGTACATGTGTACACAGATAGCCATAAAGCATATAATATTGCTTCCATGTTTTAAAACTATATACTAAAGGCGTGTACATTTTATCTTATATCTTGCTTTTTCATTCAATGTATTCATGAGATTTATTTAAATTGACATGTATTGTTCTAGTTCATTCATTTCCACTGCTATACAATCTACTGTATAAACATATCTCAATTTACGTATTCATTCTCCTCTTGATGGATATGTAGGATGTTGCTGACTTTCTAGCACATCAGTCAATATTGCTGTGAACATGCTTATTATCTGCGTCCCCTTTTACCTACATGTGAAGGTTCTCTATATGTCCAGCAGTGAAATTGCTGTCATAGGGTAAATATACCTTCAATTTTACAGGTAATGCCCAATTGTTTTGAGTAGGTCTATTTTATAATCTTAGCAGCAGAGTAAGAAATTTCTTCTTACTTTATAACCTTGTCAATATTCGCTATTGCTAATATTTTAAGCTCATCTGTATCTCATAGGTAAGAAGCAATACCTCATTCTGAGTTAAAGTCAGTTTATTCTGGCAAACTGGTAAATGGGCAAAGCAACCCAGACTCGTAGTATTTGTCCATTTCCATTGTGTGAATCTTCCCACATGGCCAGTTTTCAGTTAGTGACATGACAGTACTACTCTGGCAATTCTGAGTTGGGAAGAGGTGGGAACAATCAACTTTCCCATGATGGTTCAAGCTTGCTTATTTTAGGATGACAAATTTATGGTTAAAATTACATTTAATTAAATTTACATTTCCCTGATTACTATTTACATGGAGCATCTTTCCATATAATTTTTCCACTATTTATTTCTTCTGTGAAATTCATTTCTCATTGATCTAAAATGTTTCTACTCTCATAAATTAAATGTGTAAGTGGTTTACAGGTGTTTCAATTTGTTTCACTGGCATATTTACTTATTCATCAATTTCACACTATTTCAAGTTATAGTGATAAAATATCTCCCTATTCGCCCCTTTCCCTTCTTGTTCTTTGTCAGAATCATTCAATACTCCTGACAGCATGGCATAGTGGTATCAAGGGCACGGACACTGGAGACAAATTGGGGAAGAATCTTCATTTCTTTATTACTATTTGTCTGACCCTGCATAAGTTTTTACTCTTTCTGTGCCTCTGTTTTCTCATGTATAAAATGAAAGTGATAGTGGAACCTGTCTTACAGATATGGTTATTGTGGATATTGAAAAGTTATTTAAAGTTCTTAGGTGCTTGATCAACAGAAAATACTATTAAATATTTGCTATTATTCCATAAATACATTTAGAATCAACCCATCAGGTTCCCTAAAATATTATACCAGGATTTTCATTGGAATTTTATACATTAGTTCAGGGGAAAACCAACATTTTTATAATAGTGAGTTATCCCTTGCATGCAAATAGTGTATTTAAGTCCTTTTTTTTTTTTTTTTTGGAAACCTTTAAAATTTTCATTAAAAATGTACGTAGATCATTTGTTATATGTCATTCAAGGTACCTTTTGATCTTTGTCATTGTTTACTGTAACTTAACATTTCAGACATTCTCTTCTATATGACTTTTAGGGTCAGCTTAAATTTCAAAAAATTTTGAGGGAATTTTGGTGGAAACTTTATTGAATTTTTAAACTGTTTTTGGGGATACTTTTCTTTTTATAATATTCCCTTTATGAACATGGTATTTTTTATTTAGAATTTGTAAAGATCTTGATTATTGTCATGTAAGGCATATTAGTGTTATACTTCAGTACTTTATATTTTTGTTGTCATTATAAATGAGATTTTTATTTCCATTGCATTTTCGATTTATGTCCTTAGAAATGCTATTAATTTTTAAATGTCGATTCAGTAGCTGAACTCGATTATAAGTTTTTGTCATTTGATATTTTCTTGGATTTTCTATGTAGACAGTAACGTCATCTGCAAATAATGACAATTGTGTCTCTTTTTTATACAACTCACGTGTTATTTGTTTTATCATTTTTATTGACTAGGAACTCCAAGAAAATGTTTAACTATAGGAATGGTAGAAGGTAATTGTGGATATTTCTCTTGGTAGTACACCAAAACTAACAATTAATAGCAAGAAGAAATCTGAAATCATATCCATAAATTATTCAGTTACACATGATATCCATTGGTGTATGTTCCACCACTCTGAATAGATATTTTTCCTTTGCATGATTTTGTAATACTATAGCATGGAAAACAATTACATTCACTAAGATAGCCACTGATCTTGTTAGAACAGTCTTTAAATATTGCAAAGCTATCAAACTCAGGGTGGTGAATACAAGTTTTCCAAAATTCTAATTTTCTAATTTTCACTTGAAAAGTTGAATTTTATTATTGGCAAGAGATATTGCTAGTTGCCAGTTGTTTTCCTTAAAGTGATAGACTCGGTACATTAATTCTTGAGAAAAATGTATGCAGAAGAGCAAACTTTGATAGCTATAGTTTGTCCATCAGTCATTCTTCCAAGTAAAAATGATGTTCCATGAAAGAAGTGGTAGTTTGTTTTACAATTCAAACAACTGAACAATAGCTTTTCCTTATGGTAACTTGAGTACTTTAATATGCAGCAGAAAGTGCTTCATTCATATTTGCCATGTTGTCACACTGCATACGGAAAAGACAGGTACTCAAGGATTGAGATTTAACATAATTAATAATATCATTTAATGCAGGTCATTCTTATGCAAAACTGGCTTTTGAGAGCTGAGGGGTGATGTGTGTTGTTTTTTGCAAGTGCATGTGAAAATTTCAGAACTCATGGCACAAGACAATTTCATTCAAACTCTTGCACTTTGAGACCTGACAAAACTCTGGCATGGCTTCTAGTAGCACAACGCCACGTCCCTAGGATGAAACAGTCCCCCTTAAACTGGCTGCCTGAGAAGGTTCAGTGCTGCCAGAGAAGTTTACTATTTGTTCTAGCCAACACGCACACGGTGATAGGCCTCTGACCTCTCTTGCTTAGTGCACTGACTAAAATGGGCTCAGGATTGTAAATACATGGCTCTTCATGCTCACTCAGGGGCCATTCCTTCAAAATGCAGTCATCAAGGAGGATAAGGCCTCTGTCTCCAGGTCTCGGTGGGAGGATAGAACCTGAACATAGATAACTACCTGCAAGCAGACACAGCCGGCCTAGTTACCTTCTCACTGACCAATCCTTTGTACTTTTTCACTTATCTGATGCTACTGAGTCGCTGCACTCAGCCAGCCCTTCTTCATTCTCCTTTTAAAACACCCAAACCACCTCTGCTCAAATTGAAATAGAGCTTGACTATTTCCTCTATTGTCAATAGTCACAGAATAAAATTTGTTTTCACTATTTTTTTTTTTTTTTTTTTTTTTTTTTGTTTTTTTTTTTTTTTTTTTTTTTTTTTTTTTTTTTTCTCTATATTTTTTTCTTTTCTTTTTTTTTTTTTTTTTTTTTTTGAGATGGAGTTTTGCTCTTGTTACCCAGGCTGCAGTGTGATGGCACAATCTCGGCTCACCACAACCTCTGCCTCCCAGGTTCAAGCAATTCTCCTGCCTCAGCCTCCCAAGTAGCTGGGATTATAGGCATGTGCCACCATGCCCAGCTAATTATTTTGTATTTTTAGTAGAGACAGTGTTTCTCCATGTTAGGCTGGTCTTGAACTCCTGACCTCAGGTGATCGGCTCACCTTGTATATCCAGTTGTGTCTATCTCTGACATAGCAGTGAAAAAGATCACTAGGTACAGTTTAGTGGTCTTGGTTTAGGCAGTTTTACCGACTGTTGCTTTCGTAATATCAGTGCAAATATCAACACAATGAAAATAGCAAATAATTTCCTAGTACGATAAAAATAACTTTTTATTGCCTTGGTTGGGGCAGTTTTACCTACTGTTGCTTTCATAATATCAGTGCAAATGTCGAGGCAATGAAAACAGCAAATAATTTCCTAGTATTATAAAAACAATTTTTAGGGCCAGGCATGATGGCTCATGCCTGTAATCTCAGCACTTTGGGAGGCCAAGGTGGGCAGATCACCTGAGGTCAGGAGTTCAAGACCAGCCTGGCCAACATGATGAAACCCCATCTCTACTAAAAATACAAAAATTAGCAGGGCATGGTGGCACACACCTGTAAATCCCAGCTACTCGGGAGACTGAGGCAGCAGAATCACTTGAACCCGGGAGGCGGAGGTTGCAGTGAGCCAAGATAATGCCACTACACTCCATCCTGGGTGACAGAGTAAGATTCTACCTCCAAAAANTGTATCTTCTCCAATCCCTTTTTTTGAACTTTCAGTATTATTTTATTTAAGTGTTTTTCTTATAACATTATGCTGAGTTGAAAAACATCTTATTTAATGATCTTTTTTTAGGTAATTTGAGTTCATTTATATTTGTTGCTATTACTCATTTATTTAGTTAATTAAAACATTTTACTTTCTATTACGATGTTATTTTCTCTTACCCTCCCCTACTTGCCTGTTACAACTTGGATTGATCTTTTTTTCTCAGTTTTTTTCCTCCTGGTTTGGAAGTTTGATATTTTATCCCTATTTTTATTTTATATATTTTCTAAAGCAGTTTAATGTCATTAATATTATACCTTTTTGCTTTTATATTTTTATTTCTTTATTTCTCTTGTTTTATTCCAGGTGAATATTTTCATATCTACCTTCAGATTAATTATTACTTTGGCTATATCTAGGGAATAACTTAAAACATATATTAAACTTTTTATTTTGATAGCTAATTTTTGATTTCCAAGAATTCTAATTGGCTCTGTTTTCTTTCAGCCTATTCTTGATTCATATCTGACATCTTTGTTTTCAGTTTTAGTTTTAGTTCTTATTTTACAGATGTAACAAATTTCTTTGAGGATATAAAACATTTCTTCTTTAAAGTCATTTTAAAATTTCCTGACTGAATTTACTTTCTTTAGCTTTTCTGTTTTTCATATGCTTAAAATTTTAGTTTGCAAGCTCCTCTTGAGTGACAATTCCTTTTCAAATTCTCTGTACTCATTGTTTCCTGACTATAATCCGTAGACTCAGTTTTTCCTGCCTAGAGCCAGGCTTCATATTGATGACTCTGCATTTGTGTCCCATGGTGATCATGAAAAAAGTACTGACCCAATCTTAAGCCTTTGAGCTTGGCTGGGGTCCTACTTGCCTGGCTGTCTCTGCTTCTCTAGTTCTCCTCCTCCTGCCAAGTATAATGTTTCATATAAGCCAATGTCTTGGGAATTGGCACCAGCTCTCCATTTAAATATATGTATGTGTGTGTGTGTGTATTATATATACCATGAACAATTCTGATATCTGGTTGAACTAGTGGCTATAGCCTCCCCTCACTTTTGTTTCTATTCTATTGTTGTTATCAGCTCTTGTGCATATTAATATATTGTGAAAAATGTTCATGTTAAAAATTTTTAAAGTATCGTGTGTGTGTGTGTGTGTGTGTGAAAGAGAGAGATAAGGTTGCAGCATTAATTCAAGGCACCATCTTGACTGGAAGGATTTAGGCTATTTCTTTCGCAGCTCTAGTAAGTAAAAATGTCAAACAAAATGGTGATACAACAGAGATAGAGGCGCTGGATTAATTAGTAAAATGTTTAGAACAGAGGCAATTATGCATATTGAATCCTCTGTAGCACTTGCCACAATGTCTTGCATATAATGGGCACTTAGTATCCATTAGACTCTTTGCATTCACAGATTTCACATTTGTGGTTTTGAATTTTCCCAAGTGACCTCCAGAGGGCCCTGAAATTTTACTGCTCCCAGCATGTGCATCTCAGTATGACTGTGTTTCTTCTTAATTAAGCAGTCTTCATTGTACATCACTAAGTGCTTACAACTACATTTTTTTTGTATGTGTATAAAATAAGAGATATGGTTTTATAAAAATTTAAGTAGTGGTAAGCTTATGGGTTGAGAAGGAAAAGGAAACAGGTGATTTTCAATAGAATGTGGTTTTGGAGAAAATCAAGATCCTTTGCAAAATGTTCTAAAATAGCGCATTTAAGGATATATGGAGGACTCTGGAAGTATCGCTGATGAATGCCAAATGTCCACTATAAATATTTGTTGACCTTAAGTAATTTGAATTTGTCTTAGAATTTGCTGATGTGATACAGTTTGAGAAACAATAAGATTGCACTGTTCCTACATTCCCAACTGATGATACTCATGGTGAGAGAGATTCATTCCTTTGTGCCAAATATTTCCCTTTTCCTGATGATGCATCTTAACATTTCTAAGCATCTGTTATTGTGAAGGGCGCAGGCCCATTGTCATCAACACTTTTGGCTAAAGGTTTTCAGGTCCACTCACCCAACATTTATTGAACATATCTTATGTGCCAGAGACTCTTCTGGATACTGTGGTTAATACAAGGATGAAAAATGGCTGCTTGTCTCTCAGGAGCTCAAAGTCCTAGGGAAAAACAGATAGGATGTAATATTAAAACATAATGTAATAAGTACTGTTAAAATGTATGAAAAAGGCTATTCTCTGATTGCTTATAGGAGGAAACAGTAAGTGATCCCAGGAGAAAAAGGGAACCATTCAGAGAGGAGATCATATTTGAGTCTGTGAAGTACCAGCAGGAATCTGCTTAGTAGGAAGAGATGGGAATGACCGTTCTCAGCAGGTTGAGGCTTTCTGAGGATGTTAAATTCACATCTGAAAGGTGGAAAGATGAGGAGAGAAATAGGGTTCTGGGAAAAAGGTAGGGATGTCAAAGACAAAGTTGGTTTTGTAAGAAAAATTATTTTTTTACATGACACTGGGTCCTATTTCTAGCCTGAATGAGACTTCAGTAGTTTTTCTGTTTGTCTTTTACAGGATGCCTGGGGTAGAGTAAAGGTAATGCTACTCTAGCAGCTGGCAGGTGCTTAGCTTCTAGACAAGTTCCCCATGTATGAATTAGGTAATTCTGTGCAAGCTCTTTAAACTTTTGGAGCTTCGGTTTCCTTAATAAGATACACAATGATAACCGCTGCTTTGTTACTATAAAGAGTTCATAGAATATAAAATTAAATAGCATATGTGAAAATATGTTGAAATTGCAAAATACCATACAGGTATATGACTAGGTATGAAGTGTTGTTCAACAAGCTATTGAGTCTGACTAATTCAGGGATCACCAGAGATGATGTATCCGTGAAGGGCAGGTGTGAGGCACATGGGTTAGTAAAATAGTATAGGAGAATTTTTGCCCCGAGCACATTTTCTGGATTGCGTTTGATCTGCTGCCAGGATGACCTCTCATATACCACATTCACAGTCATCCCAACTCTGGTTCTACTGCGATTCTGCCACTTTGCAAATGGAGCTATGAATGGGGATATGGCCACAGGTGGAGAGATGCACATCTATTTTTCCAATACAGAACCAAGCTAAGGGAATTCCATTTGGCCAGGAGGATCGGGGCATCACCTTTATACACAGACAATGACTATTTTAGTCATGAATAAAAGTAATTTAAGTTGGTTCTTCTTGAGAAAGTACTTGTAAATTCAGCAGAAATTGGTACCCACATCTCCCATCACACTGTTTTCTGTATTTTGGGAGAGACAGCATTTCTACTTTTGTTTCCTATATGTGATACAAAATTAGCTAAAGACTAATAAGCCAAAGCAGTAACCTTGAATTTTGTGAAAGTTAAGGAAAATGTAATGCCAAGAGTTATATATCTGCAACTGAAATTGGTCCCAGTACACCCCTTCCGTGCTCAGATTCTGGGCATGCCAATAAAATAGCAGAAGACACGCAATACAACGAAAATTGGTTCTTTGGGTATCTTAGCTTCTTGACTTAGAAGGACTTTAACCTTGGCCTCGTGTTTCCTGAGGGGCCTGTTGCTGATGCTCCTTAAGTGCTGGAACTATCATCAGCATACAGAATTTTTCATCCGAGTGAAATTAAAAATGAAACCTTCAAAGTCCTATTGATTCTAGACATGTTCTATATGCATTAAACTGAAGCTAATGGACTGAAAAATGAGCATTTCAGCATGTATAGGTAAGAATTATTTGTGTGAGAATAAATTGCTCACATACCCTTTATCCAGCAATACATGTATTTGTCTACATTGATATGTAATGCTCAAGTGCTCTGTTGAATATTTCTGAGATAACTGAGAATCAGTTTTCGCTCAGGTTACTTAAATTTTGCTCATCACTAATCTCTCATTAGCCTTTGGCTTTTCTTCTCTAAATATAGTGGACAAGACTTAATGAACACTGTATTTTGACCACTGGAAGCACTGAGTAAGATTCTTAGCACGAAGAGAAGACAGAATAATGTATGGCTATACAGTATTTATCATCTGATCATGGCTACAACATGTCTTCATTTGGCTTGTTTGTATGTGTTATTGGTATTCTCCCAGGTCTACAATCTGTTCTTATGCAATCTTACCTCCTTATGTTTCTGTCTTCTATGTTCTTAAAACTCCTTCACTTGCATTCCTATCTTGAGCATGGCCTTGAACTTCAAACTCAAATATCTAATGGACTATTGGAGATAGATACTTAACAATCTTGCTGTCACTGAATGTCTAAAGCTCAACTCATCGTATTCACACAAACCCAAATCTATTCTTCCCTTGTATTTCACAGCTCACTCATGTTATACTGCTTCTTCCCTTTAATTCCTTTATTCAGTCAGTTTCCAAGTCCCCATAATACCATTGCTGAAATTTAGCCGAAAGGATCCACTTTGTTTTGTTCCTGTGAAAACCTCTCTAGCGGCAGCTCTCACTGTCTGTGGTTTTGAGCACAGCTACCATCTAGTCCTGCTTACACGTAACGTCACTTTCCCCAGGTAAATTTTTATGGTATAGCTAGAACCAGAATCCTCTCTCCAGGTGTACATTGGGCTCTGCTCCTCCTCCTTCTAAAACACTCAGTGGTTTCCTAACGCTTAGAGATGAAAGTGTAATTTCTTAACAGTGCCCCCAGGGTCCTTGCTGGCTTGCTCTGTCCCGGTCTTGCTAAGACCGTCTCTCAGCCTGAGTGCGCCGTGGCTCTGCATGTGGATCCTCACGCATGAATGTTGCTTTATGCTGCATGTCTTTATTGGTGGCGGTCCCTCAGCTGGATTTCTCTACCTCTGGTTAGTCCTTGTTCATCTTTCTAGACTCAACTGTAAATCTTTTTTTCTCTTAAAAAACCCTCTCGGAAACCTAATTAGAATTAATACTTTTTTATGTGGCATCACATTGCATGCAAACCTCTCTCTGTTGAAATTTTATTGACACTTTTTTGTTTGTCTCTCCTTCACTGGATTATAAGGCTTTTGATAAAGAGACTATTTTGTATTCATCTTTGTACCCTCAACATCAAGCCCAGTGCCTTCCACGTGGCAAATGATTAGGAATGCCTGTTAAGTTGTCTTTGGACTAAAATAATACATTAAATAGTTTTACCTAAGATTTCCTTTTCTTCGCCTGAGACTTTAAGATAGGGTACACTATGGGAAAAACCTTGAAAGAATTCTTAACTGGGATGCACTCTGGATCACTTAAAGGATGAAAGATTTTAAGAGAAAGCATCGTGTTAAAAAAGTCAGTGGAGGGGTGCCTGAAGAAAATACACCAAAATGATATTGGCTATGAGCTTCTGTGAGCTGGTTGCACTTCCAAGATTATAGGATTTTTGCTGTCACACATAAAAGTATGTACTATAAATAAGTTTAAGGTATTGGGAATGTAAATACCTTTATTTGTAGATGATTGCTAATAATTAATGCCCATCAGATTAAGTAACTCATGACTCTGAAACCCCTTCCAGTTTTGAAACCCACTGCCAAAAAAAATCTCGGAATGAAATTTTATTTGACTGTATTATAGCTGCTAGATCAGACCATCATTTTGTCATGCTGGTCATCTGCAGTTGCAAAGAGTGGTCCCATCAGATGGCCATCTGCATCATCGGTGAAGAAAGCCGAAACACTTGGTGTTCTCTTGATCATTTTCATAAATTTCCTTATGTTCTAAGAACCTCAAAAGTAAAAATGAAGCCAAAAAGTCTAATTTTCCTGAAGAAAGAGTAGTTTCAGATAAAAACATGCAAACACGAAAACATGTAACATCTTCCTTATCTCCTGTCTCTGCCAAATGATTCCCTCTAAGTGTATCTACTAGATGTGAGGGAAAAAAAGCACATTACAAGTCTGTATAAAAATGTCAGTTTGACAGTCTACATGAATGCATTTGCCTGAGAAGGAGTAATGTGCTTCTTTCTGATCAAGTGTGTTCGCTCTACTGACCTTCTATTTATTTGGTGGTCAAAATGCTGAGCAGCTGGACTTCTAATTTTAGAAAACTATAATGCGTATATTCCTAAAAATGAGAAAAAATTTGTGTTTGGAAAAAGTGGATTTATTTGACACTCAAGATTCATTTGCTTGTTCAAATAAATTTACATTTCCCTCCTAAAATAAGAACACCAAGATGAAAACAAGTGAAAACGTTCAGGAGTAAAAATAAATTTGTATCTTGAGGATGCCTGCAGTATTTCTTTTAATTTTTTCCTTTATTAATTCACTGATTCAAAAATATTACCTGAACATCTTCTATGCACCAGTCACACTACTAAGTGCCTCATCAGCTTATGGTTTGGCAGAATAGACAGCTCTCTTATTTCATAAAAATAATTACTTGTGGAGTCATGAGTTTTTTTTTTTTAAAAAAAGTCTAGAAGGCCATAGAAGAACACCATGAGAGACCAGACCCAGTCCAGGTATGAGTTTGCTGCTCCTTAAAGAGAAGGCTGAGAAAAGACATAGCCAGGAGAGGCAGTGGGTGGTGGGGAAGATCAGGGTGTCCTAGAAAGAGATTAGGGCCCACAGTTCCTGCTAGGAGGAGCTCTTCTCAGGAAATGCTTCCGCACTCTCTCTAGTCTCCAGCGACCCACCCTGGATGCCATGAGGCTTTTTCCCCCCTCTCTATTTCTGATCTGATTTTTCTGAACTCATCTGTCAGGGAATCTTGCTTCCTTTCTAGGCCACTAAAAGATTTTACTGAAGAGTGAAAGGAAAAAATGGTAATTGACGAATTCAACTAGAAGTGATGAAATAATAGAGGGAAGGGCAAGCCCTCTTCTTCAGAAATAGAAACTGACCTCACCTCTGCTTAACTTTACCTCTGCCTAGAAGCAGCTCCCAATAGAGGAGCCTAGGAAAGTCCTAAATTATTACATGTTACTGAGTTTCTACAATAGGAAAGTGTAAGTTTAGAGAATTCTCCCTGTTTCTTCATAATCGCTGATCTTTGGGTGAGATTTTAGTCTTGAAAATATTATTATACTTCACCTATAAAATAACGGGATGTAGCTCTGTCAATGAAATAAAATCTTTTTTATAAAGAAAAAATATAGACAAATCTTACAAAATGTTGCACGGAAGATACTAAGTTCAAAAAATATACACTGCATGATTCTATTTACATAGAGTTTCACACCAGGTGTGAGTGAGTTATGCTCCTGGAATTTCGGCCATTCTTGGTAGGGTTATCCTTGGTGGAAGTGAGGTTACTGCCTGGGAAAGGGTACATGGGAACTTGTGAGGGGCTAGTGATATACCCTTTACACACTATGTTATAGGTATGCTAATAGTATGTACACTTTTCCATATGTATAGTCTAAAAGTTAAAAAAGATGTTCATATAATCCCATGTTCATTGCAACACCATTCAGAATAGCTAAAAGGTAGAAACAACCTAAATGTCCACTGACAGACAAGTAGATAAAGAAAAGGTGGTGTATACCTATAATGGAATATTATTTGGCCATTAAAAAGAAGGAAATTCTACAATAGGAGAGAGCATGGTTGAAAGTTGAGAACATTATGCTAGGTGAAATTAGCCAGTCAAACTAAGACAGATACTGTAAGATTCAAATACTGTAAGATATCTAACATAGTCAAATTCATAGAGTCAAAGAGGGGAATGGTGGTTTCCAGGGTGATGTGGGGAGGGAGAAATGAAGAGTTACTAATTAACAAAGTTTCAGTTAAGCAAGGTGGATAAGTTCTTGGATTTGTTGTACATTATTGTACCTATAATCAACAATACTGTATTACACACTTAATGTGTTAAGAGGGTAAATCCCATATTAAGTGTTCTTGCTGCAATAAAATAAAGATATTCACTCAGATTAAATCCTTTATATAAAGAAGAAAGGCATTTGGCCTTGCAAACATTCTGGTGATATCTACAGAGCCATTAAGAAGTGGACCTTTACAATGATCCAGTTTATTTGACTTAGCTCAATAGACATAAATCAGGTCTTAAAGTAAATTACTTTCAGCTAGATTATTCAGTTCAACCTCAGTTCTGGCGATGCTAAGTATGCAATTGTTCAAATTAACGAATTAAAAAAATCTGTATTTCATTGTGGACCTGAGAAGAGGGTTAGAAAACATATTTCTAGTTGTATTTCAATGTAGACATAGTGCATTTCCAATATACTCCTTTATTTCTCCAGAAGACAACTAAAGAAAATAGTATAGTGCTGTGTACCCGGCCTACATGCTGTGGATTTTTATGTACTGAAATATGGATGATATGGTAAACAAAGAGTATTTTTTTGCATTGACATCATTTCAATAGGCACATGAGTTTGATGACTAGCCTTCCATTTTCTGCAAATGAAAATCAATGGGATGGAATATGTGATTACAGATATATTCTGGTTTCACTTCTGCAAGTGCAAAGAAAGGAAATGTATCATTGCATGCTACATTGGTGTTGCAAATATCATCATTCTGTGCACCTCCCCCATTTTTAAGTTACTTTATGCTTTTTCTGATGCATCATTTCACAGCTTTGCTGCTGTGAGCCTGACCTCCCTGCTCATTGGAGGACAATTGATTTCCAGAAGATTTTTAAAAAATAAAGACCCAGTTGAGATGTTCTACTGAAGCTATTACAGGATGCTGACTCTGGTAGCCAGTGTCCTGGCTGCTACTGTAAGTCACTGTACTGGAGGAATGGGAGTGAGAAATAGGAAGGATGCCGTTAGACTCTGCTCTTATTTATGGGTGGTACCTTTTATACAGCTACATATATCCAAAGGGTGCCTCGCACAGTGCCTAATAAGTCATGAGCTAGAAGGTGCAGGTGGATATCTAAAGCAAACTCAGGCAATTAAAGTTAACATTCCTGAGAGCAGAATGCTTGTCAGGCTGAGAAACAGGCAACTGATGGTTGAGAACCTCCTGGAACTTTGCTAGGTTTTCTGAGGGAACTGAAAGCAGCCCAGCCAATAGGATACAAGTATGCCTTACATAAACAATAAAGTGGCTTGGATAATATCCTCCAAATGTACATTGAGTATCATCCTGCTGATCTGCATACCCAGGGAAGTTATTCTGTTTATCTTATAGAAGGAGTGTCTTACAAGGCCACATCAGATAGTAAACATAGCAGGTAAATGGAAGATAAGCCCTCTTATGCAGAAGTAACTGTCTAATTGCAAAAAAAAAAAGCCCAAACAAAAACAAAAATCCCAATTATACACTTATGTTAATATTTACACATTTAATAAGAAATATTTTCTTTTTATACATATATTTCATTGCCACTGCAATGATTTTAGGTTTCATGGCAGTTTGATTTTCATTCCCCTGTGCGACTTTCCTTCACTCATGTTCAGCCTCCCTCTTAAATCGATGAACCACATGAGCCACAAATGATTAGGGATGGGAAATTAAATGTATGAACAAGCAGAACTAATAAAGTACCTCACAGCCAGGCAAAGATGGAATAAAATTACTGTAGGCTAAACAAGCCTGTGATTTTTAGGTACAAAAGAGAAGAGTATACTAGGCAGATGGAAACATAGTGAATATTTGATCTTAATGACACAACCATCAGTTTACCATAACGTTTATAATGTTTTACATTTCTATAGATGTATAGATTTATACTATTTACACATACAAATGTCTACACATACATACCTTAGACATTTTTATACTTGCAATTTACAAATTATATGCCTTATATTTCTATATCCCATAATCTCAAAATTGATCTTCAAGATAGTTTGTAGTACCCTTTTATTATCTGTAAAATTGTAACACAGGAAATTTCTTGACAACTGGTTTCAAGACTGGTCTTGTGAGTTTCCAGAGCACATGGCCATCCTCATATAGTTATTTCCATAAATTTGGAAAGAGGTTCCTGCTCAAAAATACATCTCTTTCTTGCTCACTGATGCTGTAACAGAGGCCCAGCCTTGAGTTGTGCAGCTGAGCCTGGTACCAAGTAGGCTTTAAATATATTAGGCCAACAGAGCAACTACTGTTGACAGATGGCATTAATTACTCAAATTCCTACAGAGATACAAGGACAATTTCTGACAAAATGCAGTGCAGTGGGTACCTGCAGCAGTGAGTAGGGGAGAAGAGGTTCCACTAATCAGTAACTGACTACAGAAAAGGATTGTCATCAAGATGCATGACGACTTCACAATATGGAAGTGACCCATCTTTGCTTTTGCTGGAATTTGCTCAAAGCCCCTGGTTTTATGAGGCATATATTTACTGATTTGAATGGATTTTATTATCAGCAAAATAGAGCAGTTACATGGTCTGAGCTGTATCAGCAGAAACTCTACTTTATAAACTGCAAAAGGACATTGACCACTTTCCTCATTCTTTCCCTGATCTGTTTCTCTTTTAAGACTGAGACAAAAAAATTCCATTTCCCAGAAAGCATTCTCAATGTACTTGCTCCCAATGTACCTGTTCATATCCAACACACAGCATTTACCTCTCTCTCTTACTGTGGGTGAACCTTGCCTTGTTGTTTGCCCCATCAGACTGTAAGCTTCTAGGGCGCAGGGAAAAAAAAAATGCATCATTCAGTTTAACCACAGTGTAGTTTCCTAGCTGGAAAGTTGTTTATTGAATAAAAGAATAAATCTTTTTATTAATATGACAGATAAGAGAAAGAGATTGGATTGTAGGAATTGGGTTAGCTACAACACAGTGTGGAGATGTCTCAGAAACTTAAGCATCTATTTTATTAACATTAAAACCCTGAATCTATTTTTTTCTGAATTAAGTACTTTTTTGTATTTTTCTCGGAGTTCCTGACTCATAACATGTATGTGATAAACTTGCAGCAGAGCTATCTGGAACCAGAACCTGGATAAACTTGTGTGCAATCATAGAAAATACCCTAGAGTATGGTGACTTCTGAAGCAAACACTAAAGTCACCAGAGAAGTAGGTGGTTGAAGGGAACTATTGTCTGGAAGCTAAATAACCTGCCTGTGTGGAGACCTTTCCCCTGAGATGGTGGCTACTGGAAGCCAGAGACAGACCTTTCAACAAGATTAAAGAGATGCTATTAATTGCTATCGATCATGGGTCAACAAATTAAATTGCATCTGCAACTGCATCTCTGAAAGGTCTGAATGAGAAATGCAGTTAATGGGTCTGGCTGACCCAATGTTGTGATTAATTAAAAAGGGAATGCAACCAAAAAACAAATAAAGGCAAAGAAATATATAATGGGAGAAGGGTGGACAACCTTAAAAATCTCAAGTCGAAAGCCTTTCCCAGGACCTAAGTTGTTCTTTAACTCTATATATCCTGGGGGGGAAAAACAAACAAAAAACAGAGAAGGCCACAATGAACAGCTAAATAAGTATTTTTTTGAATTTCTGGAGTTCTCGTGAGCAACAATATGAAAAACCAACATTTTAGATTCTGAAGGGGCAAGTGAGGAAAGAGGTGTTGGAAACTTATAAGCAGTTTGTGTCACAATATGCAGATAAATTGTTTCACTATGGTGTGAGATTAATATTTGCCACATACCAATGAATGAATTCTGTTACTCTCAGCATTCCAAATTTGACCTCCATTTCAAAAATACCTTGAAAAAAATGACTAGTGGTAAACTTTGTTGATTCAAATTGTAATTATTCAAACTGAGATACAAATAATGTTGGTAAATAGTAACAGGGTGGGCTGCCCCAAAGACTACTTTATCTGAGGTTGACTCGGAATATCTGATACATTGCCAGCATCTTCAGCATAAGGTCCTAAAATGATATCATGAGCCACCCTTAGGTAGGTTGCATATTTTTGGTGGTAGTTTTATTAGCATCAATGTCCTTCTAATCACGTGGGTAGAAAATGTGGCCGTTTTAATTCTTGAACCCCCATTTGATCCTCCATAAGGTCCTGTTGTTCCAGCTGGTCTGTTTGAGTCTTGCCACTTCCAGAACAGATCTTCATTCTTTTTCCTGGTCTTCTGTGATTACCTCTCTCAGTGTCTCCACCTTTCTCTCCCTAGGCCCCAAAGCATCCTTCACTCTGCTATCAGATTTGTTGTTAAGATACAAATATGTTATTTGATGTTGATTAATCAATAGTGTATCAACAAAAACCAAGTCTGATTTTCTTGGCATAATCTTCCAGGTCTTAACAATTGAGTTTCCTTCCCAGACAAAATCTCCCTGTATGCCCACATCTAATCTGTGTGCCTTACACTCTAATCACACCTGACTGCATCTCACACTCCAAATATGCTGTACTGTATTCATTTTTTGTTGCTCTATAATATAATTCTCTTAAATACCTGCCCAACTTGTATCTAACTGACAAGATCCAAATCCAATATCACCTTATCCATGAGATTGCTTTTCTGATACTATAAGTCTTAGTAATGATAGCTTCTTGTGCTAGGCCCTATTCTAAGCTATGTTATGGGTAGTATTCTGTTTAATGCTCACAACCCTCTAATATAAAAGCTGGTTCTGCCTCTGGCTAATCATGGAAGCCTGAGAAAGCCAAAAACCTTCTCTGAGCTTCAGTGTTCCAGTGTGCAAAATGGGGTTACTAGTTCATAATTTCATGGTGGTTATGAGGATGGTTGATTAATGAATGCAAATTATGGTCTTGTTTAAGGTGACCAGTACAGTGTGTGACACTCAGAAGGGGCTCAAGAAATGTTCTCTGAACTTTATATCCTTTATATCCAAATTCCTCCCCAACCCTACCCACCTTACATAATTATTTAGGAGGTTTTAAAAATAAAACTTTAACCTAAAAGTATAGTTTTTTGAAAGTATCCCTACTCAAAACCAGGTTGTAATGTCAGTACTGGCATCATTGAAACTAGATTCTGGGTTTCAAAGAATTAGGAGTTCAAGATTTTCAAAAATTAAGAAAGAAAGCTGTTGTATCATTACAACATCTTTGGAATATTTGGAATATTCCAAAAATATTTGGAATATTTTCAGTTGTAATGATAAAGCAAATTTTGACTTTCTAAAATTAAGTGAAAGACATTTATTCAACTCAATCTATTTAACTCTTTATGAACAGTACTATGGCACTAGCTGTGTTTTGTTTGACCAAAAGAACAATATGCCCTCTAGGTATGCAATGTTGATTAGGAAGAATCAAGCATTCATACTAGACAGTACAGTCTGAGTATCCCTGATAATGGTGTCACCCCAATTTAAGGTGTAAATCCCTTATGAATTTGATGAACAGGTATAGGTGAGGTTGCTGGCTTAGAGATAGCATTTTGTCTTTTAAAATCATGAAATGAAAAAAAAAA
>NW_016107404.1:3416606-3417672 GCF_001604975.1 Cebus imitator
AAAAAAAAAAAAAATAAATAAATAAATAAAATCATGAAATGTCTTTCTTTGTTAGTAATATTCCCAACATAAAACCTAAAGTAACAACAAACCCCGGACTCTGTCCCAGTTCATAGCTTTCTCTTCCATACTTTGAGGTGTCCTCTCCATGAGGCTTGAATCTGAATTGAACTGTGAACAGTCTTGTACAATGGACATAGAGAGTAGAGAATTTCTCTCTACTTTGACATGCAAGGAAGTCTAATCTTGTTTTAAGAAAACGTTAGTGGAGTAGGGGTATGTATTGTTGCGTGTGGGGATGCCATGCTGATGTTTTCATAGTGGTTGCCCTTGTTTTTCTTCCTCCAACAATGCAGAAGATGATGGCAATTCATGAAATATTGCTCAGTTTTGCTCTGCATTAAGCAATTTCTTTGTCTCAAGGAGAAGAAAAATAACAGTTTACTCTTACTCTGTAAGGAAAGCTTACGCACACATCAAAGGCACTGTCTCTTGTGTGCTGGTCATCAGCAACAATTCTTGCTCCGGGGCTTTTTGACCCTTGCAGGTCAATTGGTAGAAAGCCTCTTGCCCTGCTGTTTCCCTGCTCAGAGTCTAGAAAGAACTTTAACATGCTGCTTTAAGAAACACAAATCCTCAAATAACAACAATAAACTCAGGACTCTGTCGGAATTCCTAGCTGAACTTAGGAGGGAAAACAACCACATCAATGTTACAGACAGTTTGAATCATGCAAACATTTATTCCCCTTCATGTTTTAGAAAATCTAAGAAATTCAAATATGGATTAAATATTAAATGATATCAAGGATTTATTAATTTTGTTAGGTTTAATATAATGTATAACAATATGGTTTTGTAAGAAAATGTCACTTTTCTAAAAGGAGATGATTGCTGCATGTTGTGGGGGTAAAGTGATATGATGCTTGATATTTGCTTTAAAAAAACTTACGAGAGGTTGGGCACAGTGACTCACACTTGTAATCCCAGAACTTTTGGAGGCCACAGCAAACAGATTTCTTGAGCCCAGGAGTTTGAGATCACCCTGGGCAACATGGTGAAACACT
>NW_016107404.1:3417802-3454683 GCF_001604975.1 Cebus imitator
AAAAAAAAAAAAAAAAAAAAAAACTTAAGGGGGATAAAGAAAAAATGAAGTATTATATGGAGCTAATATGTTAAGTGAAGTAAGTCAGACCCAGAATGAAAAATACTGCATCATTTCACTTTTATATGCAAGCTTATTAGATTTTTGATTTGTGATTTAGGAATAACATTACCTCTTTAAAGGAGTTACATGAGAATTAAATGTGATGAAATAAGTAAATTTCAAGTCACAGTCTCTGGCATATAAGTGTTAAATGAACGGTAGGTAGTAGCACCGGTTATTTAATAAACATTTGTTGGATTGTTTAAAAAAATCCACAAAATCTTGATCACAGTTTAATCTGGGCAATGGGTAAATGGAGGCTCCTTATGCTGTTTTCTTGATTTTTATGTATGTTTGACAACTTTTATAATAAAGAATTTCTACTTAGCTACTTACTAGCCTGTGACTTTGGGAAAGCATTTAGCCTCTTTATATTCTGGTTTCCTCAAGAACAAAGCAGAGATGACAAGAGTTCCTCTCTCATAGGTGTGCTGTATGGACTGGACACAATTCTGTGGGCCCAGAGCTTAGCACAGGGCCTCGCTCTGAGCCAGCACTCAATAATTATAGATTATCATTAGCATAGTATATGGATCTGGGGTCAGGAAAATGCTTTTCCTATTGCTTTTGCTTTCACTGCTGGCTTATTTGAGCTTCCTCTCAGATCCCCAAGTCAGCAATGCCTTGCATTATGAAAAATGAAAATGTATGCAGGCAATGCAAAAGCTAATGCTTCATTCTAATTGAATACAGCTCTAATGACACATGTACTTTCAGATGATAGAAGTAACCGAGAATTAGTCATTAAATAATGACGGTGGGGAGAAGGGAGAAATTTGGGAAGGAAAATATACCACAAACAATGTTTGCTGGTTAACACACTTTATATTTAACAAAATAATTTTTTAATAATATATTCTTTTACACATCAAATATTGTTGCTAGAATCCCCTTTTTACAGTTTAGTGTTTAGGTTTTTTTTTTTTTTCTCACTAGTTTTCAGGCACACCATTTTTCAAAGATTTTTAGAAACTGAATTGTTTTTAATAGGCATCAGCTGACAAACAAGATGTTGATCCCTTATTTAAACATAGCTGTCGTTAAAGCCGAGAACCAAAGGCAGAGGAGAAATCGGAGTACAGAGGTGACCGTGTGGCTGCAAACACAGCCTTCACAAGAAACAAACAGCAGATGAGACCAGAACTCTGTTGTTCAGAGTCTAGAAAGAATTTCTCAATGACCTGGGTAGAAGGAAGTTGTAAAATGTTTATTGGTTTATGAGAAATTGTCACAGTATAGGTGCATCTCTCCCTAAAGGGGGAAAAATGTCAGTGCTACAGCATCTTAAAGGAAACAGCTTGTAGTGAAACTTTGAGGGAAAAAAAAGTCCAGCAACAAAACCATTAGTAAAAAACCCTCTCTCTCTAGCTGGTAACAGAGGCCACAGAGCAGCCTGCTTTCTGCAAACTCTCTGAAGAGAGATCCTTAATGGATGTCCCATTCCATTCTAGTAAATTCTTGCTGTGACTCTCACTGTGCCAGTACTTTGATGCAAAATTTCTGCACTTCAACTTCCCAGTTGCACTCTCTTTCTGTTTTTCTATAAAGGACATAGTAACTCCTTAATAATAGATAAGGTACTATGCTGCATGGCTCTATTAATGATATTTTCTGAGTTTCAAACCTTATTCCTATCATTTATTGTTATTATTCTTTCTTTCCAAGACTGGATTTTTGAAGCTGGCAACAGGCAACCTCAGGGCAAAGAAAGCTCTATAATACGTCTCTGTGTAGACACAAGCTGAAGTGTGGAATGCCTTTACTTTTGAGTGCAGACATAAATCATGCAGCATTGCTCATGAATGATTCATGACTGTCTGTATGATGTATCCATGGTGGCAACTGAAAGGCACCAACCTTGCTGCAAATTGGTGTTCTAAGGGAAGGTGGCTTGATGTTCTTCCTCGGGATGGTGCTGGCATGGCTATTTGTATCATAACACAAGCACAGTGTGCGTAAAAGTGTCAGGTCTGACTCGTCAGCACATTAATTTTGGAAATGATAACTCTTTCCTGATGACAGGAGATGCTTCCAGGGAGGATAGGCTGACAATTTTAAATGAAAAAGCAGTTGACAAGACTCAAAAAATGTTTCCTGAGGGCAGGCCTGTAGCATTAGAAGCCCCACTCTCTGTGGAGAAGACTGACCCCTTGGGAATGGTGACTCTGTATGTCCCAAAGGGATCAGAAGCTCACACAAGCCACAGGTGCTGCTAGAACTTGCCTAGTGTGTCCCCAGGCAGAAACTATTCTATTACTGATTATTCTAGACCACTGGTTTTAAACCAGGTGAAATTACGTCCCTCACTCCCACCCCTTAGGGACATCAGGCAATGTCTGGAGACATTTGGTTGTCACCAGCCACTGAAATGTTGTTGCTACTGGCACCTAGTGGATAGAGGCCAGAGATGCTGCTGAACATTCTAAAACACAACAGATAATGATCTGGCCCCAAATGTCAATACTACTCAGATTGAGACGCCTTGCTCTAGAATATGGCACTCCACAGGAGCTATGGCAAAGCCCAGGTTGGGGGAGCAGAAAAAGAAAGAACGTTGATAATGAAGACAACCTTAAAGTCTCTTCAAGGACCCCATTAAATCTGCACCAGGATTTTTAGGACAGGTGTGTGGAATAAGCGACTAACTACGCCATGTGGTTTCAGAATCGTTAATTTTGCACTTGAATCGAGGTGGCATCATATACCCTGTGTATTTCGTTTTCTCTGTGATTATACTAGCAGCATTACCAGGGCAACCTGGAGACTCTTCAGAGGTTCACTTTAATTGTTCAGTATCTAATATATACATTTTAAAAAAATGTTCAACAAATGGAATTGTTTGTGCAAGACTCACTCTACCCTAATCTTTAATTGAAATCAGCACTTGAGGTGGAAAGAGTGTCCTGAATCTGTGTTTTAGACGTAGGGCTAAGTAGTTGTTCCTACAACATGGGAAACAGTCCCAAACCACAAAAACTGTCATTGTGGACTATTGGCTTTTAGCCAAATCTGAACTCAAAAGCCAGAAATGTTCAGAAGGATTCAGATTCACAGTGGGGTTTCTCACCCTGGTTCTGGTGTGGATATTGCCCGGTGATAGAGTGAGTTTAGAGTGTGTTTAGTTACAAACCAAACTCAAATTTCACATCATGAAAAAGTCTGGTGATTAATGCTACAATTTTAAATATCTCTCTTTGGATGCTTGAGTTAAGCTCATGGTATTCTTTACATAACAGATTTTGATTGGCAGTTTAGAGGTTTTGCATATGAAATGTGTGGTTTGTAAGAATTAAATTGTGAGCCCTCACATAATGGGTAGAGTACTTGTTCCCAACCCTGTCCAGCGATAGGTCCATCTATGTGCCCATCTCTCTTTCCTTAATCTACAGGGCATGATTCGCCCTAGGGGAGAAGTTGGGTGGTCTTGTATCTCCCAGCTCGGGAAAGATCCATTCCCCTGACATTCTTTTAGCAAACCCTTTAACACAACTCAAAACTTTACAGCGTAGTCAAATCTAGCTCCTTAGACTCTAAAAGTGAAGAAACAAATACTACAGGAGAAAAATGTCACGTACGATGTACAGAAGAGTAAAAATGAAGTAAACCAGGGAACAGTGAGCTGGTAGGTCAGAGGCATCACCAGGGGAGGAACCTGTGCAAGGCTGTTTCTTTCCTTTTGTTCCAGAAATCCGGTCGTCAAGTCACCATCAAGCATTGGTAAATACAAAAGCAATTTAGATAGCTATATACTCTATATATTTTATACAGCAAGAGAGAAAGAGAGAAATTTCCTCTTAGCAAAATATTCACTTTTATCAACCCTAGAAGGTTTTGCTGGTGACCCTGTTGTAGCTGGCAGGAGTTTGTTTGTTTTGTGTTGTGTTAAACATGTGCAGTGTAGAAGCCATAGCATCCTTTCCTAAGAACTCGTCATTGGTTGGAAGTTTTTCCTACACAGTCTGCTTGCCTTGGCATTCACGTTTTGAACACTGAGCAGGCTTCCACCAGTCCCCGTTGTGACAGTGACAGATGTTACATTCGTCCACTTTCACTTCAATGCCAGCTGGAATTATTGTAGTTCCTGCAAAGCAGTTTGGACCTGGAACACACAGATACATTGATTAGTTGATTAAATCTGTGAGGCTCCCTTTCTCCCCACCATCCAAACCCAAGCGCCCATGCCGTGAATGAGTAGGTCAGACTACTCTAATGAGTTATCATCAAGGAATTTTCTAGCCATCTCCTTTAAATTCAAACTTTCAACTCTGCCACCTTTTGTGCACAGCTCATATTTCCCCCGTATATCATGAACTTAAATAAAAAGAGACAATCTTCCAAAAAAATCATATTGTCTGCTTCCTGAGTACACACAGTTTAGGTTCTGTGGATTAAACTCTATCCGTTTTCTCCTCTGGGATGTAAAGGCTGCCAATGTATGTTCTGAAACACAAGGGGAGGACTGACATGGTCTGCATCAGATGGTGGCACCCGTGGCCTGTCCTCTCCCTTCGGGTGGTGGGTATGAGACAATAAACTCGCTTGTTCCCCAGCTTCAGTGCCTCTCTAGCCCAGTTCCTGGAATCCAGAGCTTGTTTCTTGATAACAATGAATAATTCATGACCAGATGATTTATTCATGTCCTGAACAAGCTTTGTTAGAGGTTCATTTGATTTTTATAAATGGACTTCCTTTAATCTGCTGGCTATCTTTTTTTTTTGAAGAATGACCCAAAATGGTTGGCTTTTGAAAATCAGCAGGAATTTTACTTTTTTACATTCAAAAGCCTTGTTGAAAGTGTCCCCTGCTCATCATAAATGAATGTTTTAAAAATTGCCAATTTCAGGTTTTTAAGAATTTCTTGGCTGTTTTCTTTCTCTCCTTTCTCTTACTTTCCCCTTATTTTCTTCCTTTTTTTTTTTGACCTTCCCAATGTAGAAATATCACTGTTCAGTGTTAGTTGTTGTTAGTACATTTCCCAAATTCAAATGGAATAAAAATTGCTTCCCAAAGTGCAGTGGATTCTAGTAGGGTGGTACAAATTGCTCTTTCTTTGAAGCTATTTGATATTAAGTCTCTGAAGTACACATTTGGGTAAAGAGAGAGAAAACGTTGAGTTGTGTCTACCAGTGATTTATTAATCCAGCATTACCGGCCACTCACCATAACCACTACAAAGTAACATAGCAATGTATATCAATATCAGTGCCCTACTTTCACTCTCTTACCCTTGATAAGCAAGACTGTCTTTACCATCAAATAAATGAAATCTGGGGTTATGTGTAGTTCCGCTTCATAATTGGAGTCTTGCATTTATAAAATTGTAATTAAGTTACAATGTATACTTATCAACACAAAGCTATTTGATTTGTTATGGCTTTACTTGCCCATTGTTTCAGAGCTCCCAGACCTCACTAGTGCATACACTTACCAATGGTGATGGCGTCCCTATGCCTTTCTTCACTTTGTAACACAAATATATGGGGCATGTGCTCAAGCATGAGGAGCCATGAAGAGCAGGAGGGAAATAGGGTCAACTCTGACAATTTAACAGCCAGCAAGCTGTCAGCCTTCACCCAGGAGGGTGCCTGTCCTTTTTTTTTTGGAGATGAGTCTCATTCTGCCACTCAGGCTGGAGTGCAGTAGTGCGAACTTGGCTCACTGCAACCTCCGCCTCTGGGGTTCAAGAGATTCCCCTGTCTCAGCCTCCCAAGTAGCTGCTACTACAGGCATGCGCCACCACGCCTGGATAATTTTTTGTATTTTTAGTAGAGACAAGGTTTCACCATGTTGGCCAGACTGGTCTCGAACTCCTGACCTCAGGTGATCCACCCATCTGGGCCTCCCAAAGTGCTGGGATTACAGGCATGAGTCACTATTCCTGGACTTCGTGTTCTGATTCTGTGATTCTAAGCCACTGGCCATCCTGACTGCTATTTATTTAAGAACTATAATATTAATTCTATAGGTCTTGGGATTTAATTCATTGTTTGATAGATTGGACTGCCTTTGGGTCTACACATCCCTGGGAAAATTCAATACCAAACCATGAATTTGTTCTGGATTCAGAACTGAGGGAGTCTTCAGAGAACTTGGCAGAGAGGTTTTTCCAGAATGTAGCTTGTTCTCCTGTGACCATTGTTGACAGACCTCTCTCAACCCAGCCAGTTCTAGGGTCTTGCCAGGCCAGCCTAGCTTTAGAAATCACACTAGAGTCAACTAGCACCTGTTTGCCTGGAGGCAGCCCAGAGGAGGCAATGGTTCCTTCTGCCACTTGTCCCCTGTAACAAAGTCTTTTTACCCAAATTGAATACTTGTAACTTTTCCAGATGGGAAAAGAAAAAAAAAATCTAAATAATGGTTTTAAAAGAAGTCCCTGAACCAGGCAAGATATTATCCAGTAAGAGTTTTCCCAGCTTCTTGAGAGAATTTGGATATTCAACAGTCAGGAAAATCTTAACTTTGTGAGCATATGTGTGCGTGTGTCTGTGTGTGTGTGTGTATGTGTGTAGAAACATGCTACTTTTTCACAGGAGGCTGGATAATCTCAGTGGCATAATAAGAAAAACAGGCAGGGAGGAATCTTTGTGAAAAGAGAGTTCTTACAAATCTCTCTATCTCTATGCATATCCTGAAAGGATATTTTACTAGAGCTCTGGTTTTCATATCCGCCCCTTTCTGCATATGGTGGTATCATACCATGGTCAGTGTGTATTTGACTAACCACTATGCATCATTTCTTAAGAGTCATTTAGAATTTGCAGCACTCTCAGCTCAAGAAATACGAATGACTGTATATTGATTGACAGAATGCAAAGAAAGACCCTTTACATGTGTCAGGCCTAACCAAAGGGGCCTCTTGTAATTATATGGTAAGCTCTCAACTCTATCTGATGGCCAGAGGTATTTTGCAGAATCAAAAATTTCTGTTTGATCTCATTAGCTTTAGTAGTACAGTGAATTTTTATTAGTGCCCGTCTGAGAATCTTAGGTGTAACTACAGAAGTCTCAGGTTTGCTGTTAATAGTCTTATCTGCTTAAAAGTAATTTAGATAATTGTCAAGCAGAATGGTTGGCATTATTTAAAAACTGTTCTGATTTTAGCCCTTCTTCCTTAATAGTGATGACAGTAAATGAGCATTTGCTTTGAGCATATGAGAGCCTAACACGAGTTCTTTGCATAGGAACTCTATCCTCTGTCTACTGTCTACTTGTATTTTGGGACTGCTTTCTTTTTGTCTCAGTCTAAATAAGTTTCTTAGGAGAGTGAATCCAATGGCAAAGCAACATCTTTTAATGCAGAGGATTTGGAGAGACTCCAGAGGGGAAAATGAAAATGATTAAACTAAAGGCTGGCAAATAGGACCTCTGAGAAAAGGTTAAGGGGATTGGAATTATTTAATCTAGAAAGAGAAGATGGAGGAATAACTCAGTAACTCTCAAAGAATGAAGGCTTATTATGTAAAATATGGCGACCAATTGTTCTGGGGCCTAGAATAAGAGGAAATGGAGACATATTGATTCTCAATGAATTGAACACACTTACACATGTGAATTCTTCAGATGAATGAGAACTGAATGTCGTAGTTGCCAACAATGTGGTGAGGCCTTCTCTCTTACTGATCTTTAAGAATATAGGAGGTAGGCCGGTTATGGTGGCTCATACCTGTAATCCCAGAACTTTAGGAGGCTGAGGCAGGAGGATCGCTTGAGCCCAGGAGTTCCAGACCAGCCTGGTCAACACAGTAAGACCTTGTCTCTACCAGAAACAGAAAGCCAGGAGTGGTGGTGTACACCTGTTTTCCCAGATACTGGGGAGGCCGAGTGAGGAGGATGGCTTGAGCCAAGGAGGTTGAGGCTGCAGTGAGCTGAGAGAGTGCCACAGCACTCCAGCCTGGGCAAGAGGCAGGGGTGTGGGGTCGGGGGAAGGCAAGAGGGAGGGAATATATAGGAAGTCTTATCTGTCAGGTATGGTTTAAGTGGTCAGGTATTTGAAGACAGGAACTAAAGGTTTGTTATTTCTTGTGGTCCAGATCTAATACTGTGTCTGACAAATATTAGGAAAGTATAGGGTTGTTTAACTGAATGAAATAATATAAACTAGCTAGTTATATATTGGAAGTGAACTTATTTTCCAATCTTATGAATCAGGCTTTATCTATATGTCAGGCCTACCTAACATTAGTATTAAATGTATAGGAGTATTTGCTAATGAATGAAAACAAATGGTGATAATTTTTTGAACATTTACTCCAGACCAGGAGTTTGTCTCATTTAATTATTACAACAAACTATATAAATTGTATGTTCTTACCTTCAGGACACTGAACCTCACCGTTAAAAAGTAACTTGCCTGAAATCACACATCCAGGAAGTGGCATCAATGGGATATGAATTCAAATCTCTCTGAACTACAGGATGCTTCTAATTGCCCGGGAAAAGAAGCAGGTAGCTAGGAGTGCATTACCATGTTCCTTTGCCCAGATCCTGAGCTTCTGATCAGAGTTTAGAAGTCAGTTTTTGTGTAGAGAATGCATACTGAGGCAAGAAATTTGATGTGGCTAGAAACACGTGAGACACTTTTTCTGTAGGTGTTTGTCAGATTTACTGGTTTTATATTGTGTATTCATACAGTCTTCAGGAAACATAATTTATTTTAGAAACTGAAGGAAATGTCTCATGGAGAAGATGCTTGGGAAGTTAGGCTTTCCTATTGAGAGCAACGAAGTTCTCACTGGGACTGAATGCAGACCAACCAAAAGCAGAATCAAAGTGGCCCCTAACTTAGGAGGCCTGGCTCAAGTTGAGGTTCTATGACAGGATCAGCTCAAGTGCTCTGTTACCCCCAAACGAGGCAGGGTGACCTATGTGGTCTAGCCTCAGAGAGGATTCATATTTTTGAAAATGTGATAAAAATAGAAATGAATTTTTTTACTGGAAATTGGAGCTAGGAGCAAAGAGGAAAAGGTAGGAATAATCACACATGAAAACATTTTTTTTTCGTGAAATACATAAATAATTTTCCCTGCCAGGCATGGTATCTCATGCCTGTAATCCCGGCACTTTGAGAGGTCAAGGTGGGTGGATTGCTTGACCTCAGGAGTTTGAGACTAAACTGGGCAACATGGCAAAACCTCATCTCTACGAAAAATACAGAAACAATTAACTGGGCATGGTGGTACACTCCTGTAGTCCTAGCTACTTAGGAGGCTGAGGTGGGAGGATCCCTTGAGCCCAGGAAGTTGAGGCTACAGTGAATTAAGATCATGCCATGGCACTCCATGTGGGGTGACAAAGTGAGACCCTATCTCTAATAACCATTTGCACTATTTTGTACTTCTCTGAGCACTTATTTTGCACATTTATAAAATGAAAACTGGTTGGTAAACATTTTTCAACTGTAGGAACCATTCAAAAGAAATCTTAGGAGAAAGAACAATATGAGAAATATGTAACAGCAGAGTTGCTCTTGTGAGGTGGCTGTGGAGAGCCCAGAGCTGTCTTTTCAGTCCCTTTTTATTCCATTTTCTCAACTTCTCAAGATAGACCCTAAAACACCATCATAGAATATCTAGTGATCAGAGAAAAAGCATTTGAAGTAATCTTTTCCAGTTTCAATCATCCAGGATTCTATAAAACCACCAGAACATTGAAGGTTCTCTGTCATATTTGTGGTATTAAGAACTGAGCAGTTTTTTTTTCTTGGTAAGCCCTGAAATTTCCATCATAAAAGGGTGCATAAAACCTCTATGGAAAAGGAAGTTGATAGCCACTCTGATTATACCTCTTCCAGAACCATGTTTAGTTGCGATGTTAAACGTTAAACATCATATGATTGCATTAAGGGGAGTGAACATATAACCTGAAATAAGTTCTCTAAAGGAGAGGATCACAGAGCTGTGGAAGTTTGTAGCAGAGAACCTGACCTAAACTACAGAACAATTGGGTGTGTGTCCGGGCAGCTCAGAGTAAGAGCCATTGAGGGGCTGGAGAAGGCGAATGGGGTTGAAATGATGAGTGTAGCATAGCATGATGTCAGTGGAGTGGCCAGGAAAACAAGTTGGGACAGTTGTGTACTGGAGCTGTTGTCTCATACTGGCTTACAAGAGCAAATAGTTAACTATTTAAGAATCTTATAACCTCATTGACACTATTTTGATAGCTTGAAACTGGCCATGGTTGGTGCTTTTATGTCACAAAAATCAGAAAATGCTAAAATTAGAGTTTCTCCCTCTAGCCAGTTGTTAAATACTTATGAGCATATCCCCTAGATCCAGGGCCTTGTTGGCCATGATAAAGCATTGGAAAGTCACTGTAGTATTTTATGTAGGGGCGAGTGTGTGTGTGTGTGTGCATGTGCGCATGCCTGCACACGTGTGTGTTACCATGAAATAAAGGCATTGATTTCATTAACTGCACCACAGTTGCTATATGATTGGTCCACAGAGCACTCATGGATGAAATTGACAGGAGCTGCCTTGGTGGATGCAGCGCTTTTAAGATTGCAGGCAAAGGACTAGAGAGCCCTCACAGACCCTGGAACTGTGTGATAAGAATGAAAACACATTCCTTTCTCCTTTGCTTTGAGGCATTGGAGGTATCTGATGAAATGTTGGAGTAATATCAAATTAGTGTCAGCAATTAGCACATTGGCTTAAATTAGTTGATGAGATTATCCTTTATAAAAAGTAAAGTCCGAAGGGAAAAGCCCCCAGAAAATGTGCAATTTGATCTAGGGGAGAGAGAAGAAAAGGGCTGGAGGGTGGAGGGAGTTTCCAGGAGGACAGCTCAGTTGGGGTCGCTTAGGAGACCAGGGTCACATTCAGTCAGATTAAGATACCAGGCTGTTGGGAGAAGAGGAGCATCCTATATGTTAAGCAACAAAACTAACCCTGGATAACTTAAGCAGAAAATACACTTATTAAGGGAAGTTGTAGCCAGAGAATGTCCAGAATAGCCAAGACAACCAAGCTTGGAGGCAACATAATCAGGAGCAAGGGTCCAAATCATGCCACAGAGCTATCCAATGAAGACCCACCTTGAACCCAGATACAGAAGTATGTTCATCAGTATCACCAACCTGGACCTTTGGAGGCTGCTGCTAGAACCCTCAGCACAATTGCCTCTCTTACTAGCTTTGCCAGAATGGATACTTCATCCCGGGGTTCTTGAAATCACTAGCTTATAATTCACAGATGGAAGCAGCTGTGACTGGCCACAGCCTAGTCAAGTTAAGTGCCTGCCCCCTAGCCACAAGGAAGGTCAGAGCAGGAATACCTGGCATATATAGCTTCTCTAGGGGAGAATCTCATCATAAGAGATTTCCCCAATCATAGAAAATAAATAATCTTTCATTTCCGATGCTAAGAAGGATGGGGAAAAGTGGTCGATGAAGGCAAACTTCATGTGCTTCCATTTTTTTTTTTTCTGGAGCTGACTACCAGTATAGCAGTCAGGTAATGATACGGTTTGGCTGTGTTCCCGCTGAAATCTCATCTTGAATCATAGTTCCCATGATCCCCACCTGCTGTGAAAGCGACCCCATGGGAGGTAATTGAATCTTGGAAATGGGTCTGTCTTGTGCTATTCTCGTGATAGTGAATAAGTCTCATGGGATCTCATGGTTTTATAAAGGGGAGTTCCCCTACTCAAGCTCTCTTGCCTGCTGCCATGTAAAACATTGCCTTGCTCCTCATTCACCTTCTGCCATGATTCGGAGGCCTCCCCAGCCATGTGGAACTGTGAGTCTATTAAACCTCTTTCCTTTATACATTGCTCAGTCTCTGGTATGTCTTTATTAGCAGTGTGAGAACAGACTAATACCTAATAATATAAATACTCATTCAAAACAAGACTGCTGGAAGCAGTAGTGATACAGCGGTGAATGAGAGTTTTTGCCTTCAGGGTGTTGACATTTGAATGGGGTAAATCAGGCAAAATGTACAAAAACAGATTAACAGGACCATTTCAAGTCATTTTGAGCTATGGAAGAAGCTAAGACACATAGTCAAAGTCCTAGATCCAGAGTGGGAAGCGATTTAATGTTTATAGAACATATGCATGATTTTGTATTTAATATTCAGGATATTGCTACAAAGTGGTTATGATCTCATTTCACAGGTGAGGAAAGTAAAGCTCAGAGAAATTAAGGGACTTGTTAAAAGGCAGAGACCTAAACAATAAGACAGCTTAAATTCCAGCCCTCACATTCCCTTTCCCAGGTTGAGTACTTGAGAGAATTTCTTTTTTATGTGCTAGTATTTCATTCATAATCATATATTTTCCTATTCCTCACTCCCCAGTTTTCTCTTGTAGGAAGCTCAGACCAAATCCAGACCTAGCTGATAACATGCAGTTTGGTTAACACTTTTAAGATTCTTTTCAGGAGCTTTTTATACATGGCCTTATTTTTTCCTCACATGAGTATTATTTTTTGTTTTACAGGTGAGACAATAAAACATAGAAATGTCAAGTGGCTTTCCCAAAGTCACACAGCTAATAAGCGTCTGGCTTGCGATACAGCACCATTTTTTTTTCTGTGCTCCATGCCAGAAGTCCATCTTTCTGTGAGTTAAAACTACTTTTCATTTGCTCCAAGTTTTGATAGCACCTGGGCTGTGGTTGTAGGTAGAGGTAAAAGGCTAAGATCTCTCTCTCTCTCTGTTTCTCTCTCTCCCTCTGTGTGTGTGTGTGTGTGTGTGTGTGTGTGTACTTGAAATTCTCCCAAGTACTCAACCTGGGAAAGGGAATGTGAGGGCTGAAATTTAAGCTCTCTTATTGTTGAGGTCTCTGCCCTTTAACAAGTCCCTTAATTTCTCTGAGCTTTACTTTCCTCACCTGGGAAATGAAATCATGATAACCACATTTTAGCAATACGGTGAATATTAAATACAAAAACATGCAAGAATATGTTCTGCAAACATTAAATCTTTTCCCACTCTGGATCTAGGACCTTGACTATGTGTCTTTTTTATCTTCTCCATAGCTCAGAATGACTTGAAATGGTCCTGTTAATTTGTTTTTGTGCATTTTGCCTGATTTACTCCATTCAAATGTCAACTCCCTGAAGGCAAAAACTTACTCATTGCCGCCTCACTACTGCTAGCGATAAAGGGATGAATGGATGACAGGAAGGGGAAGGTCAGGCTACAAAATCCACAGAGGGGGCGGAGAAGCAGCCTCTCAAGTAGCTCCATTCAACCTCTTCTCAAAACTGCAAAGCAGGATTTGCTCTTGTGAGGCACATGTGGCTGGAAAGGCAATGTGGTTCTAGCGATTATCTTGGGAGGCAGCCAGGTTGTTACAGAGATCTGATCTTTCAGTACTAGATGCGCCGCCCTGTTGTTTGTCAACCCAGATCCTTTTTAAAGCCGACACTCCTACTTCCCAGAGCCAGGCTGGTCAGGGCCGCTTTATTGACCTTTTATGATTTTAAATTAATATGTTGTCCCTGAAAATCCTCCTTGGAAACAACTTCATATTGCTTAATGCTCCTCTTTGAATATAGCAATTTTTGGCCTTGATTTGAAAATGTATTATTGACACTTAGTGCCTTTTAGAAATTGGTTGTAAATGGTCTTCCTGCTGCATAAATGAGGCAGGTTCCTATTGCGTAAAGCCATAAACATCCTATATTTATTTGGCAGAGCATCTAAATCATTGTTTCAGTAAATAGTAGGCTTGTAGGCCTTAGTGTGTGGTTTAGTTGAGTTGGATTACGCTCTTTCTCTTCACTGATTTTAATTCTCTGCTTCGTGAAGTCTGATAGATGCTATTGTGCTATGAAAAATCAAATAGGATTTCTGATCAGGTGTAGCCATTTTCAACTATTAAAATATTAGAAAAAATGTGTCTAAAAACCAGTCATTAGAGCTGATTGCAGATAAATTGTACTAAGTGCCTTAAAGCTTCCTAGTAACATGCTCTGACAGCCTTTTGGCGCCTGGACAGAGAGCGGTGATGAGATTCCAGTTGCTGGAGGGAGCTTCCAGACCAAAGAATAGAGAGCCCCGACCTGTTTTTAGTCACTCATCCCTGTGTTACTTCCAAACGCTTTCTTTTTATTAGACCTAAAACCAAAAAACTTCCTTAGATTAAGGTGGCAAGATTCAGGAAATATTGTTTTCTCTAAGGCTGCCTTAAAGGTGTCTGTTAATCATTTATTTGAAAATTCAATATTGCTGAACTCCCACACAAATTTCAGTCTGAGAGCTCTAGAGAATTTTCTGGCCCTTAAGAATGTAAGATTTATAGCCTGGTGTTCCAATTAAGTAAAATGCAAGGGCTGGAGCGAAGAGAGGAAGAGAGGAAGGACGTGGTCAAGCTACACAATAGAAGTAAAGGCTGGCTGCCCTTTTTCTAATTTCAGGAAAATCCACAGGCTCTGAGAACCTGGCATAGCTCAGGTCCTACGTTTGCCAGTTGTATCTGTCTTGTCTCACCTTCAGGAGGATGTTTGTGGTCAGAAAATGGCTTGATTTGCTGTGGTATAAATTTAATCTGCTTAGTTTTTGCTTTGAATGATGGAATAATCTCTCAGCCAAACTTTCCAAGCTGAAACAAGACTAACTCCACCTTGTTGGATCTTTTAATGATTTTCAAATCACTGTCCTATTTCTTCTAGGCAATCCTAAAAGTAGGTTGTGTCTGTACAGCAGTACCTATTTTAAAGCTGAGAACACTGTGGTTCAAAGAGATAGGAGTAAAGAGATGAAATTAGGACCCTGGAGCCGGACGGTCCACGTTTCTGTTCTACTCTTACCATGTACTGACTGCATGAACTCAATGTCATCAGCCAATTAGTGGGAATAATCATAAAGTAATAAGAGAATCTACTTTACAGATTCCTTCCTTTTCTCAATGATCAAATGAATTAACATATGTAAAGCACTTAGAACAATGCCTTTCACATAGTAAGGCACAAAAAATGTTATGTTGTTGCTTGATGATTCTACTTATTGTTATTACCTGAGTTACAGTCTATACTACTTTAAGTTATAGAATCCAGGTCCTTTGATATCTAATGTTTACTTTTAACAATTGTAAAACATCAATGGAAGAATTAATCGTGTTCATGTCTATGAATAGTTTTTGCAAATTGAGTGGGCATATAGCAGTGAAATCTTTTCTATGTGAATTTCCTTCAGCTGTCTACAAGAAATGGAATGAATGAAAACACTTCAATAGAGACTGCATCATTAGGGAGGGTCGGGAGATACATTGGTCTGTTTCCCTTGTTGACTAAGGAGGGAGTCATTAGGAAAGTGATTGAAAATGGTTTGCTGTGATTGCTAATGGTAAGTGCTTTCATTTTTTGAAATATAAAGAACCCAGTATGATGGGAGAAAGTCTCAGTTAAAGGCTAACAAAGAGGTTGCAGGCTAAATAAAAGAAAGAGTAGGCACAGATATGTATCTAAATATCTATCTATCTATTTATATAGAGTGGTTTTTGCAGCTTTTTTTCTCAGTGCTTAAAAAACCAGGATAAAATGTGAATGCCTGCCAGTCACAGAAATACTGAATTATGGGTACACTTTTCCATGGACTCTTCTGCAGTCATTAAAAAGAATGAAGTACAACTTCCAGCTGACTTGCAGGGATTTCCATGAGTTGTTGTTGAATAAGAAAGTGATTATGCAAAGACGTGGGTCTAATTGGATCCTATTTTAGTAAAACAAATGTAGACAAACTTTGGTGTGTATTTGTATAGGATTATATGAGGATTGAGGGAAAATAAGCATGAATACTATGTTGGCAACACTAACTGTCTTGCTAGGGAAAGGGGCTGCTGATGAGGAAGGAGATGAGTAGGATAAAGGGGCAGGAGAGAAAAACAAGTTAAAAACTGCACCAAAATAAGGCATCATGACATATTTCTATTTGGTTCTGTGCATAAAAGTAAAGAAATTCTGATATTGGCACACATTTTTAAATCAATGCATACATTTAATGATGTAGTATTTCCTTTCTTTCCTTACAGTCTGTTATTAAAATGATAAAGTATTTGGCAACCAGGCATATCTTAGAAGAGGGAATGTGGTGAAAATCACAGGAAGGGGCTAAACCAAACAGAACCTTCAATACTCCCATTTCCTTGACTCAAGTTCTAGTGCTGTGCTGCCTCTTCAGTAGCCACTACCATGTGTGGCTAGGAAACATTTGAAATGTGGCCAGTCTAAACTGAGATGTGCTGGAAGTGCAAAAAATATACATCAGTTTTCTTACCAATACCATGTTGTTTTGGTTACTGTAGCCTTGTAATTTAGTTTGAAGTCTGGTAGCATGATGCTTTCAGCTTTGTTCTTTTGTTTAGGATCGTCTTATCCATGAGCTGTTTTATGATTCTATATGAATTATAAAATGGTTTCTTCTAATTCTGTGAAGCATGTCAATGGTAGTTTAATGGGTATAGCATTGAATCTATAGATTACTTTGAGTAGTATGGCCATTTTCGTAATATTGATTCCTCCTATCCATGAGCATGGAATATTTTTCCATTTGTTTGTGTCCTCTCTGATTTCTCTGAGCAGTGGTTTATAGTGCTCCTTGAAGAGATCCTTCACTTCCCTTGTTTGGTATATTTCTAGGTATTTTATTCTTTTTGTAGCAGTTGTGAATTGGAATTCATTTATAATTTGGCTCTTTGCTTGTCTGTTCTTGGTGTATAGGAATGCTTGTGACTTTTACACATTGATTTTGTATCTGAGGCTTTACTGAAGTTGCTTATCAGCTTAAGAAGCCTTTGGTCTGAGACAATAGGATCATGTCTTCTGCAAACAAAGACAATTTTACTTCCTCTATTGCTATTTGAATACACTTATTTCTTTCTCTTTCCTGATTGCCCTGGCCAGAACTTCCAATACTATGTTAAACAGGAATTTAACAAGGAGAGGGCATCCTTGTCTTCCACTGGTTTTCAAGGGGAGTGCTTCCAGCTTTTGCCCATTTAGTATAATATTGGCTGTGGGTTTGTCACGAATGGCTTTTATTATTTTGAACCATGTTCCTTCAATACCTAGTTTATTGAGAGTTTTTAACAAGGAGGGATGTTAATGAAGCAGAATAGAGAATTAAGAAATAAGACTGCACATCTACAACCATCTGATTTTTGCAAACCTGACAAAAACAAGTAATGGGGAAAGGATTCCCTATTTAATTAGGGTGCTGACAGAATTGGCTAGCCATATGCATAAAATTGAAACTGGATCCCCTCCTTATACCTATACAAAAATTAACTCAAGATGGATTAGAGACTTAAATGTAAAACCGCAAACCATAAAGACCCTAGAAGAATATCTAGGCAATACCATTCAGGATGTAGGTACAGGCAAATATTTCATAACAAAATCATCAAAAGGAATTGCAACAAAAGCCAAAATTGACAAATGGGATATAATTAAAGAGCTTCTGTAAAGCAAAATAAACTATCATCAGAGGGAACAGGCAAACTACAGAGTGGGAGAAAATTTTGCAATCTTCTCATCAAAGGTCTAATATCCAGAATCTACAAGGAACTTAAATAAATTCACAAGAAAAAACAACCCCATTAAAAAGTGGGCAAAGGACATGAACAGACACTTCCCAAAAGAAGACATGCATATGCCAACAAACATGTTTAAAAAACCCTCAACATCACTGATGGTTAAAGAAATGCAAATCAAAACCACAATAAGATACAAACCATCTCACGCCAGTCACAGTGGAAGTTATTAAAAAGTCAAGAAACAACAGATGCTGGTCAGGTTGTGGAGAAATAGGAGCACTTTTACTTCTGTTGATGGAAATGTAAATTAGTTTGACCATTATGGAAGATGGTGTGCTGATTCCTCAGAGATCTAGAACCAGAAATGCCATTTGGCCCAGCAATCCCATTGCTGGGTATATATCCAAAGGAATATAAATCATTCTATTACAAAGATACATGCACACATACGTTCATTGCAGCACTATTCACAATAGCAAAGACATGGAATCAACCCAAATGCCCATCTATGTTAGACTGGATGAAGAAAATGTGACACATATACACTATGGAATACTATGCAATCATTAAAAGGAATGAGATCATATCTTTTGCAGGGACATGGATGGAGCTGGAAGCCATTATCCTCAGAAAATTAATGCAGGAACAGAAAACAGCACATGTTCTCTCCTGTAAGTGGAAGCAGAACAATGAGAACCCATGGACACAAGAAGGGGACCAACACACACAGGGGCCTGTTAGTGGGCGTGGTTGGGAGAGGGAGAGCATCAGGAAAAAAGCTAATGGATGCTGAGCTTCATACCTAGGTGATGGGTTAATAGGTACAGCAAATCATTATGGCACGTGTTTACCTATGTAATAAACCTGCATGTCTTGCACATGTACCCCAGAACTTTAAAAGAAAATCACATCAGATTTCAAAGACTTAGTGTGTCTTTGAACATAAGACAAAAATAATGTAAGATAGCTCATTAATTTTTTTTTTTTTCCCCATTTATTTATTTTATTGTATTTTAGGTTTGGGGGTACATGTGAAGAACATGCAAAATTGTTGCATAGGAACACACATGGCAGTGTGATTTGCTGCCTTCCTCCCCATCACCTACATGTGGCTTTCTCCCCCTGCTATCCCCCCCAGCTCCCCAACCCCCACCGTCCCTCCCCTATGTCCCCCCAACTGACCCCAGTGTGTAGTGCTCGGGAAAATGTGGCACATATACACCATGGAATATTATGCAGCCATCAAAAACGATGAGTTTGGGTCCTTTGTAGGGACATGGATGAACCTGGAAACCATCATTCTCAGCAAACTGACAGAGGAGCAGAAGATCAAACACCGCATGTTCTCACTCATAGGCGGGTGTTGAACGATGAGAGCACATTAATTTTTTTTATATCAATTACATGTTGAAAATACTTTGGATATATTAAGTTACATTTCACATATGTGTAAAATTGTATTATTTTTAGATAAGGTATCACTCTGGTTGCCCAGGCTGGAGTGCAGTGGCATGATCTTGGCTTATTGCAGCCTTAATCTCCCAGGCTCAAGTGATCCTCCCACTGCAGCCTCCTGCGTGGCTGGGACTATAGGCATGTACCACCATGCTTGGCTAATTTTTTTATTTTCAGTAGAGACAGGATTTTACCATGTTGCTTAGGCAACATGAACTCCTGGACTCAAGCAATTGGCCCGTCTCAGCCTCCTAAAGTGCTGAAATTATAGGCATGAGCTGCCGTGGCTAGCCAAAAGTATTCTTAAAATTAATTTTTTCTCATTCTTTTTACTTTTTAAAAAATGTGGCTACTAGACACGCACAGTTACATGTGTGGATCACATAGTATTTCTACTAAACACCAGCCTAGAATAATTTGGAAGGATGAGATGACAGGTGGCCAGGAAGAAATCAATTTTTATAAAATCTGGCAGGGAGAAATGCTAGGTGTTGTGAACAAGGGCATCTCTTTATGAAAGGAGTTTTCAAAGTATGGGTGCTTGATAAACCGCATCTGTATCAGTAGGGATACCTTTGAAATGCAAATTCTCCAGCCCTGTCAGATACTTAATGAATCAGCAACAGTGGGATTAGAGCCCAGCAATGTGCGTTTTACTTCTGATGCAGTCTAAAGTTGGAGAACCATTGCCTTAGAATAAGGCAGTGCTTGGTTGAAAACCATAACATTGGGAACCAGGAAGAGAACATAGCCTGAGTTTTGGAAGAAGCTTCAAAATAGATGGAGCTTATCCAAAAGGCAATGAATTCAGCATGCTACAAGAACATTGGCTTTTAGCAAAGGGTCATTTCTGAGGAGAAATTCTGAGCAAGTAAATGGTGGTTAAATGGTTCAATTACGTTCAAGTCTCAGCATCAGCCTTTGAGCTGTCATTATTGTGTTTCTTTGATAAGTGTGATTTTAGCCTACGTGACAGCTTGAGAATCAAGGAGACATGTGTGAAACTTGGCATTCGGAACCATTTCGGGTGCTTTAATGACTTCACTTTCTGAAAAACAAGCCAGTTATCACTGGACAGAAAAGAGTACATATTTATCTTTGAGACTGAAACAGGTTAAAAAAAGATAATGTTACTCAGTTTTGTCTAACTTTCATATAAAACATAAATTTTCTGTAAGCCACAAACCTTCTACTTATGACAATTTAGTATCATTGTTGAAAACTGCCTAGGTCATTAATGAAAAAATTTTAAACCTTTTTTCACTTCATTAAAACGATATGCTTAATATATATAAAACACACCGGAATGGAAGCCATGTTCTCTGGGAAAGGGACATGGGACATGGAGTATGCTTGTCAACAAATTGGGACATGATTATAGACAGAGACATCCACCCACCCACGCACACAGCACATTTCATAATGTAGATGAAGCAGAAAACGTCCTATTTTTATTCTCCATGTTCAAAGACCCCCCCCAAAAAAAAAAAAAAGATGAGAGTAGGCTATTTCATTATTGGAACATACTACCCAAGTTGCCCTGCTAACATTTCCATGGTTTTTAAAGTAACACATTGTTCCACATGCCATGGGTAAATTAAGCAACAAAGTGGCATTTTCCTTAATGCATAAACTAACTGGCTGTAGATAGCTAATAATGATCAAACAGAAATAATAACAAGAGCAGCATAAAAAAGTCCACAAACTGTATAATGAAGCTAGTTTGTTTAAAATGATAATAAAATGATAATTTAGAATTCCATAAGCAACTATTAACTACCCACCATGTTCCAGCCATCATTTGAGGCACTGGAAATATAATTTCAACAAGACAAACATATTTCCTTCTTATATGGATGTGGTGTAAGTAAATATTGAAAATTAGGCTGGGCTCCGTAGCTCATGCCTGTAATCCCAGCACTTTGGGAAGCTGAGGTCGGAGGATGGCTGGAGACCAGGAGTTCAAGACAAGCCTGGGCAGCATACTAGACTTTGTCTCTACAGTTTTTCTGTTAATTAGCTGGGCATACACCTGTTGTCTTAACTACTTGAGATGCTGAGATGAGAGGATCGCTTAAGCTCAAGAGTTCAAGGTAGCAGTGAGCTGTGATCACACCACTGCACTGTGGCCTGGGCAACAGAGTAAAATCTGTCTCTAAAAAAATAAATCAATAAACCAAATAAGAATGGGGTTACATTTGTGAAAAATAAAATAAAGAGTGCATATACTAAGGGGATTTAATCTAGTGTAGAAGTCCGAGAAGGGTGCCTTGAGAAAATGATGGGTGATCATGGAGAAGGTGGGGCCATGGGAGGCATCAGGTAGCAGAGTCCATGTGGACAGCTCCTAACTGCAATGGAAGCTCTGGACGTGGGGAAGCATTTGAAACACCACAGGGCAAAGCCAGTGGGAGGGGGCCAAAAGATAAAAGTAAAGACAGGTAGAAGCATGTTCTTAGTGTTTTTAAAAACTATAGTTGGTACTTTGATTGCATCTAAGGGGCAATTGGAAACACGACATGACCAATTTACTTTTTACGTAGATTGCACTGGCTTTAGTGTGGACAATGAGTTGATGCAGAGGCTGGGGCTGTGTTGCTAGAAGCAGAATAATTGAATCAATTTTTTCACTAGTCCAGGCAAAGATAACGGTGGGTGGTGGCCATGAAGAAGGGACAGAAGTGAATGGGTGTGAGCAATATTTAGGTGATAGAGTCAGCATGGTTCTATCATATTGGTGGTGGACTGAGCGTGTGAAATAAGGTAGAAGAAGTCCCTCAAGTTTCTAATTTGGGGAAGTATATGGAATGCTGGAGGAGAGGCAGGATTTGGAGGAAAGAGAATAAGGTCAATGTTAGGAAGTTTGAATTGATATACACATAAATGATCTAAGCAGAGATGAATAGGAGAATAGAATTGACTGAGCTGGGAGTAGACAGATAGGGCTCCTGGCAATTGAATGGTAACTGAAGCCAGAGGAATGAATGAGCATTTGATGTCCTGCAAGAAGAAAGAGGGCTTAGGATGGTATTGTCACTTAAGGGAAGACAAATGAGATGGAGCCACGTATGACGACAAATGAGATTTCAAAAAGGAAGGAAAAAATAGCAATACATGATAGCAGAGAAAGCAAAGGAAAGGAAAGGTTTCAGGCAGGCGTGTGACAGCAGAGTTAAGTGCAGCTGAGATGGGTGTGGAGATAGGGCAGAGACAAGCTCCTTGGTGACCTTGACAAGCACAGTGTCTGCAGCGTGGTGAAGGCAAAGGCCAGGCTGGGGAAGACTGAGGAATGGATAGGAAGTAAAAGCTGCAGGAATAAAAGAAGGGCAGTCACTAGCTAAGAGGCAGTGCTGGGGGAGCATAGTTAAAATGAGAGAAAAATATTATTAAATGCTGGCGAGAAAGAATCTGGTGAGAGAGAGAAGTTGAATGTAAAAGAGGATGGGTAGGGAGACTAGAAACAGTAGACTACCTGAATAAAGCAGAAAGGCACAAAGTTCTGTGTTCTTAGATGGGATGTGAGGACTCTCTTCTACAGCAATAGGCACTAGGAGATGAAATAATTTCTGTCTGATAGTTTCTATTTTCTCTGAGAAGTAGGAGGGGCACTAATCTGCTAAGGATGAAGAAAAGATGAAAAAAGGAAATGGCTGAGATAGTCACTGGGGAGAATAAAAAGTCTAGCTGACTGGGGCCACGTAATACAATTGTTGAATAGGGTTGATAGTCCCATGAAGAAAATGACTATAATTTGTATTGGTATCAGTTTGGTGGCTTGTGTGGTCTTTCCCACCAGAGTTCAGCAATGTTGTGGAAGAGCATCTGGTGCAGTTTGGCTGTGTCCCTACCCCAATCTCATCTTGAATTGTAGCTCCCATGATTGCCACATATTGTGGGAGGGACTTGGTGGGAGATAATTGAATCATGGGGGTGGTTTCCCCTAAACTGGTCTCATGGTAGTGAATAAATCTCATGAGAGTTGATGGTTTTTGTAAGGGGAAACCCGTTTAGCTTGGTTTCCATACACTCTCCTGCCACCCAGTGAAGAGGTGTCTTCTGCCATGATTGTGAGGCCTCCCCAGCCACGTGGAACTGAATCCATTACACCTCTTCTTCTTTATAAATTACCCAGTCTTGGGTATGTCTTTATTAGCAGCGTGAAAATGGATTAATACAGCATCTGAGGCAAAGAGTCATCATTTAATAGCAGTGTGACTTCAGGCATGTCACTTACTCCCTCTTTCTCCCCCATTCGCACTGTTTCCTCATCGGTGAACTGGGAACAGTAAGAATACTCCCTGCCCCCATAGGGTTGCTATAATTACTAGTCAATGCACATCATGTACTGAGAATAGTGAGCATGTGGTGTGCACTGTACAAGTGTTAGCTATAATTTAGACTTGAGGCTTTGGCAGACATTTGGGATGCTAGGAGCAAAGGAATGGAAGAGGATATTAACAAGAGTAGTTGAAATGATTAAGGGGTTAAACTGGAGGAATAGTAAAGTGAGGTTGGTTTTAGAAATCACTAGATTATTTTGTATTTACTGGAAGTCCTGGCATAAATTCCTGGCCTCAGATTCGTGGTATGCTGGATTTGCTGACAGAGTTAAGAGTGTGAATAAAAAATGAATAACATTACTGAGCTCTGTTACCTTAGCTCCTACTCTTCTTAGCTGAGGCACACAACACATAAGGAATTTACATCGAAAAGATATTATATTGTTGTGGGGTATTTTTTCTGCAGAGGGGGGTAACTTTAGCTTGAAGTAGTTCCTGTGTGTGACCCTTCATGTTTCTAAATTCCCATAAAATGGAAAAGACCCTAAAAAGAGGAAAAAATTAGAAGAAGCAATATTAAGGGAGTCCCTCAAGTTAAAGCAATTTTGTTTAAAGCCTGTAAATTTGCCAACTGTTTGTATTTTTCTCCTTGAGGTGCATAATGCAATTTAAGTCAGCAAAACAATCAGTTTGGCCCAAGCTTGCACTGCGGCAGAATAAGCAACCTCCAAAACTTAACTTTATTTACTTATTTTTGCCATGGCGTCTCCCTCTGTCAGCCAAGCTGGAGTGCAGTGGCATGATCTCAGCTCACTGCAACTTCCATCTCCTGAGTTCAAGTGATTCTTCTGCCTCAGCCTTCTAAGTAGCTGGGATTACAGGCAAGTGCCAACACGCCTAGCTAATTTTTTTGTATTTTCAGTAGAGACGTGAGGAATTCTATGCACTGATGATGTGCTGAGACTTGATGTGCTCATCTGAGTGTGCTGGTGAACACACTGGGAGGTGCTGTTTCACCTCAGAATATATTTTTGTATAGTAATTGAGTTTATAGATTGGGACCTTTGCCTTTTATCATACACATAAAGGGACTTTAGGCAACATTTATTTCCAAATAGGAGAATGATTGAGATTTTCTATGAGAATATTCCTGAAGAGCCCATTGAGCTTTCTGAAAATAGAAAAACAGCTTCATTCACTAATAAGCAAATAAATACAGTACAATTGTTAGACTAGGGGATAGCCTCTGGGAATTTAGAAATCCTAGTTTTTATTCTTACCTGTGCAAATAACTTTTACCTGAATTTAGAGTAAACATTTAGAAGTGGGAAGGGTAGAGACAGACGAGATCAGGAGAAATACTGCCACTCTTAGCTCAGAGAAATCCCCAAACCTGTTGTCTTCCCAGAAATTGCCAATGGACAAATGTCAACTATTAAGAATAGTTAATTATTCATTTATTCAAAAACATGTGTAATGGCTTCATATGTGGCAGAGATAGCAACATACTAGATACACAGTGATGACAAATATTTCCAGCTCCCAGTGCCCTTTATTGATGAAAAAGAATCAAACTCTAAAACATTTGAAGGAATTTACTCTGAGCCAAATGTGAGTAACCAAGGCCCAAGGCACAGTCTCAATAGGTCCTGAGAACATATGCCCAAGGCAGTTGGATTACAGCTTGATTTTATACATTTTAGAGGGATAGAAGTCACAAGCAGTCATCAATCAGTACATAGAAGGTGTACATTTGTTTGGCTAAAATGGCAGGACAACTTGAAGTAGTAGTGGGGGCTTCCAGGTCATAGGTGGATTCAAAGAATAGAAAATCAGCAGAAAGAATTTTTCGTAGTTAAGATGTGTGTGCGTGTTGTGTGTGTGGCGGGATTGTGGAAGCTAAGGTTCTTGTTATGTAGATAAAACTTCAAGGCTTCAGGAAATAGATGATAAATGTCTTTTATCAGACCCTAAATGTACCAACTTAGTTAAATCTTTCCTGGATCAGAAAAAGACCAGGAAAGGGAAGAGGATTCTCGAGAGAATGTAGACTTTTCCCAAGAGACAGTTTTGCATGGCCATTTCAAAGTGTGTGAAATAAATATATTTCGAGGTAAAATACTTTTTCTTTCAGGGTCTGCTATCTGTCAATTCATACTATTCTAGAGTAAGACTGGAGTATGGTATCTTAATGCCATAAAAAGTCTGTTTTGTCAAGTCTTAAGATCTCTCTTAATGTGAGTGCTTGTCAGTTGTGCCTGAATTTTTTTTTTTTTTTTTTTGAGTTGGAATTTTGCTCTTGTTGCCCAGGCTGGAGTGCAGTAGCATGATCTCAGCTCACTGCAACCTCCACCTCCCACGTTCAAGCGATTCTCCTGCTTCAGCCTCCTGAGTAGCTGGGATTAGAGGCCTGTGCCACCACACCTGGCTAATTATGTATTTTTAGTAGAGACGGGGTTTCACCTTGTGGGTCAGGTTGGTTTGAACTCCTGACCTCAGGTAATCTGCCTGCTTTGGCCTCCCAAAGTCCTGGGATTACAGGCAAGGCATGTCTGGCCCCCTTAAACTCACCATCCTGACCTTCTCATCATGGCCTGAACTAGTTTTTCAGGCTTACTTTGGAATGTTCTTGGCTGAGAAGAGGGTTCATTCAGTCAAATGAGGGGCTTAGAATTTTATGTTTTGCTTACACCTTACAGTGAGGCAAATACAAAGTTAGAAATGGGATGTTACAGAGGAATGTCAAGTGGACTTAATCAAACTGAGGAAGAGGTAGGCTTCTTAGAGAATATAAAGTCTGAGTGGAGTTTTGTGGGGTGAAAAGGAACTATTGGTGAAGAATCGGGATGGTAGTGGTGAGTACAGAAAGAGTCCAAGATGAGTTAGTGGCCTGGGCAAAGGTAGGCTTGTGGTCTGTTGGAGGGATAAATGTGAGCAATTCTATGTAGGTGGGATCTTAGGGTGACAGCAGGAGTCTTGGTAATTGAGACTGGAAGAAGAGGAGATGCTGTGGCCAGGCTCTATAGACCTTGTGTGCCATCCTGAGTGGAATGGCACTTACTGTGAAAGCAATGGGGAGACGTTGCAGATTTTTTATAATCATGTTTATGCTGTAAACCAAAAATGAAATTCTAAGCCCCTCAACCAACTGATGGGCTTCCCCTCAGCCAAGGGCATTCCAAAGTTAATCTGAAAAACTAGTTCAGGCTGTGATGGGAAGTGGGAAGTTGAGACACGTCTCTTTTTACTCTCTTGCCTGTTGGCATCCGGGCACAGCTGATCAGCATTAACATCAATATAGAGACCTTAAGGCTGAATAAAACAGATTCTTTAAGTCTGAAAAAAAATATATATTCTTTCTGAAGCCTGCTACCTGGAGGCTTCATCTATATGATAAAACCTTGGTCTCCACAACCCCTTATCTTAACCCAGACACTCCGGGTCTTTAGATGATAACTCTTTCAACCAACTGCCAATCAGAAAAATCTTTAAATCTGCCTATGATCAGGAAGCCCCCACTTCCAGTTGTCTCACCTTTCTGGACTGAACCCGTGTACATCTTACATGGGTTGATTAATGTCCTATGTCTCCCTAAAATGTTTAAAACTGAGCTGTAGCTGATCACTTTGGTCCCATGATCCCCTGGAGCTGTGTCACAGGCCATAGGTCACTTATATCTGTCTCAAAATAAATCTCTTTAAATATCTTACAGAATTTGACTTATTGTCAACAATGCCTTAGCCAGATCACGCCTGTTGCTCTGTGGGTTGAGGGTGGAAGGCACCCAGACTAGAGGGAGCAAGAGCAGCAACTGCTTTTGGAAAGGAGTGGGGAAGGACCACATTGAACTAATGGCACTAGGAGTGGAGAAGAGGGAATGGGCTAGGCAGACACTGACGGGAGTAGAATTGATAGAATGTGGATATGTAAGAGTTATGAAAGAGGAAGGAAATAAAATGGTGCCCATGTTTCTTGCTTATGTACTCCGTAGTAGGTGATATATTTTGAGATGATAAATACAGAAGAGGAAAGTTTAGGAGAAAAGTCCAGAGTTTAGTTATAGAGATAGTGCATTTTAAATGTCTTTGGCTTATAATAAGTGGAAAGCTTAAGTAGTTGAATATGAGAGTTGAGATCTCAAGGGGAATATTTGCTCTTGAGGCATCATTTTAGAAGTCTTAAGAGAAAGATAGTTATTGAATTCATGAAAGTGAATTCCTATGAAGAGAGAGAACATATAATTGGAAGATGACTAAGGAAGGAATCCAAAGGAACTAACATTTAAGTCATGAGTAGAGAAATAGAACCCTGAGAAAGGAGCTGTGAATTGTTAAGAAATCGGAGTTGGGTGATACAGTGGAAGTCAATGAAGAAGAAGGTTGTAAGGTTTTAATAAGGTGTCCAATACTACTAGAATGTTGAGTAGGCCAAGATTTGAAAGCATCCATTGAGTTTATCATCCAGGAGGCCCTGAATGGCATTGGCAAGAACAATTCCTGTGTTATTGTGGGGATAAAATTGGATCTCGATGGTTTTAAAAGTAAGGCATGGGGAAACAAAAGCATGTTGATTACACATTTAGGAAGGCTTATTTTAAAGAGGAGGTGACATGCAGGGCTAAGTAACAAGACATAGGACTTACTGGTTTGGCATTATTCATTAAGTCAACTTCTGAGGCCTATTTCTTTTCCTTTCTTTAAAGATCAGGGACATGTGTTTATAAATATGCTAAAGGAAAAAGCCAGTAGTGAGGAAGGGCTGCAGGTTTGGAAAGGAAGAGGCTCTGAGTATTGACGTAGAAAACAAGTTCCAGGAATTGTGAATCACAGTGCAGCTCATCTCCGGGATGGCAGCAGTGGCCTTCCAAGAGAGCTTATTAGAAATGAGCAACATCAGTCCCTAAACACTAAACGACAATATTTTTTTAACAGGAAGAAAAATTCTTTTGTAATATGAAGATAAGGATGGAGACAGATAAGTTTGTTGATGTTGTCAGTGAAGGAGTTAAAATGATGCTATTTCCTTTTGCTGTGAAGGAAAGACATCACCTACTGGGAGTGAGTGCCTGCAGTTAGAGAGAGTCAGCTCTCGAGATCTGCATGGGTAGCACTCACAGCTTGGCTGGGAGGAAAACCCTGATCTTTATTGTGGTATGAAGAGGAATATTTGTGTGGGTGTCTCTTGACAGCCAAAGGCTGGTATTGGAGGAGGCAGACATTTAGATTGATGCGGGTTTGGGGTTTTGCTAGGCAGGTGTGAATCATCAAGAAAGGGGGTGGATTAATGCACTGCAGGTTCTAAATTGGAAAGAGAAGTCAATAAAAATCACTAAGAACTGATAGATTTGAATGAAATGGGAGTCAATCATAGTCATTAACAGATATGAGAAATATTATACTGCCAGCAACAGTGAATGCTTGTCCAAAAGGAGCTATTATTTCTCTCTGAGTAATTTTGTGTGTGTATATCTTACAAATAATTTGTCTGAAGCTTTCAGTATTTTCTTCCTTCCCCCAGTCACCTATTATCAAGTCTGAGACTGCTCCAGGCACTGAAACTGCCCACCAACATAGTGTCTGTGGTACTAAAGCTACTACAGCTCAAAATCCTTAAAATAAGAATAAGAAGATTTGTAAAATTTGACTCAGACCTTTAAAAGATCAGAATGATGTTCTTTCCTATCTTGAATGTCCTTTATATTTTCTTCCTATTTGTAGAATTTATACTTGAGCATGTTATGAATGCTACACTGATTCTCCCCTGAAAAATACTTTCTGTAAACTTCGAACTTCAAAGCACTTTGTTCTTCCCTTATGGTACCATTTAACTATCTTTTTCTTTTAAAACATAGTTCAGCAGTTTTATTCCTTCCAAGAGACTGTAAAATCTTGAATAGAAGGAGTTGTTTTGCTAATTTTTGTTGCAGTGCTGGGCAAAGAGGAAGTTTTGTAGCTGAGTCATAGGGTTCGTAAACGGAATTGGAGGCCCAGAAAGAGAGAAGGCTGAAGAGAGGTCTGGTGAAGATTACAAAAGGCCTTTCGTAGCAAAATTAGATGTTTAAGTGTTAACCTCTAAGGAATGGGGAGCCAGCAACTGAAAAGTTTGAGGTAGGGGAAGTGACATGATACTAACATTTCCAAATGTGCATTCTGTTCAGAATATGAAGAACTGAACAAAATGAGCAGGATCAAAGACCAGGATGTGAGTTACAAAGCTATTGTGATTGTCCAGGCAAGAGATAAGAGTCTGAAATGAGGCATATATTTATATGTAGACAGAAAAAAAAATCTTCGTTTAGTACATTGTAGGATTTAATGACATTGGATATAGATAATGAGGCAGGGGAAGACTCTTCCAGCTCATTCCTAGTTTCTGAATTGAGTGACAGGTAATCCACTCACTGAGATGGAGAAAACAAAACAGCTTCAAGAAAGAGGAAGCAGAAAGAGATAATATGTGGCAGGTGGGGAGTGATGAGTTCCATTTTAGACACTTAAAAATATTTTATTTTTGGTAATAAGTGTTGGTTGAATCCATTAAAAAGTAAAATAATAAATAAAATAATAAATGAATATTGAGACTATTTTGAACTTTAGGGAAGAGCCAAGGTCAAAATGGAAACTTATCATTAAGAATGTAAGAATGTTTATATTTCTTTTCCCCAAGTGGAATTTATTAACCACGCCTATGGCCAAGTCTGTTGTATGGAAGCAAAACATCTGGTTGAAATTCCACTGACCTTTAGAATACACCCAAGCTTTCATATGATGTTCATTTTCATTCCAAATGGCACAGCACAGCCCTAGGGATTGTTCTTTCTGGAGCATTTCAGCAATAAAGAGAATTTGTGCAACACTTGCATTTCCATGCGGGTTTCAAGCCAACTTGATTCCAAACACTGAGTTAGCCACTTTTAAAATATTTGCATATCTGGGTTTGTCTCTTCTTTGTACCAGTAAGTTTGCAGAGTGATCCTGAAAGATGTTAGAAGGTAAAACCTTTGATCTAGCTTGGTGTTTTTCTCTGAACCTTAGCAGCGGCACCTAGATAAAGCAATGAAAGGGCATCAAGGCTGTTATGTTTAGGAACAAGAAAGCTGACCCAAGAACTATATCTTATAATTCTACCTAGATCTCAGTCTTTGATGACATACATATATGCCTAGGCCAACTTTTTAATGTGGTCTGTGTGCAGCAGCGTAATGTAATGTCCTGATTACTTCTTTTCATCTGTGATTGTCTGGTGCTTTAGAGAGGGACATAACATCCTAAATTGATGAAGTTGCTATATTTGTGTCTCCTTTGGTATACATACCAGTGGTAGGCTGAAAAATGGCCTCCTAAAGATGTCCGCATCCTAATCCCCGGAACCTGTAATTATGTCACCTTACATGGTAAAAGTGAGTGTGCCGACATAATTAAGTGAAGAATTTTGAGATGGAGAAAGTAGCATGAATTACCAGGTGGGCCTATTGCAATTGCAGGGCTTATAAGAGGAAGGAAGGAGGGTTAGAGGAAGTGTGAGGAAGAAAGCAAGGAGCTAAAGGGATCATGAGCCGAGTAATACAGGTGGTCTCTAGGAGCTAGAAAATGCAAGAAAACAGGTTTCTTCTTGGAGCCTCCAGAACAAATGCAGCAGTCCTACCAACTGCTTGGTTTCAGACTTCTGATCCCCAGAACTGTAAAAGAATAAACGTATTTTCTTTTAAGTGATTGTTTGTGCTAAGTTGTTATAGAAGCAATGAGAAGGTAAAAACTACCACTTGAATCAACATGTAGATATTGCCGAGGCAGGAAGGATCAGTCTAGATGTAAAGTGCAATTTCCCAATTAATTTTATAGGAACTTCAAACTGTGTATTGACTACTAACGCTGCTGTTAGTGCTCTTAAAAAGAATCTCTGGAGGGAAGAGAGTTTGGTCTAGCCTAAACATTGGTTAAAATGGTTGGCCACCCTCAGCAAGCTATTATCACAGTAACCAGTTGACAAATTGTCTGTTAACAACTTGGTTGGATTGACTAAAGCATTTGCGGTCTGCCCTTAGCTGCTTTATATACGCTAAAACATCAAGGATGCTTCCATGCTCTCAGAATCGTACCTCAATCCCCTGGACTTGGTTGAGTTCCCTGCTTAGCTTTCAATTTGTAGGCAGTGTTTTAGAGTATTTATGTCATGCAGGGAAAACATGGAAATTTATTTATGAATTGTAAGTCCTGGCTTGCACCGTTCATTTTCAGAAATCAAAAATATATCATCTCTGCCAACATGCAGCTTTTTTAAAATGCCCACGCAGATCCCAGAGAATACTGGCACAAAAATTTTAAAAACTGTGTAAATGTTTTAAGCCTGTAAATTGCATGCCTTGTGTTGTCACATAGTGATGGAACACCCATAATACATGAGAGGTACTGAGCCATATAGCTTAGAACTAACAGGTAGTACACTAGCAAAGCCATTGCTGGTGTACTACTGGCACAGAGCCTCAGAGAAGAAAGCATCCATGTGTCATATGATTTTTGTAGGTTTAATGACAACCCTAGAATTACATTGGCATTGCCTCCAAATTGAGAAGACCTTTGAAGAAAGCAGACTTCACATTAACATGTGTGGCTCAGTATGAAACCTAAATCATGAAAGAATCTGGAAGAAGAAATAAAACTTTAACGCATACAGTTAGAGGGAAACCTTCATGTATTTGTGGACTCAATAAACAAGCTCTGCTTGGTGCCTATGGCATACTATTCACTGTGCTTCTTCAGGACAAATGATTTGTTTCCAACTATTAGTATGAGAGAAAAGTCATGCTAACCTAGGAACTGATGAAGTTGTTGCAAGGCTGTTTGTTTTCCACCAAAACCCAGTTCCTTATGTGTGCTTCCTTGATTCCCATGGGATCTCTGTAACTTCATGTGTCTATTATATTGCAAGCACATAAAACACTCTAATTATTGAATCCTGTCACTAGGGGAGAAAACTAGACAGAATTTCACTGAGTTTTGCTCTATAATGATTTTGAGCAAGTGTTGCTCGGCTGATCTACTCCTTAATAACTTTCATGTTGATGCTAGTCTTTATCCTTAAAAAATTCTTGCAACTATTTTGAAGGAGAACCTACAGAGACACCAAGAACACAGACGTGAATAATCGCAGACCACATGGTGGAAAGTGTTGACATATCTTCTACCCTTTCAGCCCTAGTAATTTTACCTTGCGTTGGATTGTGTATGTCGAACTTGCTCCCTCCTGCTCCAGATCACAGGAATCTAGCCCTAGATGTTTTGTTCTACTCTGGCTATCCTCCTCTAATTACACTTACTTAAGTTCTAGGGCTGATTCAAGGATTCCAGGAAGATAGAAACTCAAAAGAGTGAGGATTGAACCCCAACTATTCTATTTGTTTTCCTAAAATTTCCTCAACCTTCCAGTTCACTTCTGCCTATATGTTAACAATCAAGGGGGCCTTCAGATCCTAATTAAAAAAAAATGCCACCAACTTGAGCTCATCATCTTCCCTTTAGGGCCATCCTTGTACTTTGTTCTCTGTCTCCATGACAGAATCAGGCATAGGAGGCACTTATGGATGCCTCTATTTCCACACTGGACTTTGAACACCACAAAGACACACAGTACCTGGCATAGAAGGAGTCAGTAAAAGTAGCATTTATTTCAACCGTACTGCTGAAAGTAGGTTTTGACTTTGATATTAAAATTAGGGTATCATCCTTCTTGAGGTTTCATCTGTGACACTTGACTTTGGCACAGAATCACTTTAAGATGCCAACTCTGCCAGTGAAAACCCCTTGCATTTCACTCATTTCACTTGTATGGCTATTAACGTTCAGTGTTCTTGGTGTTTGCTAAAAATGATTTTCTATAAAAACTGAAGCTTCAGGGATGGAAGACTGCCATTCACTTCAAATGTGCAAACATAATAGAAATCATATGACAAGGTTTCTGGGTACTTGAACAATACATGTGTTTTCTGTCATTGTTTAAAAAAATCTGCTATTTGCAATAATTTGCCTGATCTGTGTGTGAACATTATACTTCATTTTCATGAAACTAACACTCTCTGGCAATGAGGACAACTGCTGCATAGAAGTGCAGTATTACTCCTACTGTGGTCATTTCTAGGATGAAAAAGTACTTTTTCATGCTCCTCACTAGAACATTATTGAGACGGGAAGGAAAACATTAGAATTCAGGAGAATCTAGGAGAAGCTATAAAAGAGACAGCAAACAAGATCTAGGGAGCACTTGGCCGGAAGAAAATGAACACAATGAGCATATGGAAATCAAACTGAAGTTTTGTGCATCTTGTCAGCTATGTGCCAAAGGATGCAGCAATTCTTTCATACTGCTTAGTAAATGTGCCTGACCGTAAGAGAAAATGAGATTCCACACTGTGAGGAAGCTCGCTAGACTGTTTTAGGGCCAGTTAGTTTCCTAGAGCTAAGCTAGTGGTTTTCTCCCACCCCTTGTTTATGCAAATTCCCTCCACCCCCTCAACCCCAACAATGCTGATATTCATTTTCTGGCACGTGATACCTAATCAAATCCAAAGTTAGCACGCGGGGCTGGAGATGGAGATGATAGGATGATGGATACAGAAATGCCTTTTAGATATTGAATAAGTTACTGATGGTGAACATTCCTAGTGTTCTAGCATGTGTGTGCTAGATCTATCCTGTAAGATTTGAACCAGTTGATGCTGAATGATTAAGTGGTTTTATGGATTTTTTTTTTTCCTTTACAGCGTAGGAGTGAGAAAGATCAGACATGTTCTCAGATTGTATAGTAAGGACGTGGGGGATATTACGGTTGCCTCTGTGGCCAGATTGTTGGAAGAAAGTCACCAAGGATGTGGACGAATTTCTCGATTTCCCCAATAAGTCCCACTGAGAAAGCTTTTTGAAGCTATAGTTTTGATGTGGTTGAAATTGACAAATACTGTGTAAAATGGCCACAGAGATAAATTTTTTTCAGAGGAATATCAATGCTTTTCCTTAGGTTTCTGCCACCTCTGAAACTTCAGAAACATCATATTATATTGCATTTTAAAATATTTTATATTCTGTAAGATGCCATTTACTTTGTTTGGACTTAATATCACTGTCCCAGATAGTGAGCAAAATGACTATCTTGCTTAAAACATACTCTTTACAAAGACCACGTGTTACTGTTATATTTGGTGAAAAAAAATTGTGTCATGAATCGAAAAGGCAGCAGCCATGTATAAATCTATATTTTCTAGAGCAGTTTATTTAGGGGTGGTATTCAGTGTGCTGGCAAAGATACGACATGAAGATGAACAATGAATAACCATGGCCTTTGAAGGGAGAGTGCATGTGGATATAACACGTCAGTGCTCCTAGATTTTTTTCTATTTTAAATATTTCTCTTTTTGCAAAATACTTTTGTCCACTTTGACTGCATTACTACTCTGCTGTTTTATTTTATAATTCTTTGAAGTTTTTTATGCATCACATGCTTTTCATAGTAGTTTTCCCACAATTGCTAGTGGATGCATTTAGCAATGAATTTCTGGAGACTAAGAGTTTGGACCCTGCTATCCAAAGTAACCTAAAAGACTTTGTAGTTTAAGTGGTATGGAATATGTGAAAAATCAGGATAATTGGTAAACAGCACAACATAGCAAACTTGGGATCTTGGATTCAAATCTTAGTTTTAGTACTTACTAGCTACATAGTAAGTTACTTGGCCAAGTTACTTCTCTATTCTGTACTTTTTTTCATCTGCAAAATTGGACAATAATATCATCCACCTCATAGGGTTGGTATAGGGTGTAGAACAGTGCCTGACCCACAGCATAATAAATCACTCTGTTAACCTTTTGTAATCATCTCAGCAAATTTGCAGTAAACAGAGTAGTGTCCTCTATTATAGAAAACAAATTGGAACTCAGAAAGGGGAAGAGACTTTGGCAAGGATCATTTTAAAATCTGTGTGCCATTCACCATTATTCAATCACTTGCTTGGTTACCATGTCTTGGTTGGAGACTCTCCATCATATAATGAGGATGGAGTCCAGTAACGGGGAGTAAAAAGTGTACCAGTTTTTAGGCTACAATATTCTGGGAAGGACAGCCAGGACTGTAGGGTAGGTACCTGAAAGACTACCAGGCCTAAGGGACTTCCAAGTCATCGAAGGGCTAAAGAGACAAGCCGTGCTGACAGTTTGGATAAGCAGCTCCAACTTGCTAGTTACCAGTGGCTGGCTACCACTTTCTTGAAGGTTTTACAAGTCATGTCTTCTCACAGTGCTTTGTTCTAGCTAAACAAATGAATCGGCAGCTCTGAGGGATATACTTCTATTAAAACAGGGCTCTCTAATCTATACCTAAACAGATAACTGCTCAGAGAATTCAGAATGCTAGGAATATGGCAAGACAATCCATTCCTGGAGTCCCTCCCTTTCCCCTCTTGACAAGCATAGAGCAAATAACTTGGAGTCAGAAGTCACGGATTCTAGTTTTGGGTCTGTGTCTTATTAGGAGTGTGATCTTTCTGAATCTTAATTCTTCATTTTTAGGCAGAGATAGCAAGATTATTTCTGTGTTTTTGTCCCCATAGGGTTGCAGAATAGCCAAGTACAATAGTAAGGGAGAAAACATTTCTGTAACGTATGGAGCACTATAGTATCCTCCTGATTTTCATAGACATGATATTGGCAAGTAAACATACTTCTGGGTACATCATAAAGGCTTTAGGTTTTCGCTTACCTGGCAACAAAATGAAAGTAAAGCCATTTGGCAGATTTGACCAAAAGCCAGAACTTCAAAATGCCCTGTAGGAGCCACTTAGCAATTCAGAATCAGCCAAACCAGTTTGACTTTGAGAGGGCATATAGGATGCTATTTGGAATTCCCTCGTTTATTCAGTTAAGCTGAGAGACCTTGCCAGCCATCTTTATTTTCCTCTCTTAGTCTTGTTTTCCTTTCTCTTCCTTTCTTTGGTCAGCATATTCAGCTAGAGGATGACTAATCTATACATTTTCTGGGAGTAAATACCACATGGCTTGTTCTGGAAAGTGCTCTGGATAAAACAATACTTTTCATTGACTATTACATTCGATAACTATCTTCAAAAAACGCTGTTTATGAAATGTGAAGACTAAAACTTGATGATACTGATCAGATTATCTCGATTGGCTTTTAAAACTAATTGCAAAATTAGCTTTTCCCTATAATTCCTATCCAGTGGAAATGCATTCATATGAAATTGATGTTACTATATATAAGTTTTACATGATTAAATCAAATATATTTAAGGGTAAACACTCTATGGAGAATTGAGAGGCCTCAAAAATGAATTAAATGTCGGCTAGGTTAAAAGTTATGTTTGAGGCCGGGCGCGGTGGCTCATGCTTGTAATCCCAGCACTTTGGGAGGCCGAGGCGGGTGGATGATGAGGTCAAGAGATCAAGACCATCCTGGTCAACATGGTGAAACCTCGTCTCTACTAAAAATAAAAAAATTAGCTGGGCATGGTGGCGCACGCCTGTAGTCCCAGCTACTCGGGAGGCTGAGGCAGGAGAATTGC
>NW_016107404.1:3454772-3568450 GCF_001604975.1 Cebus imitator
AAAAAAAAAAAAAAAAAAAAAAAAAAAAAAAAAAAAAAAAAAAAAAAAAAAAAAAAAAAAAAAAAAAAAAAGGTATGTTTGAATACGTCTTAATGAAACCATGTCTGTTTGACTTAAGAATTCTGGGGGGCAGCAGGGTGTATCAGAATGGGAGGTTAGTACTCAAACTCAGAGGTCAACTTTTCTTATTGACCTAAAAGAGGTGCTGTCATTAGTTTGCTATTGCCACTTGAGTATCTACCAGAGAAACCTATGCAAGCTGAATGCCACATTCCTTTAGGTGCAAGTCATTCTATGAGCAGGATTAAAATTTTTAAATGAGACCTCTCAGAAACTTGCAAGGAAAAGGCATTAACGTGATACAGTGACAATCTAACACAGAAGAGGTGTGCAATAAATGTTTACTGAACAAATGAACCGCAATTTTGCTTATCATTCCTAAACTCTGCACAAGTTTCAGTAATGTGGAGGTTTATATAAATATGTCTAGGGTGAAAGTGTATGAAAATTGTACAGCCATTAGCTTTAACCACCCCTGGGATAAATTTATCCCTGGAGTAGGAAAGGCAGAGAGAGTGTGAAGGTTGAAAGATTGGAAAGGGCATAGGAGAGGCATACCAGTGGGATAATAAGATGCAGCCAGCTTGTTCTGACCGGTGCCTGCAGCAATTTTCTCTTGCCTAGGGCACCCCTGTCACTGTGTGGTGGACAGTAGCTAAAATAGGAACTCTGTCAGCCTTGGCAGCTGTAACACCAGTATCTGCATCTTGCATTAACTGCATGCTTATGAACGACGTCAGGGTTGATCTGAGCCAGGCAGCAGGAGGAGAAGTTTTCAGTCACTTCAACTTTGCTCCCACCTCTGTGTTAGGACCATGGAAGTCTTGTCAGCCCCAATGATTGCTCACTGATGCGGCAAGCGTGGAAGACATGAAGGCAATTGGCAATCTCAGTCCCCAGACAGGCACAACAGCTGGTATCAGGCATCTGCGAGGGACTGCAATCCTGGTAGGTTTTGGAGGTGTTTATGTCATCTTTCAACCTGCCTGAGAGCTTGGTGGGTTGTGTATATGTGATCAGATGCAAATAGTCCCCAGTGGGCACAGCTTGTTTTTTTTTAAATGTTACTGCACTACACACAAGGACAAGCTGAAGGAACTCTGTTAATAATCTAGTGGCGAGAGCCACCTAAAATAAGAGGAAGCCATTACAGCCAGGCTGACTGTCATCAGCATTATATTCACTCAGGGAGCCAACACTGTCCCATAATGAATGACCTCGTCCACCTGAGCAAAAATAAACAGCAGCTCTTCAACAGCTGAACTTCCCTTCTGGAGGCTGCTTATTATTATTCTGAATTAGAGTCAACACTTTTACCTCGGAAGGAAAAAATAAAGATTAAACAGTGCTTATTCTTCCCCAGAATTCTAATGCTATCTAAAATTCACCTAGAATATGTTTTAATGACTTCGATTAAAATCTCCATGTTATTAGTGTATATGCATTATCTGATGACGACCAGATAACCAGAAAGCTCTGCAATTGTGTATGTGCTAGTTGTCGGGCACAGAGCTGAGTCTTGTAGATGTTAACTGTCTTAGTACCAATTTTAGAGATGGGGACCATGGTTTGTTGGAGTTGAGTGATTGCCTAAGGCCTTACCTAACATGTGGCACAGTGAGAATGCAAAATGAAGACTACCCAAGCCCAAACTCAAGACTTCAACACACTGCATGCTGACATTTTTATCCACGCACTACCCAAACGATTATTTCCAAGCCTCCATTATGAATTTTACGTTCATTCAATCGTTTCTTTGACAAATATTGTTTGAGTTCTTCTTGTATGCCTGGAAGCATGCTAATCAATGAATCAACACTGCATGGAGCAATGAGGCAGCTCTAACGGGTATGGAATTTAGGAGTCCACAGATTAGCAGAAGAAGACATGTGTCTGGGTGGGTCAACCTGATGTAGAAATAGCTAAGTGGCACTAAGAAAATAGAAGTCAGAGACTTTTTTTTTCTGTTTGTTTGGTACCAACACTAAACAACAAAATGAGACAATTAAAAGGTATGAAGCGTAAAGTATATAAAAAGCCCAATTATCCTGACTGAGACAGCTAAATAGAGGACACGGTGCTCTTCATTCCAGCCCAGATAATCATCTCATACAGCATCCTACCATTTTGTGCCAAAGTATCTCTGGAGTTGCTATCATCAAAGCAGCCTGCATATTATTAGCTGAAGAACCAGTCTTTTGTGGTCTTATACTTTTCAAGTATTAACATTTAACCAGCATGTCTCAAGAAAAAAAAGTGCACCTGGGCTGGGAGAAGAAAAACAAATTTAGAGACATTAAGGGGGTAAAGTGGAATAAATGGGGGAGATTAATTGATTGCTTTGCATATGTTGCCTAAAGAGGAGCTTTGGTCTGACTCTGTCACTGATAAAGGAGAGAACGTTTTGACACTCTTAAGGGCATATATTATATCACCATGAAATCTGTCCCAAGTCCCTCTTGTCTTGCTTTTCAATGTATTGTTTACAAATGCTAGGCATTTTAATAGAAAAGCTATCTGCTATTTACCACACCTGTTTCAGGGAACAAATTAATTTCTTTGGGATTCCTCTAATTCAGATGGGGTCTGCATTCTTCTCGTGTAAATCTTATTGAGAATGCACTGTTCATTAGCATTGAATAACATGGAACTTTGGAAATAAAAGCCTTCCATCCTGGCACAGAAGATGTTGGTTATGTGCAATAGTTGAAGATACCCAACTCGTTGGTGTATAACCATCATATGCAAGGAGAAACCACATCTAATGGAAAAGCTAGTGTTTTGTTTTCAAGCAGCATTACACAGTGGTTCACAGAACAGCATGGCCATCATATTTGCCAGGGTCTAGTTCTTGCTTTGGAATTTGCTATCTGCAGAGCTTTGCCTATGTGGTCTAACTCTTCTGAGCATCAGTGTCCTCAATTGCAAAATGGGGTGCTCTATTGATAGGTTATTTTGAAGTTTAAGAAAGATTAATGTACATAAAGATTCTAGAAAATAATAAAAGTTAAATATTGTTTTTTAATGGTATAATCTATTACATTTCTGAGGATTTCATTTAAAATTCAGTATACCAATGCAAAGGGCTTATGTTGTATTCTTAGCAGATGTAAGTTCTATTCCATAACCATTAGAAATTATTCATTATTTTACATGAGCCTCTCACCAAATAGGTATAAACACTTTCAGGGTGATATTCAATTCCAACTGGGTTTTCTTGGGAAGGAGGTGGTAGGTTCTAAATTTTTTTTTTTTTGCAAAGGAGTTTCACTCTTGTTACTCAGGCTGGAGTGCAATGGCGCAATCTTGGCTCACCACAGCCTCCACCTCCTGGGTTCAGGCAATTCTCCTGCCTCAGCCTCCTGAGTAGCCGGGATTACAGGCACGCGCCACCATGCCCAGCTAATTTTTTGTATTTTTAGTAGAGACGGGTTTCACCATGTTGACCAGGATGGTCTCCATCTCTTGACCTCGTGATCCACCCGCCTCGGCCTCCCAAAGTGCTGGGATTACAGGCATGAGCCACCGCTCCCGGCCGGTTCTAAATTTTATATGTTGTTTCTTTAGCTAATTTTTCTGAAGTTTTTAAGTTTTCTTTGATTTTTACCATTACAGAACACACCCAAACAAGCCCATACAGCATTAAAAATATATTCAGGAGGCCGGGCGCAGTGGCTCACACCTGTAATCCCAGCACTTTGGGAGGCCGAGGCGGGTGGATTACGAGGTCAAGAGATCGAGACCATCCTGTCAACATGGTGAAACCCCGTCTCTACTAAAAATACAAAAAATCAGCTGGGCATGGTGGCGCGTGCCTGTAATCCCAGCTACTCAGGAGGCTGAGGCAGGAGAATTGCCTGAACCCAGGAGGTGGAGGTTGCGGTGAGCCGAGATTGTGCCATTGCACTCCAGCCTGGGTAACAAGAGCGAAACTCCGTCTCAAAAAAAAAATATATATATATATATTTATTTATATATTTATATATAAATATAAATTTGGAAATATGGTGGGTACTCACTCACCATATTTATATATATTTATATATAAATGTATATATTCATATTTTATATATAAATATGAATATATATATAGGATTTAATACTTTAAAAATTTAATACTTTAAAAGTATTAAATACTTGTAAATACTTTAAAAGGATTTAATACTTTTACTTTAAAAATTTATTTTAGTGGTAAAATTTAAACTGCTTTAGTTTGTATAATACAATGTATTTTCTAATATCAGTGATGCTTATGAGCTGTAGTTTATTTTAAAGGAAGATAAAGAGAGTCTGTCCCAGGAAAGTTAGTGTCTTTGTTGAAATACTAGCTGTAAAAAGTTTATGAGATCTAATTACAAGTTTCCTATCTATAAGATGCAGCATATCAAAAATTTTAGCTTCTCAATTTAATGGTTCAGAATAAGTAGTCACACAGTAACAGACCTAACAGTCTCTTTTATTCTCGTTTATATTTTTTCCAAATTAGTGCAAGATACATGCAAGGATGTTAGCTAGCAGGGATAACTATACTGACTGTCAACTAATCACAGCATTTATTTTGCATTTGCATTTTGATTGTGGCAAATTTTGGAAACAGGAATGATATTTTGAAAAGCGTTATCAAGAAATTTTATAAACTTTCCTGTGATTGAATGGAACATGTTTAGGGAATAAATTGTTTCCCTTGATGCCAATTGGGTTACATTTTGTAGATCCTCTGAGTTGATTTTCATCTCCTTTGCAATGTTATCAAGTGTCTATTATTCTTAATCAAGCAAAGTAGTCTCCAAACAAATCAGAGGCAATGTGGCATCCAAGGAGAGCACCATCACATTGCCTTTTGCAAATGTAATTGATTGGGAGGATCCAAGACAGCTGAATAGGAACAGTTCCAGAGTGTAGTTCCCAGCAAGAGCAACGCAGAGGGTGAGTGCCCACCATATTTCCAAATTTTCACTGCCCACAGACCAGGAGATTCCCAGGCCAAAAGCACCATGAGTTTTCAGCATGGTGGTTTCAGCTGGTGCTGGGTTGGCATACAGAAACTCACACAAATCTAGGTGGCCGTTTCAACTGGCACCTGGAACGCTGGGGTGACAGAGCCACCCATTCAACTGAAAGGGAGAGGGCAGAGACAGGGAGCCAGGTGATCTGGCTCGGCAGGTAACACCGCCACAAAACAAGCAATCCAAAATGCTCTGGATTGAGAGTTTTGCAGCAAGTGCAGCTGGACCCAGGACGAGCCAGCTCTTGTGGGGGAAGGACATCCCCACTACCAAGGCAGTCTGTCACTACCGAGGCAGTTCACACAGCAGCTGGGCAGAGCCTGCTGCAGCTCAGCAATGCCTCTGCTGTCAGACTGTGACTAGACTACTCCATGCGGGGCAGGGCATGTATGAAAAAAGGCAGCAGCACCACAGGAACTTATAAATAAAGCTGACCTTCCTAGGACAGAGCACCTGGGAAAAGAGGAGGTTATGAGTTCTGCTGCAGCAGACTTAAAAGTACCTGCCCAGCAGCTCTGCATGGAACAAAGAGCTCCCAGCACAGCACTTGAGCTCCTGTAAGGGACAGATTATCTCCTCAAGCAGCTCCCCAACCACCGTATACCCAAAGAGATGCCTCAAAAAGGAGAACCCAGGCCAACATCAGGCAGGTACCCTTTTGGGATGAAGATAGAAGAAGAAACTGGCAGCAACCCTTACTCTTCTGCAGCCCCTGCAGGTGATCTCCAGGCAAGAAGAGTCTGGAAAGGACGTCCAGCAGTCCTGTAGCAGAGGGGCCTGACTGTTAGAAGGAAAACTAAGAAACAGAAATAACTTCTTCATCAACAAAAATGATGTCCATTCAGAGACCCCATCCAAAAGTCACCAACTACAAAGACCACAGGTAGATAAAGCCACTAAGATGGGAAGAAACCAGTGCAAAAAGGATGAAAACACCAAAAACCAGAAGGCCTCTCCTCCTCCAAAGGATCACAACTCCTCACCAGCTAGGGATCAAAGATGGATGGAGAGTATATGTGATGAATTGACAGAAACAGGCTTCAGAAGGTGGGTAATAACAAACTTCTCAGAGCTAAAAGAACACATGCTAACCCAATGCAAAGAAACTAAGAAGGTAGATAAAAGGTTAGATGAGATGCTAACTAAAATAAACAACTTAGAGAAGAATATAAACGACTTAGTGGAGCTGGAAAACACAGCACGAGAACTTTGCGAAGCATACACAAGTTTCAAAAGCCAAATTGACCAAGCAGAAGAAAGGATATCAGAGATTGAAGATCAACTCAATGAAATAAAATGAGAAGGGAAGAATAGAGAAAAAAGAGTGAAAAGAAAGGAACAAAGCCTCCAAGAAATGTGGGATTATGTGAAAAGACCTAATCTATGTTTGATAGGTATACCTGAATATGATGGAGACAATCCAAGCTGGAAAACGGGATTATGTGAAATACGGGATTATGTGAAAAGACCTAATCTATGTTTGATAGGTGTACTGGAATGTGATGGAGGCAATGAATCCAAGCTGGAAAACACTCTTCAGGATATTATCCAGGAGAACTTCCCCAACCTAGGAAGGAAGGCTAACATTCAAGTCCAGGAAATACAGAGAACACCACAAAGATATTCCTCAAAAAGAGCAACTCCAAGACACATAATTGTCAGATTCACCAGGGTTGAAATGAAGGAAAAAATGCTAAGGGCAGCCAGAGAGAAAGGTCGGGTTACCCACAAAGGGAATCCCATCAGACTCACAGTGGATCTCTCCACAGAAAGCCTACAAGCCAGAAGAGAGTAGGGACCAATATTTAACATCCTTAAAGAAAAGAACTTCCAACCTAGAATTTCATATCCAGCCAAACTAAGCTTCATATGCAAAGGAGAAAGAAAATCCTTTATAGACAAGCAATTGCTGAGAGATTTCATCACCACCAGGCCTGCCTTACAAGAGCTCCTGAAAGAAGCACTAAACAAGGAAAGGAACAACCAGTACCAGCCACTCCAAAAACATACATAATGGTAAAGACTCCCATCAAAACAATGAAAAACATTTGTCAATTAATGGGCAAAACATCCACCTAGCATCAAAATGGCAGGATCAAATTCACACATAACAATATTAACCTTAAATGTAAATGGGCTAAATGCCACAATCAAAAGACACAGACTGGCAAATTGGACAAAAAGTCAAGACCCATTGGTGTGCTGTATTCAGGAAACCCATCTCATATTCAAGGACACAAATAGGCTCAAAATAAAGGGATGGAGGAAGATTATCAAGCAAATGGAGAGCAAAAGAAGCAGGAGTTGCGATTCTTATCTCTGATACAATGGACTGTAAACCAACAGAGATCAAAAGAGACAAAGAAGGGCATTACATTATGGTAAAAGGATCAGTACATCAAGAATAGCTAATGATCCTAAATATAAACACACCTAATACAGGAGCACTCAGGAACATACAGGAAGTTCTTAACAACCTAAAAAGAGATTTAGACTCCCACACAACAATAGTGGGAGACTTTAACACTCCACTGTCAATATTAGATCAATAAGACAGAAAATTAACAAGGATATCCAGGACTTGAACTCCGACCTGGACCAAGCGGACCTAATAGACATCTACAGATATCTCCATCCCAAATCCACAGAATATACATTCTTCTCAGCACTGCATTGCAACTACTCTAAAATTGACCACACAATTGGAAGTAAATCACTCCTCAGCAAATGCAAAAGAATGGAAATCATAAGTCTCTCAGACCACAGGGCAATCAAATTAGAACTCAGAATGAAGAAACTAACTCAGAACCACACAGCTTCATAGAAACTGAACAACTGGCTCCTGAATGTCAACTGAATAAATAATGAAATGAAGGCAGAAATAAAGATGTTCTTTGAAACCAACGAGAATGAAGATACAACGTATCAGAATCTCTGGGACACATTTAAAGCAGTGTCTAGAGGGAAATTTATAGCAATAAATGCCCACATGAGAGGCGAGGAAAGATCTAAAATAAACACCCTATCGTCAAAATTGAAAGAGCTAGAGGAGCAAGATCAACTGAAGGAGATAGAGACACAAAAAATCGTTCAAAAAATCAATAATCCAGGAGCTGGTTTTTTAAAAAGATCAATAAAAGTAGACCACTATCCAGATTAATAAAAAAGGAAAGGAAGAAGAATCAAATAGATGCAATAAAAAATGATAAAGGGGACATCACCACCGATTCCCCAGAAATACAAACTACAATCAGTGATTACTACAAACAACGCTATGCACATAAATCAGTAAACCTGGAAGAAATGGATAAATTCCTGGACACTTGCACTCTTCCAAGCCTAAACCAGGAAAAAGTTGAAACCTTGAATAGACCAATAACAAGGGCTGTAGTTGAGGCAGCAATTAATAGCCTACCAACCAAAAAGTGCAGGTCTAGATGGGTTCACAGCTGAGTGCTACCACACTTACAAAGAGGAGCTGGTACCATTCCTTCAGAAACTATTCCAAACAAACTAAAAAGAGAGAATCCTTCCCAAATCATTTTGTGAGACAAACATCCTTCTGATACCAAAACCTGGCAGAGACTCAACAAAAAAAGAAAACTTCAGGCCAATATTCATGAAGAACATAGATGCAAATATCTTCAATAAAATACTGGCAAACCAATTGCAGCAGCACATCAAAAAGCTTATACATCATGATCAAGTAGGCTTCATTCCAGGGATGCAAGGCTGGTTCAACGTATGCAAGTCTATAAATGTAATCCACCACATAAACAGGACCAAAGACAAAAACCACATGATTATCTCAATAGATGCAGAGATGTTCTTCAATAAAATTCAACCACGCTTTACGCTAAAAAATCTCAATAAACTAGGAATCAAAGGAACATATCTCAAAACCATAAAAGCTATTTATTACAAACCTACAGCCAATATCATATGGAATGGGCCCAAACTGGAAGCATTCCCTTTGAAATCCAGCACTAGACAAGGATGCCCTCTCTCACCCCTATTCAATATAGTATTGGAAGTTCTAGCCAGAGCAATTAGGCAAGAAAAAAAAAATAAAGGGCATTCAATTAGGAAAAGAGAAAGTCAAATTGTCTCTATTTGCAGATGACATGATTGTATATTTAGAATACCCTATCATCTCAGCCCAAAATCTCCTTAAACTGATAAGGAACTTCAGCAAAGTCTCAGGATACAAAATCAATGCGCAGAAATCACAAGCATTTCTATACACCAATAACAGACTAACAGAGAGCTGAATCATGAGCAAACTCCCATTCACAGTTGCTACAAAGAGAATAAAATACTTAGGAATATAACTAACAAAAGAGGTAAAGGACTTCTTCAAGGAGCACTACAAACCACTGCTCAAGGAAATAAGAGAGGATGAAAACAAATGGAGAAATATTCCATGCTCATGGCTAGGAAGAATCAATATTGTGAAAATGGCCATACTGCTCAAAGTAATTTACAGATTCAATGCTATCCCCATCAAGCTACCAATGATCTTCTTCACAGAACTGGAAAAAACTCCCTTAAACTTCGCATGGAACCAAAAGAGAGCCTGCATAGCCAAGACAATTCTAAGCAAAAAGAACAAAGCTGGAGGCATCACACTACCTGATTTCAAACTATACTGCAAGGCTACAGTAATCAAAAGAGCATGTTACTGGTACCAAAACAGAGATATAGATCAATGGAACAGAACAGAGGCCCTGGAGGCAACGCCACTCATCTACAACCATCTGATCTTTTGACAGACCTCACAAAAACAAGTAATGGGGAAAGAATTCCCTGTTTAATAAATGGTGTTGAGAAAACTGGCTAGCAGTGTGCAGAAAGCAGAAACTGGACCCCTTCTTGACACCTTACACTAAAATTAACTCCAGATGGATTAAAGACTTAAACATAAGACCTAACACCATAAAAACCCTAGAAGAAAATCTAGGCAAAACCATTCAGGACATAGGCATAGGCAAAGACTTCATGACTAAAATGCCAAAAGCATTGGCAGTAAAAGCCAAAATAGACAAATAGGACATAATTAAACTCCAGAGCTTCTGTACAGCAATAGTAACAATCATTAGAGTGAACCAGCAACCAACAGAATGGGAAACAATTTTTGCAATCTACCTATCTGACAAAGGGCTAATATCCAGAATCTGCAAAGAACTAAAACAGATTTACAAGACAAACCCGTCCAAAAGTGGGCGAAGGATATGAACAGACACTTTTCAGAAGAAGACATCTATGAGGCCAACAAACATATGAAAAATGCTCATCATCACTGGTCATTAGAGAAATGCAAATCAAAACCACTTTGAGATACCACCTCATGCTAGTTAGAATGGTGATCATTAAAAAATGTGGAGACAACAGATGCAGGAGAGGATGCGGAGAAGTAGGAACACTTTTACACTGTTGGTGGGAGTGTAAATTAGTTTAGCCATTGTGGAAGGCAGTGTGGTGCTTCCTCAAGGATTAGATACAGGAATTCCATTTGACCCAGCAATCCCATTACTGGGTACATATCCAAAGGATTATAAATCATTCTATTATCAAGACACATGCACACGTATGTTTATAGCAGCACTGTTTACAACAGCGAAGACCTGGAACCAACCCAAATGCCATTGACGATAGACTGGATAAGGAAAATGAGGCACATATACACCATGGAATACTATGCATCCATATAAAACGATGAGTTTGTGTCCTTTGTAGGGACATGGATGAATCTGGAAACCATCATTGTCAGCAAACTGACACAAGAACAGAAATTCAAACACTGCATGTTCTCACTCATAGGCGGGTGTTGAACAATGAGAAAACATGGACACAGGGAGGGGAACATCACACACTGGGGTCTGTTGTGGGGGGCCAAGGGAGGGACAGCGGGGGGGGCGCAGAGGTGTGGGAGGGATAACATGGGGAGAAATGCCAGATGTAGGTGACAGGGGTATGGAGGCAGCAAACCACATTGCCATGTGTGTAGCTATGCAACAATCATGCATGATCAGCACATGTATCTTAGAACCTAAAGTACAATTAAAAAAATGTAACTGGTTATATAGTTGCTTAATTTTATGAGGCAGCATTGCAGCAAGTATCACTAGATATGAAGCCAGATATCCATTCATGCAAAGAAGATCTATAGATGCAATTTAAAAGTGCTCATTTTAGAAATTATGAGAGTTTTTCCCAATGGAAGTTTTAATGTGAGTTTTGCAAAAAGGCTAGACAGCTAATTTGTCTCTCAAACAACACTGAGAACGAACTGTGGATTTTTGAAAGAAGTAACCCCAGATTCATTCACTTAATCACTTCTAGCTCTTAAGCAACTTAAAATTGACAGAGTGCAGTATCAAAATTTGTACAGTAGCAAATAGTAAGATGTTTTATAAATGAACTTGTGAGACGGTAAAAAAAATATTCCATTAGGACATCTTTCCTTAAGCAAAATTATACTGTTTATTATACTAAATTTTATATATATACTATAATGTACTAAATATATACTAAACACATATAATACTATACAGAAATTATACTGTGACCTCTGAGAATCTGTTTGCATTTTTATTTGAGTCTATGTTGCAATAGTTGTCCAATAAAAAATATTTGCTTTTGTCAGAAAATTTTTATCAGAGTACTTTTTTAATCACTTGAAGCCACAAAGTTACTTGCTCAACACATTTTTGTTGAATGGATTGAATCAGAGACATTTGTAACGTGGTAACATTCATTTTACCTGCATAAAATAGGGCAAGCATCCCATTGATTTTCTACTTGTAGAAGCAGCCAACTGTACTTACTTACAGTGTGTAGGCGGCTATCTGTGTACATGCCTATGCAGTGTGGTAATTTGGTAGAGTGATAGCAGCTCCAGGTCTGTGAGTGAATGAATAGTTCATGAAGAGTCATTTAGCAGTTGTCATTGAATAGTGCTCAGTCTGTCTCTCAGCCTCTTATTTTGTCTGTCACAGTCTGGCCGACACTGGGATACTTGCTTGTCGTGTTGTTTACCGTGACTCCTCACAAACTCCAAGCATAATCATCCCATTTCCTACAGTACTCTCATGAAAAATGTCAAGAATACACATGTCCCAGAGAGGAAACTGGCAAAGGAGAAAACTGCCTGGGAGAATGAGCTTGTGTGATGATACACATATTTTCTTAGTGTCCAGTTCAAAATCTTACACATGGCAAGCCCACCAATAAAAAGGCCACTGTCAATCTTTTGGAAGCAATTTGATTATTCTTGTTCACTTTGTTTCGTTTTATGGATTGGGTAGATGGGTTCAGTAATAAATCCATGCAGAATATTTTGAAAGTATGAACAAATAAAAAAGGCCTGGATATATTTGTTCATTTATTCCATTCATTCAAAAATTTTTGTGACAGATTACAATATATATAATTATGCGGTACACATAATGTTATGTATGTATACAATGTGGAATGAGTGAATCAAGCTATTTAACATATCCACCCACCTTAAATACTTATCATTTATTTGTCCTGTCTAACTTTGTACCCTTTGGCCAACACCTCCTCATTTCTCTCATCCCCGGCCTCTCGTAACCACCATTCTACTCTCTGCTTCTATGAATTTGATTGTTTTAGATTTTGCATATAAGAGAGAACATGCCTTTGTGTGTGTGTGTGTGTGTGTGTGTGTGTGTGTGTCTGACTGATTTCCCTTGGCATGATGTTTTCCAGCTTTATGTTGCCACAAATGATATAATCATTCACAAAACCGTGATATAGAATCAACGAAAGTGTCCATAAGTGGATGAATGGGTAGAGAAAATGTGGTTTATTTCATTCATTTTTATTGAGTCCTTATGAAGTACCAAGCATTCTGCTGGATGCTAGGGATCCGGAGACATTTACACTCTGCCTTTCAAGAATTTACAAACCTTCAGGGTAGGGGTGAGTGGATACATGAGATTTGACAGCGTAGAGTATATCTAAGAGGGACACCTACCCCAGATTATGAGATAGAATTTAGCCTTGTAAAATGTGTGTGTGTGTGTGTGTGTGTGTGTGTGTGTGTGTGTGTCTGTGTAGGAAATAAGTTTGGGGTGGGTAGGGAGACGGGTGTTACTGTACAGAGAGGACAAGAAGGAGAAAAAAAAGCAATACATGCTACATACTTGGGAGTTTCAAAGTATTACACTTCTGTTTAGGAATGGTGATTGTTACTATTGGGAAGAATGTGAGGGCATGAGCTGGCAGAGTAAAGATAAAGTCAGATCATCAAGCGTTTGATAAATCACGCTTTGAATCTTGACTGTATGTTGAAGACAACTGGGAATATTTCAAGCGTGGAAGGAAGAGATTAGATATACATTTTCAGAAAACTTTCTTTATAGGGAATAGAGGTAAAATAGTTTTATGGGATCCTAAGAACATAAGATCAATGCTTAATGCTCGATAGAAGGAGGGGTAAAGGAAGCTATGTCTCTTTTTCCACAAAAAGTATAAGGACAAACAGTCATTTCTATGCTTTTTTTCATTTTTAATTATAGATTTTAAGATTTTGAGACAACTTGATGTAGCCCAAGTACCAAATTTCCCGTGGGAGTTTAAGTGTTGACCAGTTGTCAATTTCCTAGCTGGCTGAAAAGTATCTGAACACTACAATGAGTTTTCAATGCCATGAATTCTGCTTTAACTCGTGATCTTGGAGAATACAGAAGGTTCTGCTGGTCCACCTAAGCTTTTTCTCATGTGAAAAGCTGACCTTTACTTGAAACTGCTTTGTGAGTCACATACATGTTTATTGAATGCTTATGCAAAAGAGAACCTGTGGTAGGCATTCAATAAGTGCATGATGAAAGAAGAAAAATCAAATCTTTAATTCAACATTCAACAAGTTATTTGCTGAGCATTTACTATGTGCCATGCAATATGCAAGTCATGGGAGCTCTAATGGTGAACAAAAACAGGTCCTCACAGTGCAGTGTAATGGATGGATAAGAATAAAGTTAGGAGAAACACTTCTCCCTCCCCTGTGCCAAAAAGAGAAGTGGGCGAATATTTAAATGGGTGTAACAGCAGGACTGCCCAGGTGAAGCTTAGGTTTGGATAGGAAGCCTGAAAGCTGAGAGAATGTACCCCTATTCTCTTTTAGAAGGAGTATATATTGCCTGCCTTATAAGGCTGGAGTCCTGTGTCTTCTCTTTTAGATGTTTCTAGTTATAGACTAGTATGTGTGTATGTTGGTGTGTGTGTTTCATTTTCATTTTTCTAATTTATGTTTGAATTTCTCTCATGATCTTCTTGGCTTTTGTTACAAAATTCCATTTATCTAATTGATCTAAATATTCTGTAGCTGTATACAGCCCAAGTCAGGCTGTCGGCCCAATGCCCAATACTTGAAATTGGGATGACTTATACAATTGTAAGCATCATCCTTCTGTTTATATTTCGAAAACAAAAGCTCGTGGTTTGTAAGCACAGTGCCACTGGATTATAGTCTTTAAAGTAGCTGCTGATTCTGCTGGAATGTAATAAGCCCAGTCTTTCCTGTCAGAAAGCCAAGCTCAGCTCACACTTCAATAGGCTAATGTGGATATAAGGAATTTTTTTTACTGGATGGTGGCAGGGGTGTGGGTGTGGGTGTTGGAAGAGCATGATATGGTCTGAGAATCTTGGACCAGAGGAGTGGAGAGGAGCATGGGAACTTTAACAAAAAGGTTTCTTTAGGATGTTCATTAAATTTATAAATCAAATGACAAAGTAAAACTCAGTAAAGAATTTGGTGATACGCAAAAGATACTTTGAGAAAACATTATAGGAAACAGTTTTAAATACAAATTTGAAAAATACTGCCCCAAACCAAGGACATTGCTTTGTTTGCATTTGCTTTAAAGCAGACTTCATTGTTTAGCCTAAAAAAGTGTCTCCAGGTTGGGGGAAGCAAACTTTTAGGATCATTTTTGAAATACTGCCTATCTGGCTTAAATGAAGCTTTCCTTTTCTTTATGATTCCATTCCGCCTATCATTTTTTGCAGTATTTTCATCAGTTGTGAAACAAACTGAATGGGTTAAGCAATCCAGAGACTTAACCTCTTTCCTAAGGCCCACTGGAAAACAGTTAACGGCTATTTGAAAATTTCCCGTTCTCACTAATGCAACATGAGTTACAAGAACACTGCTTAAAAATAGGGAAACATTTACATCTAACATTACCACTTGATAAATACAAATTGGCCTTGACTCTTTGAATCACAGACTTTCAGAACTGGAGTTAACACTGGAGATAATGTGAGAAAAGTGAGATCTCTTTAATGTGAGAAAAGTCAGGCCTAGAGGACAGAAGAATTGGAACTTAATGTCTCCTAGATTAACATTTCTGATATGTCTGAGTCAGTTTTTCTCTAATAAGATTTCTCTAGGATATCTATGATCTTGTAGGATGTTTTCATTGCACAACTCCAGGGGGCACAGTTCATAATATGGCGAATAGATGATGCCCCCTGGAGTTGTGCAGCAGCTCTAATTTTATACTATCTGTATCTCCCACCAGGGCTTTCTCTTTGGCGGTGATGTATTTCTTTCTGTTTAAGTGGAAGGTGCTTGCAAACAGTCTGTAGGATTCTATCCATGTTACTGCAGTTGTTATATGTTTGTGTTGAAGGACGCAGAGATGTAATGAACTGGAAACAGGAGAAATGCAAAAATTTCTGTAAACCCTAAATTTTAATTGCAGCATGTGCAATTAAAATGCATAGCGCCCAGGCTCAGTGATGGCCTGAGCAATATGCATTGCAGCACAATTGGCGTTAGGGTGCGACAGCAGCTTCTGATACAACGAGTGACGTGCTGGCTCTATTTTACCGTCTTGGCTGCAGCATTATCAGTACCTCAGACACTTACCACACATCACAGAGATACACGGTGTGAATTGGAGGGTCCAATTTGGCCCTATGTATGTCCCTTCTGTGAAACTTTTCTGGGCCTGGCCCTTGATTCCAGCCACCAATATCTGCAACTGAAGGGAATCAAGCAGTGCTAGGGTTCTGAAGCTATGACCAAGAAAGAAAGAGAGAGAATTGAAAGCGTTTCCATCCATTTTATTGGCAATGCGTCAAGGAAAACAGTTTAGAAATATTTGTTAGAATGGGCTCTCAGGAAGACACCATTACTTGGAAGGTTTATGACCAAACTCTGCCTGCCGTAATCCATAGATAACCCCAACAATTTAAATTATAGAAGCCGTATACAAATAATTCAAGGCAAGGTTGCGAGCATTTCCTAAAACCTGTTCTTTATTCGGTTGACTAACACCAGAAAAAATGTCTGTGCTTATTACTAGGCAAATGCCTTAAATCAGAGAATTCCATATGGTTTTACTCTTGGGCTGAATTTGCATTTATATGAATAGGAATAACAACTGTGTCTTTGAGAGTTGGATCCTGCCTGTTATTTGTTTTCTCAATTACGTGTATTAAATCCCTCAGCTTTTTTTTCTTTTTCCCCTCTATGCCCTACAAGGGAGTTCATCACTTCAGACTATTTTAAAGATGGATATGGAGGCAGAGATATTCCAAAGTGGAAGTTACATAGCAAGTCAGTGGCAAAGCCCAGAGGTAGAGACCTGGGAAGACCAGCTGTAATTTGTGTAGTTTAGTACTAGCAGCTTCGTAGAGAGCAGACCCATTACAGCTGTAGGCTTATTCAATTATTCTGACTTTATCTTTAAATATTGCTAGAGCATTTCGTAAGCTAAAGTACACACACACACACACACACACACACACACACACGTATACCTATAAATATACATATATATATATATATATATATATATATATACTTATGTAATTACTGCTCAAAACAATCCCATGAGAGAGATATCCACAGTATTGTGTTTCTGGGTTACAAAAGAAACTGGAGCATGGCGAGGTTAAGTGGTTTGTCAGGTAATCGTGAGCAGAGCTACGAATCAGATACGGTGATGCAGGCAGAATTTTGTTCTGCTCACTTGTAGAGATTGTGGACTGTCCTGGGTTTCAGTCTGTAAAAGGGGTCATGACTTTGGAAGTTGGTATAGGTATCAGAAAGGATTTGGGTTCGGGAGAGAGGGTATCACAAGAAAAAAATGCAGGAATCAGCCAGTCAGGTTTCCCTTTCCTGGCAGAGTCCCCTCTCTCTAGGTCACTGCTCCAACGTCTGTATTTCCAAGCAAGCCTCATGGTTGGAACAGCCAGAGGTTACCTCTGGCTGTTGCTATCCAGGCTCAGGTGGCAAAGAGGCAGCTGGGAGAAAGTTTTAAGTTTGTGGTCTAATACCTGAAATGAGTTCTACCCACTGCTCTTCACCCATACCGCATTCTCAGTTAGTTGAAACCATCAAATATATAAAGCTGCCATTGTCAGTTTTTATGCTTATAAATACATGATTAAAACCAACCTACAACAACCACACTCAAAAACCCTTGATAGTTTTGTAAAAGCCAGCAGAATTACTATGGAGCTAAAAATGAAGAGATATTAGCCCTTCTTCTTGTCTCCTGATTTCAATACCAACGATAAATGGAAAGTGAATGTAAAAGACATTTCAACACAGTCATAAAAAGATTATATTAAACTGTTAAAAGGAAAGGTAGGAATTTGCTCCATGGAAAGACTACTCATGTAGTGTTTGGGATATCTGTTTCTTAGTGTGATTCCAATATAACAACTTTTCTTTTTTCCTGTAGTACATTGATCAGAATAGCATGTTCTTACCACAGTAATATCCATGTGAGCAAAACAAAAGGTTAGATTTTATTTTTTACATCTAGAATCTGAAGTAATAGTCATGATACTCCTAATATTATTACTACTCTTACTAGGAATTCCAGTTATTTGTTGCTTCCCTACTGTTAATGTGTATTAGGTGCTGTGTAGGTATTTCATATGTGATCAGAAGTGGGTTATATCAAATAATGAAGCAGGTTTGTTCAGTCCCTGGTCTAGGTTTTCTATCTCTGTGGTTACGTTTGCATTTCATGATCTCAAAATTTATAATCATTACAAACGGTTATAACTATTATAATCACCCCAGATAAGTAGGCTTCTCTTCTTTGCCTAGCTTTACTGAACCAAGAGAGAAATAGTAGTATTGCGGTATCATTCCTTATGAAGACACATTGAAAAACGTCAGATTACAGAACTATATCATCAGTGCATGTGTGGAAATATTATAAAGCTGTAGCTGGATATGTTACTATAGTTTTCATTTGCACTCATTTTTAACATTATGATAGCTAAGGCCACTCTGGAAACCTGACAACTCTGTCAAGCAAGCATTCAGAACTGTTACCTCAATAAGAAAATAAGACCTTGGTAGCTTACACTGATGCTCATGTTTTCATGTGGGCTCTCCCCTGGACAGTCAGTCACATGAGAAATTGCTTTAGCTGTACTGTCCTTTGGGCCACAGCACATCTAGATCTGCCTAATGTGAAGGAAACCACTTGTGCAAAGAGCCCACTTAACAAATGGCTTTGCTTGACATCCGCCGGCTGAAGAGCTCACCTTCCCTGAAAAATAGAACACTTTACTCGAAGGAAAAGTTGATTACCTGTAGAATAGATCTAATATTCCAACAGAGAAAATGCAAAATTGCTCCTTTTGTTTTTACATTTTTTCTACTATGCCAGAATGAATTACCTGTTCTTCCATACATTTGGAAGAAGGACTGCTGTACTAAGGAAAAAATAACTTGATCTAAAAAGCTTTTGTTACTTCCAAGTAATAATTATTTGGCAGTGTTTCCTTACATTCTCAGCAGAAAAATTTGTCTGGACTAACACAGTCCTCACACAATCAGAATGTGTTTACTCGTCAAAAGTCCTACAGATATTTGCTGTGTAGGTAGGGACCATTACTTGCATTTTTCATGTTTTCTGTGATCCCAACTCAACTCAAAATTTGTAGAAATGTTGGTTGGAAGATCCTTTTCAATTTTATTGAGTCTATAAGAAAATAGCACGATCAATGCCACAACACAGTAAAGTTCCCTTAAGGATGAAAATGGAATATCCTAGATTCAGGAAACGTTAAAATTACTGCATGGGGGGTGGGTGGCGATGTTAAACCACCCCCATTGTTGACATTGCTGCATTTTTAGTTTTCACCTATTTATCCTAACATGATTACCAATGCAGCTAAGTGAAAACACACAAAATTAATATTGCTGTTTAAGCAATGGTTTATCGTTCTCAGGGGTCTCCCTTTTAGGTGGCTACCAGGTTAACGTTGTTTTAGTAATGAGCTTTGCATATGAGTGAGCATAAATTTTAGCAGATATAACTAGGTCCCTGTGACACCAATTGATTTTCAGAGCTTGTACAAGTTATGTATAATTTACTAAAACTTTTTGCTATCCCTAATTTTTCTTTTCTGTCCTCTCATTGCTTGAAAGATCCACCTCCTGGTTCCTCTTCTAGTGCCCCTTTCTTAATTCTCCTAGGAAGTTGGGAGCCCATGAATCAGGAGTGGGAGCCATGTCTGCCTATCTTTTCAGCTTCATCAGTGCTAAGAATGTGTTATTAATAAAGGATCAGCTGTCATGGCATGAGAGCAGAGCAGACATTACCTAATGTGTATTGTAAGCAAATGACTAAATGGGGATTAATAGTTCATATTACTAGAAAGTATAGACTCTGCTACCAGTCGTCATTGAGCTCCGCATCCCCTCTGCTTCTAGCATTAACTTTGCTCTCCTCACTGAGTAATTGCTGGTTGTCTTTGTTAACCACACACCACAATGCTCTGGAAATGGTGGTGCTGTCAGGACTTGAACACTAAGGAAAGGTGAGCCGTGGAGGAGAGATGCTTTGGCTTGAGCCCCACTTGGCACAGATTCATTTTAAAAAGCACTTTGTAAAGGAAATGGCGACCTAAGTATAGAGTAATTTCATTTTTTTTCTCACATGGGAAGTTACTCTCTGACTACTGTAATTCTCATGACTTTGACATGGTGATTGCCATTTCAGCTGTTGTTGCTGCTATGGAACCTGAAGAACCACTAGTTTAAAGAAAGTTTGTGTCTTAAACTTATGATGTTACTAATCCACTGAATTGCAGGACTTAATAGTGGAGACTTCTGAAACTGCCAGTCCCTTATCTGAGACAAGATGAGGAATGAAACTACCCAATATCTGAGCAGCATGAATCACATTAACAGATGCACATAGATGATAATTCCATCGATCTGACATATGAATTAAAGAACACATAGTGACTGTTTGACTTCCTTAAACATTATTGTGATACCCCTGTGTGGAATCGAAGCAATAATGAAAATGACTCAGCACTTTCCCATTGAACCCGATTTGTAGAAAAGCTTCATAATTTACTGTAAAACTGCAAGGGAACAAAACTCGGACCCGGGAATGGCTTTGGTACAAGTGCTTTCTAGCCTCTCAAGCTTTTTCAAATTGTCTCCATGGTTTCCAGAGCCTAAAGATGTAAATCAAATATGTGGTCTTGAGTGCTTATAAGAAGAAACAGCATATAAAAAATAAAGGAGAAAACAGTTTGGTCATTTAGTTTCTATAGTTTTTTTTTTTTTTTTTCTGTTTTAAAATTTAAGAAAACCCACAAAACCAGGAACTGTTCATTGAAAAGGCAAATGGTAGCAGAGTCATACTGAACCTGTCATACTAGCTACAGGCTCCTTGCCCTGGAGTCAGGCCACTCATGGTTGAGTTCCCAACTCCCCTATCTGTGATTTTGGTCACATTAACAAACTTCTCAGATTCAATTTCTACATGTTTAACATGAAGAGATGATGAAATCTACCTTGCAATATAATGCATTCACCTTCTCTGTAGAATTCCAAAAGGTGGCGGACTTGGGAAGGGACCTGTGATAAGATGGTAAAAGCACTGGATCAGGGATATGGCTTCAGGTCCTGGTTTTGTCGTTGTCTAGCTTATGATTGTAGGCAAGCCCCTGATTCTCCATCGAGCAGTTTCTCACTTGAGCAGTGGTGATGTATATTTTGTTGATGTATATTTTGTTTATGTATACCTGATACCTAGGGTCAAGCTTTAAGAAATAGTTTTTTTTTTTGTTTTTGTTTTTTTTTTGTAGGTTAAAATAATCACATAATGGCAACTTTATTATAGTGGAAGTGAAATAGGATATATTGTCTCTAAAAATTCAGGAAGAGAGACTATCATAAACTTAGTTGCAAAGAAGCTAATAAGAGATCAGAAATGATTAGCGAGAGAATGGTGTGTGGCTGAGGGTTGCAGAGGAGCAGATACTCTCCAGGTTCTGTTCTTTTGGTTTTTCTTCTCTGCATGTGAAACTCCCAGCTACTTTGATATGTTTTGTTGCTATTATTTTTTGACATCATGAACATAGGTTTTGACAGACTGCTTTGCTCTGCAGTGATCTGGTTACCAGTGGCAAGTGCTTCATTTTGGGTTCCATCTGTGAAGCAGGCTATTAAAAAAAAAAGTGATGTAAATTTAAATGTTTACTCCCTGGCAATAATGTGAAACAATGGCATATTAAGAATAGTTGAAGGAACTAAAAGTTTTATCTCAAAGAAAAGAAAAGAGGATATTACAGTTGTCTTGAGAAACATGAAAGACTGGTGTGTATAAGAGAGATTAGATTTATTCCACTTGGATTTAAGTTACTGACATATCATCAGTAAGTATAAGTCACTCTGGGGCCGACCTTATCTTATCTCTTAGGGATTTCTGAAAGTCAGAGGTCTTCAAACAAGAAAGGGTTATGTCAAGGGGTTGTGAACTCGTGATTAATGAAGAATGACTACTTGGTAGGAACACCATAGAAGGGATTCAAATGCTAGAAAACTGACTAGTTGTAAGGCTATTAAGTTTTCTTCCAATGCTTAAACTGTATGATTTCATGAATTCTTGATACCTCCAGGGTTCAGGATCAACCAAGAGATAAAACAGGCTCATTTTCTAAAAACATATTTCACTTACAAAGTGTTATAAAACTTTTAGTACACTAGATGGATTAAAGACTTAAACATAAGACCTAACACCATAAAAACCCTGCAAAAAAACCTAGGCAAACCATTCAGGACATAGGCATAGGCAAGGACTTCAAGACTAAAACACCAAAAGCATTGGCAACAAAAGCCAAAATAGACAAATGGGATCTAAATAAACTCCAGAGCTTCTGTATCAAAAGAAACAATCATTAGAGTGAACCAGCAACCAACAGAATGGGAAAAAATTTTTGCAATCAACCCATCTGACAAATGGCTAATATTCAGAATCTACAAAGAACTAAAATAGATTTACAAGAAAAAAACAAACCCATCCAAAAGTGGGTGAAGGATATGAACAGACACTTTTCAGAAGAAGACATCTATAAGTCCAAGAAACATATGAAAAAATGCTCATCATCACTGGTCATTAGAGAAATGCAAATCTAAACCACATTGTGATACCATCTCATGCCAGTTAGAATGGTGATCATTAAAAAATCTGGAGAGCATTAAAAAATGCTGGAAAGGATGTGGAGAAATAGGAACACTTTTACACTGTTGGTGGGAGTGTAAATTAGTTCAGCCATTGTGGAAGACAGTGTGGTGCTTCCTCAAGGACCTAGAAATAGAAACTCCATTTGATCCAGCAATCCCATTACTGGGCATATATCCAAAGGATTATAAATAGTTTTATTACAGACACTGGCACATGTATGTTCATTGTGGCACTGTTTACAATAGCAAAGACCTGGAACCAACCCAAATGCCCATCCATGATAGACTGGACAAGGAAAATGTGGCACATATACACCAAGGAATACTATGCAGCCATAAAAAGCAATGAGTTTCTGTCCTTTGTAGGGACATGGATGAATGTGAAAACCATCATTCTCAGCAAACTGACACAAGGACAGAAAATCAAACCCTGCATGTTCTCACTCATGGGTGGGTGTTGAACAATGAGAACACATGGACACAGGGAGGGGAGCATCACACACTGGGAGGCTGTTGGAGGTGGCTAGGGGAAGGACAGGGTGGTGTTGGGGAGGTTCAGGAGGGATAACATGGGAAGAAATGCCAGATACATGTAATGGTGGGATGGAGGCAGCAAACCACAATGATATGTGTGTACCTATAGAACAATCCTGCATGATCTGCACATGTACCCCAAACCTAAAGTAAAATTAAAAAACAACCTTTGAGTACAAAGTTTACAAAACACTTTGTAAGTAAAATATGTGAGCTTCAGCTTTCTCTGTTACTACTATTCACATACCCAAGCGATGCTTTAAATTAATTTAGCAGTTGTATACTTTATACTTTATTGTAAATGATACAAATGGCTTAATTTTTTTCGCAGCTCACTGGTTAGAAAGGGCTTAATATGGGGCAGTGGCAATAAATAAGGATGACTTCTCCTTAGAGTAGAACTGATATGGAAGACTTCATTTATGCCATGGATATAATTATCGAGATCAGTTTTGGTGCTAGTTTAGTAATATTACTGTATTACTTAATGTCAACTATAGGTACTTTGAGGCAACAGAATTGGTGGTATATTGGACAATAAGCAGGGAGATGAGGGCTACCTTAGATAGAGGATTCAGGGACAGCCTGGAGAGACGTCTCCTTTACCATCTCTTATCAGCTCAAATGGTAAGATGGAATCAGGCCACGTACGATGTGAGGGACAAACACTCCAGGTAGAGGCAATAGCAAGTGTAAAGGCCCTGAGGCAGGAAAGAGCTTGGTTCAAGGAATGGAACAAGGCTAAGGTAGGAAAGAGTGGCATGAGTTCAGAGATCAGAGGCAGCAGCAGGCCACATCATTAATTAAGGATTCCATTCTAAGCACAATGGAAAGTAATTGAAGATGGTTGTCTTTTTTTTAATTTCAACTTTTAGTTTTGGGGGTTCGTGTGCAGGATTCTTACATGGGTATATTGCATGATGCTGAGGTTTAGGATACAAATGATCCTGTCAACCAGGTAGTAAGCACAGTACCTGATAGTTTTTTGATTCTTGCCCCACTCCTTCCCTCCCACCCTCTGGTAGTCTCCAATATCTATTGTTGCCATCTTTATGTTCATGAATACCCAATGTTAACTCCCACTTATAAGTGAGAATATGTGGTATTTGGTTTTCTGTTCCTGTGTTAATTTCCTTAGTATGGTGGCCTTCAGCTGCATTCATATTGCTTCAAAGGACACAATTTCTTTTCTTTTTAATGGCTGCATAGTATTCCACGGTGCATATGTGCCATATTTTCTACCATGGAACCACACACACACAAGTATATGCCATATTTTCTTTATCCAGTCTACTGTTGATGGGTACCTAGGTTGATTTCATGCCTTTGCTATTGTAAACAGTGCTGTGATGAACCTATGAGTGTACGTGTCTTTTTGGTAGAAAAATTTGTTTTCTTTTGGATATATACAAAGTAATGGGATTGCTGAGTTGAATGGTGGTTCTGCTGTAAGTTTTGTGAGAATTCTCCAAATTGTCTTCCACAGTGACGCAACTACTTTACATTCTCACCAACATGATATAAGCATTCCTTTTTCTTCATCAGAGAGCTATAAGCAGGGGCACAAGCTGACTATCCTGTGGTAAGTAGGTTTATGAGAAAAGCAATGGAAGAAGAGAAACGAATAGGAGGAAACAGAATTTTCCCTATCCCTTCTAGAGAAGCTTATGATAATAAGGCAAGTCAAAGTGGAATTAAGCCAGGTTTGAGTTGTCTTATATTTTGTGTCCTTATATGGGTAATGATGACTTTCTTTACAGCAGACTGTGGTTTACCATTAAATACCTCAGGTTTAATTGTGTCACTTACTTTACTACTTTTTGGAATTATTCGTAAAGGAATTGATAATGCCAAAAAGTATTGTATGAATATGAGGAGATGTGAGTAGGTAAGATTAATTCATTTTAACATTACTCTTTAACCAAGTTTTTACATGTTGATGTAGCTCTAAATATGTGTATAAAACCAAATGGAAATGTAACCAACTCTCATGAATAAGAAATGGCTTTTTTTCCGTTAGCTAACCTTTACCCCCAAATGTTTCAATTTATTTTCAGATATTCTCAGATTATCCATTTTCTGCTTTTGAAAATATTAATACTTATCATTTCTCTGTGGATATATACATTATTCCAAGCTACTAAAGTGATTATATATAATAGATTAATATATAAAGATATATTAATATATATTTTTGTTATAACGATGGAAAATAAAATATACAGCTAATATTTATTGGGTACTTACATGCAGGACACTGTTCTGAATGCTTTGCATTTAGTAAGTTATTTAATTCTCACAATAATGGTATGTGGTATGTGCTACTTTTATCCATATTTAACATGTGAGAAAACTGAAGCAGAGAAAGTCTGAGAAACTTGCTCTAACCACACTCGCATTGTGTTTTCAGGACCAAAGGTTTAAATAAAAAGCAAAAAGTTCCATCATTTCAAGTGCACAGTTATTTGTTTTTAATGCTCATGTCAAAACAATCATTGGCTATTAACCTTAACATTATCAGTTGCTTTTTTCTCATAGCAAATGATCTCCTGAAGCCAGATTCAACTGATGGATCTGGGAGTGTGATAGGGATGTGAGGAATGAATTATTTCTGGAAGTGTTTCTGAGAACACTGGTCAGAGGAGATAATTCCAGGGTGGTGGATAAAGGGGGTTCCATGCCCAGAGCAGTTAGGGTGTTAGAGCTATTGCCACATACACATCATCTTTTTAAGGAGAAACGGTGCACATGAATATACTAAAGCATTTGGAAAAATCACTATCACGTCCAGCGTTTCCCAGGCTCATTGACTTTGGAAACAACCTCCTCACCTGGGTAACAGTAATCCTAATTTTTGTAGACCACGTTTTTGTGAAATGTAGTGTTTTGTATACTTTAGTACGGAGTTGCTTACCTTGGACGTGAACTACCTGTATGCAAACTTTTGTCTGTTTGCATACACATACTTCCTGTCTTCTCCCAGTACCCCCCACCTGCCAGGCCTGGGGTTCATTGCTTTCTTCTGATTCTCAAAAAAATCTCTGACCCTCAAGTTGGTTAGCAATTCCAGACAGGGACTTTCCCTGAAGAAAAATGGGCCAGGTAGGATGAAATCCTTTTTCAGCTAGTGCAAAAAGAATGCATTAGGAACTAATGAGCCCATTATTTAAAGTATAAGAGTGTGTGTGTGTGTGTGTGTGTGTGAGAGAGAGAGAAAGAGAAACAAAGAAAAAACTCCTCTTGCCCCCAAGCTTTTCTAAACAAACCACTCAATTAGTGTATGGCCCTGTCTTATACTTGGCATTTCTGAAAAATAAAATAAAAAGCTGGCCAAAGTGCCCTTGGCTGTGAAGGTGTCAGTGGAAAAATAGAAATGATTTTTTTTGTGTGTTCCTCTAACCTTTGAGTCAAGATTCTATAATGGTCTACAATATATTTGGTGTGATAGTCAAATGATCTGATTCTTTTAAATAAGTTGTGAAAAGTGCAGTCTTTCATTTGAAGAGACCAGGGCATTAGTGAGGAAAAACAACAAGTGGGGCATCTATGCGACATCATCAACTTCCTGGCTCGGCTGTAATTAGGTTCTAGAGTATAATTAGGTTCAGGCAGGGACCATGTGGCTCTCACTTGCCACTGTATCCTAAGCACCTAAAACCACACCTGGCACATGCCAGTACTTAATAAATATGTGTGGAGCGAATGCAAAATAGGTTAGAATCCAAACTGGATTAATTACAATTTGTATTGCCAATAAAGGTAAGAGGTCATTCTAGTTGAATCCCCTCATTCTTAGAGAAAACTTAGGCTCCAGGTCAGATCTAAGGGAGAAAAATCCTTAGATTTAGAACCCCAGGCCTGGCAGGTGGGGGATTGGGAGAAAGGATTTTTCTCCTTAGGTCTGATCTGGAGCCTTATAACTTGGCTCAGATATACAAATTGTACAGAAGGTAGAACTTCGTAGACAAAAAATGACCAGAACCAGGCCTGGTCATCTTTAGAAAACATACTGTTTTTCATAGTGTTAAGGTGATACTTTGTTCTTGAACTTGTACTTTTTAACAACTGAGAATAATTTGGGTAGGTAGAATCAGAAAACTGAGAGGTTGGCACGACACAAGTACAACAAAGAGGGGTAAATGTGACATGAGTTTAATTGCTGTTAAGTAGCAAAGTAAACATAAGAATTTGCTTTTTTTTTTTAAATGTTCTATATGACAGAATATAATATGGTTCAATGTATTGGAAATTTTTCTTTTTAAAATTTTGTTCTTACAATAAATAATGATTTAAGATAACCTTATGTCTGTATAAGACATGGATTTCCTAATTTTCCTTTACAAATTAAGCTTACATCAATCAGCCCATCACACTACACGTCATCATTAAAACAAATCCCAGAAATTAACTGTTAATAGTGACGACAGAATGTTTGTCAGGATTTGAGTCTTTTAACATTTATTTATTTATTTAGAGATGGAGTCTTGCTTTGTCACCCAGGCTGGACTGCAGTGGCACGATCTTGGCTCACTTCAGCCTCCACCTCCTGGGTTCAAGCAATTCTCCTGCCTCAGCCTCCTGAGTAACTACAGAGATGTGCAACCATACCAGCTAATTTTTGTATTTTTAGTAGAAATGGGGTTTCACCACAATGGCCAGGCTGGTCTCAAACTTCTGACGTCAAGTGATTTGCCTGCTATGGCCTCCCAAATTATTGGATTACAGGCGTGAGCTGCCACACCCAGCTTAAAATTTAAGCAATAATTTTATACTAACTTCTCTATATTCTCACAAATAATGTCCTTTCGCATCCTAGAAAAAAATCTGTTTCTCAATTTGAAAAGTGCCCATTAAGATTTCTAAAATATTTCTCTTTTCTAATGAAAAACCTTGAAATCAAAGAACAACCAGCAAATTAGAAGTTCGTGAAGCTATCATTTATAAATGAGTTGGACATCTCGTAGAAAATGGGGAAAAGCAAAATGTAATCAGATTCCCAGACCGTTTTGCCTCTTGGAAAATAAGATATAGGTAACTCAGTGACACCTTTCTCAAAAATGTGAATTCCTCAAAGGGTTCTGTGCATTGATTCATGGATTCATGTTGTCACAGAGATCAACAATTAGCAAAGACTGGAGTTAAAATGAAATAAGGCAATGGCATGGGGCTAGGCGATTAGGACCTGAATGTTGACGTTTTAGCCATTGAAACAAACGGGATTTATTACTAAATGATAGAATCATTATAAAAAGTTGTTTCTCTCTGGACAAAACTCTACCAATAAAGTCTGGTTTGTTAATGCTTATTTCCACATGGGTAAAACCGTCTGACATTGTGTCTGAATATATTATATAAACAATCAACATGTTCTTTGAATATTAAAAAGAGTTAGCTTTGGGACATTTTCTTCTGATACAAATATTCTTTATTTTTTCCTTATTGTTCTGTGTATTGTGTCCTCAATATTAATATTTAGCACATCAAGATTTAATAAAAATCAAAACAAAAACAGCAATTTGAAAAGTAGTTTCTTATTCTATAAAATAGCTATTATATTCATTGATTGCAAATATGTGTTTATATAGCTTGTAATGATAATTAGGTTTTTAAAAAATCTATCCAAATGTAACTTCAAAAGACTTGTTATAATGACTCCTTCTCAGATTTGCTAATATTTTAGGTAGGTAGTTTATATTTAAAATATTTTATATATATATATATATATATATATATTTAAAGGCTAGAATTAGGGGATGGATACCTCATTCTCCATGACATGCTTATTTCACATCTCATGCCTGTATCGAAACATCTCATGTACCCCATAAATATATACACCTGCTATGTACCCACTAAAAATTAAAAATAAGGAAATAGAAGCAGAGGAGGAAGAATCAAAGAGGAAAAAAATCCACAGTTTTAAAAAGACTAGGATTAAACATTGTTTAGCTATTATTTGGACTTTAATAATAATAGAAGCAAATGCCATTTATAAACACAAGAAGACATCATATTTATATCACTGCTTCCTGCCTGCTATGTTCTTAAAAACTATTAAGGTCGATACTAATACGAAGAAGGTACAGTCTCCTCATTAATGCAGGAAGGACGAAAGTCAGATTCTGACTTTGCCTACCTATCTCCATAATGCAGCTACTTTTTTGCTCATACAGATAGCATTTCTTTTGGCCAGAGTGATGAGCTACAAGCCAAAGGCAAGGTTATGTGTGCTGAGCTAGGCAGTTACTCATGTGGTATGGTTTTGAGGGACAAGGAAGTGTTCCAGGTAATGATGCTGGTGACTCCTTGCATTCAGGCAAGTCCTGGTCATTGTGAGATGCCCAGAGAGTCTCACATTTACCACCCTGAGCTAGGGAATGAGCTTCCTTTCTGGAGAAGCTGGTTAAATTTTATTGGCCACAAATTTAGCAAGGGATCCTCTCATTTAGGACAGACTGTAAAGATGACTTTTATTGCTTTTTATGATAAAAAATACTCATTAACAAGAAAGCAAAAATAGGAGGAAGAAGAGCAAAAAGCAGGAACTGTGGAATTAGTGAAGCTAGAGTTTTGATACTGTTCCAGCCTCTACCTAGTTTTGACTCAGTCATTTACTGCTGTAAATGAAATAAAATGTTTTAGTCTTTTGGGGGTTAAATGAGATGCTGCATGAACACCATGTAGCATGTTTCCTGAAACACATGTTTTGAATAAATCACATATTGCTATTATTATTAATGATGTATAAAAAGCAATGATCTATTATTCTACCACCAGAGGCTAAAAATTTTTACACTTTCATGTGTTTCCTTTCTGTTATTTTTTTCTGGCCATAGTTTTACATTGTTGAGATCATATTGCATATGTAGTTTTGTATTCGTTTTGTTTAACACAATATGGCATTAAAAACAGAATACTGTTTTTCGTCTACCATACTGGCAATGATGACAAAAGACAACACTCAATGCTAGCAAGAGTGAGGTTATGGGTGCCATTGTGCATCACAATGGTGAGAGGATCAGCTGGTATAACCTTTCCGGAAGGCAACTTGGAAAATATTGTTCAAGGGTATTAAAATTCTTTTACCTTTTGACCTGGTAAGTTTACGTCTATATAGCCAGTCTCAGGAAATAAGTGAATTATGAACAAAGACTTACGGTCAAGGAAGTTAATTGAAGAATCATTTATAAAAACAAAAGTATAAAAATTATTACTGTCCACCATAATGAAACTTCTAAGTAAATTATGCCACATTCAAAAAAAGGAATATTTACAGACGTTAAAGTTCAATTTTCAAAGAATAATTGATACATGGAAAAGTGTTTTTGATACGATGTTACACAGGATGAACACAATGTATGATGCAAAACTCCAGGATTCCAATTTTGTTTCAAAAAGAAACAAGTATGCGTGGGGAATGGTCTGGAAAAATGTATGCCTGGAGGTTATCAAGATTATCTGTGGCTGGTGGGATTGTATATTCATTTTTTTCTCAAATTTTCTATTTTGAACATGGACCGGTATATAAACCCAAAAGACATCTACACAGGGGTGTGTGTGTGTGTGTGTGTGTGTGTGTGTGTGTGTGTATAATAGGAGCAAATATTCTGTGAATTTCACCATGCCATAAAATAATCTTAAAATTTCAGAACTATGTATTTTTAAGAGCTTTATAGTGTTTGATTTTTGTGGGTCCATCTTAATGTATTTATTCCTTTTTTATATTGTTTAAAACATGTCGATTATTGCAGTGTGTCCCTCTGCATATATGAATCTCGATTTGCATTTCTAGATCATTTCCTTTGCGGTGCAGAGGCATCATTGGGTCATGCATGTGAACCTAGGGGGAGTAAGTTTGGGTGCAAGTGGATGCACCAACTGAATGTACACCTTCAGAGCAAGCTAGGGGGAGAAAATGGGACCAGCACCATAGACTAGTGGAAAGAAACAATATGGCATCTCTGGTGAGGAAGCGAAAGGCTTTCGTGATTGGAGACCAGGGTACTCTAAGAAAGAACACTTAAAAGAGAATTTAAGTATCACACTGTTGTGGCCCGTTCTTGTCGTCTTTTATTTATCTTGAACATTCTTTCAGATTCCTTTGCTTAATTAGGCCCTTAGTTTTCAAGACACACTTGTGGTCTAATGGTTTCCATTGTGGGCAAAGAACAACTGTCACAGCACTGTGTGCCATTATCTTTGTACCTATTGTCTTTGCAATTTCTGTTATATCAACATGATCTATTTCATAAGTGGCCTGCCTACCCTACTCTCTTGCATTCTTCTCAAGGGCAGAGACTATGTCTTATCATCATCCTATATCTCTAGGGCCATGAAAGGTGCCTGGTACATGCTGAGTGTTTCATAAATGTTTTCTTAGGTGAGTGAAAGAGCAGCAGTACATGGGTAAGAAGTGGAAATTCTAAAGGAAGAACAGGTTCTGACAAAGAACAGGCTTTGCAATTCTAGGAACACATGAATCTCTGCGTTTCCTCTCTTTTTATTCCTCAATCACACTGATTATAACTAAATCAGCATGTCTTTCATGTTAAGGTTTTTCAAAAGAACAGAAGTTTTAATACAACCTGAAAAACCTCCTTTTTGTCACAATGCTCATTGCAGTCAAGTCTTTTTCCCACAGGCCTAGGATTAATGGGCTACTAGTAAAGGAATATTGGCCTTCTAGTAAGATCAAATATGCTCTTTGATGGGCATGTGGGAAATAAAGTGGATACCCCCCTTAAAATTTTGAGCACTTTGTAGAAGTCAATTATCATAGGTGAAGGTTAATATTTGCATTGCAATTTATAAATTAAAAGTGATTTTTATCTAAATTATCTCATTTAATTTTCCGGTTACTAACATTCTTTTGGGGATAAAGCCTTTCATTCCATAGTTTCAGATAAATCTTTAAGATACAGCACTACTGAGAAAAGTAATCCCAGTAGTGGTACTGTTATCAAATCATTTTCTATTGGGAGGTATTCAGAAGCAGAAAAATCCTGCTCTTGAAGGACAAGGAAGGGGGAAAGTGCCATAAAACAAATGGGCAGGATAGAGACACGTTTTTCATGATTCACACTATTTCTTGTGCTAGTTTTGTTTGGAGGAAAGAAACCTAGCTTGGCATCTATTATAGTGCTCCCAGATGGAACCCTGTCTTTAGGCCAATGGCTCAGCTAAATTCCCTCAATTTTTGCCAAAGACCTGCATCATCATCATATGGTCATTGTCAACATCATCATCATCATCATCATCATCATTTAATGTTTGTTTATTATGTGTCAAATGCTATTCTAAGTGCCTTATATAAATTATCAAAATCCTCCAAGAAACTAATGAAATAAGTTTATTGTTATATTGTTATACATACTACATATGAGGAAACTGAGGCATCTTGCCCTAAGTCAAAGAAAGCAGTTGAAGACAAATTTAAACACAACTAATTTTACTCCAGTTTTTCTATCAGTTGACACACAGTACTTCTTTTAATTGGTATGTTTATATGGTTTTTCATGAGTGTAAATCATCTCTCATTTCTCCAAACCTCTTAAGTAGTACTTTATAAATGTGGACTTCATGGCATCCTTTAACTAATATTATGCTTTGTATTATCACCATTATTGTACAAGTCTTCTATATTTTTACTTTCTTTGCTCTGGTGTTATTAAATGTTTTCAGACTTTTGTGCTCCTTTATTTGCTACTTTTGACCCGATGGAGCCTTTCTACAAACTACTTCTTCCTCCTGGGATCTGTCTTTACTTCTCTTACTGCACCTAGGTCAACATTTTACAGTGTTGGTCCCACAGTGTAATCAACTGGGGGACCTACAGAAGAAATACACCTGGATCGCATGCCTAGAGATTGCAATTAACTTTGGGTGGCTTGGGCATCACAAGCTCCAAAAGCCCCCCAAGTGATTCAAATGTGCAGACAAAACGGAAAACCACTGGCCTGTTCATTTCCTATGCATCTTAAACCTGCAGCAACTCCACCTTCCTCACTAGAGTTCAGTGATCCTGAAGCCACCTGTCATCACACTGTAGAGTTCTCCTTTTTAGCTCTTCAGCAACTGGAATTGGTAATGCCCATATATAGGAAGGAAACCTTGAGAGTCTGGAGTACTGAAAGCCAAGTGAAGAAAGTATTTTAAGGAGGAGGTGTTAATTGTGTTATATGCTGAGTCACAGAAGATGAGAGCAAAGATTTAACCAATGCATTTAGAAATATGGAGGTCACTGATAATCATGACAATGTCATTAAACGTCATTTGAGTGGCAGGGAATAAATTTCTGATCAGAGAACAAAAACATTGATGATGCAGGGGGAGAGACCAAAAATGGGAATGTGAAGAATTGCAAGGGCAGAATTCTTGGGTAGGCAAAAGAAGATAGGGTTTAGTGTACTTTGTCTTATTGAATCCTTGCAGTACCCTAAGGGAAATACAGTATTTTTCTTTTCATTTTACATATGAGGAAAGTGAGACTTAGAGAAGTTTGTAACTTGTATAAGATCACAGGGCTCATAGTTGTCAGACTTGGGACCAATCATAAGTCTACATGCCTCAAAGTTCTTAAAAACTATATATTCTTGCCTCTTGTTTGTAAAGATGACCCTTTGGTTGCAGCTGAATGAGCTTTATATACATTTATTCCCCAGCTTCCTTTTTTTAAAAAAAAAATTCAAAACCCTCTTTCTCCGACAGCACAGTTTGCTTAATGACAATCTATGCATAATTGATGTAAACTAAAGACACAAATGCACTTCTTTAGACTAAAAGAAATAAATCTTTGGAACCTCAATCTCTGACAAAACGATTGAGTCTATTAGCTTTCTATAAGTCAGTAGCAAAACTACCTAGTCTGATATCTGCTGACTCTGGGTGTGCTGGTGTAGCTATAACCCCCAGAAACAGGTGATTCACAAGATTCCTTATGGTCTTGAAGGAGCCTCATAGCAGCTCCTAATAAGCTGAGCTGGAAACAACTGATGAACTATTACTGGAGCTTATGAGCTAGGGGATGAGGGCTGTTAGGTTAGAGCAGCATTATACCTAATCATTTATGAGCTGACTCCTGGGGTGATGGAACCAGAATAGTGATGTGTTCATCAGTGTCTATGCAGTGGGTGGGAGGGAGCCCTGGTTTGTAGTATTTGCCAGTTTGGGTGGTGTAAATACTCCCAAATATGGCTAATTTCAACTTACCAGCATGTCATTCAATGTGAATCAGAAAGAGATGAAAACAATAGACTCTCAACCCTCTGCCAACTGGCTTTAGCACACCATCACATATGATATAAAAAGTTTTCACCTGTATCTCTCAGTGGATGTTCTCATTCATTCCTAGAGATGTCAAGCACTTTTGGAGACAAAGAGGTAGAAAGAATATTGTGTTCAAATTCCAGAGAATAGAAGTCTGGTTCTGCTTCAGTCAATAAAGTTAGCTATGTGGTTTTTGCCAACGTACTTGTTTTCTTTGGACCCCGATTGGGAAATGAAGCCACTGTCCCGTTAAGGCTCTTGAGAGTAGGAAGATGCTGTGATGCACCCGCACACGTGATGCTGGACATCAGCCCTCTCCTCCGTGGGGGTGGAGGAGATCTCCTTGTAAAACTGTGTGTTATATTGTGCTTTTGCATTTCAGTTGAAAACCTTGTCTGTCTTTAATAGCTTGCCCATGCTGTTCTCTATCATTGTGGCCTTTGAGATTTCTCAAAGAAACCAGCAGGAATGTTTGAGGTTTTTCACATACAATATTCCCAATGAGGCTGTCTAAATAATAAAAAGGAGTATGCAATCACACCAGATACCTTCTCATTCTGAGGACAGATAGAGCTGCAATCCTAACCTTTAATTTTATGACTTTCCCATCTTTTGCTAACCCTTTAACATTATATTAACAAAAGATGGACTGGGTGGGGGCAGGGAGGGACTTAATGCTTTTTATGATCTATTTTAACATTTTTATCTCTCCTTGAAAAAATAAATTTGCCACAAGAATTAAAACTGTATTTTATCCTTTGAAATGCAGCCCTAGATGATGTATGTGACTGCACTGGCGGCAAGTCAAGTCTGTACAAAGCCCAAATTGAATCTTCCTTCTGACTACAGCTGTGCATGATATTTTATGCAATTTTTTATGCTGGTCATAAACGAGGTGGAAACTGTGATTATGCCAATTTTTAAATAACACATTTTCACCAAAAAGCGACTGCCAGTGTTCCAACATGTGTACGTATTTGCAGGATCCAGCCCTTCTTTTCGCATCACGAGATTGTGGGATGTTGACCCCATGACAGATTTCTAGGTGAACTGCTATAGGCACTTAATATTCTATTGTTGTAGAACACAGGACTGCAAAAATGTATCATGATTTCCTCTTACTATAATATCTGTTTGGCAAAATATTGCCCCTGAGCAACTGAATATGCTGAAGTGGAGGGTGGGATTTCATTGTAAAAATAACTCAGTTTATTACTATTCCATTATTTATCTGTATCTGCATGACATGCATATCTAGACAAAGACTAAAATGAATGGAAAGGAAGAATTCAAATATGGTTACAAGAATTTGCCTTGATATTATAATATCATATTCCACTGTTACATAAAATGGTGCTAAGAAAGAAGAAAAATATTACCTAAAGCTCAGAATTTGCTGCTTTTCTGTTTCTTTTACACTTGACATAATACAGATGCTTTTTGTCTATATTTGATATTAACACAGAGATTACTGTTAGACAGTTTTAGTTGGGCAGCTACAGAGGGAAAATTTAAAATGTTAAGTAAATGATTACAGAAAATGTAAACCTTTGATATGAACCTTAACAACTGCTTATCCAAATTAACATGGCATTACATTTAGAGCTGTAAAGATGAAGCCATTTGCATGAGTGTGTGTATATGGGCCTAACCATCAGTCAGTTCTCATTAATAAATCCCCAAGCCAAAGATATTTGCTCTATCAACATCCTGCTGTCATCGTCAAAGACCACCTCTGGCAGCTGATGTCCTGTCAAGTTGCTGACTGAACTGAGGAAACCATCTGGCTAGCAGAGGGCAATGTGGCTGCTGCTGGTCATACTGAAGGGAAGACATCATACACCTGAGAATTTTTCTTTAGAGTTTTCTGGAAGATTTAAACCAGAAACTGAGCACTTCTGAGGGGTTCTAAGATAATACTCTTGCATTGTATGGAGGGTTCTGTTTTATAACTTGTAAATTTTTCCCAACTTGAGGATCATTTATTCCATGAAGGAGAGATGGCTTAATAGAATCATCAGTAGCAAGCTTTGATTGGTACTAAACAGGTCCTCCAAAATTATATGTTGAATAGCTGAATGAATGAGTGAATGAATAATAGATACGGTCAGATATTATGTTGGACTTTCTTCCATTCATGTCACAGATCTAAGGAACAGCAATAGTGAAAATCTTGTCGTGTTATGAATGTTTGCATGTAATTTGTCCCTGAAGATTAGATGTCAAATGAGAATCTTTCTGTCTCTGATATCAGCCTAATGGTAAAATGAATCATACATTTTACATCTTCAGAAACATTGCTCAGAACTATGATTTCAGCATTCCGGACATCATTCAATTATCAGCTCACAAAACCAGTCGCTTGGCTTGCATGATTTTGTTGGATGTTTCTGATTGGGAGGGCCAACTGATTGAATTTCAAGTTGAAGGAAGTACTGCCTGAAGGTCAGGGGAAAGCTGTAGTGCATGAAATGATTGAGGAGACATTGGTGGGTCTCCTTGACCTGACAGTAATCACTTGTCTGACCAAAATGACATTCATTTCTAAAATGTTGCCATCAGTGCTAGGCTGCTTCTAAGGCTTCCCTTGTTTGTAGCTGTGCAATAATCTTTATTCTAACAGAGTCTGATGACCAAGATGCAGCCTGCCTTTTTCAATAGGGCCGTGCAGCCTTTATCTACTTATAATAGTTGGAGTACTACCAATCCAGTAGATTCTGTAAACATTCAACCTTGAAAATCACCAGAGTTTCAGGGAATTCTGTAAGGAGCCAGCCTTGAAAAACCAGTGATGGTTCAGGAGGGACTTTTTAGCACATATTTTACTTAGGTACTGTACTTTATGTGATCATTTTACTTCTAGCTATAATTCATCATGCCAACCTTGACACACAAAGTCATAAATGATTCTGTTTCCAGTTATAGCCACTTATGCCTTCTTCTTGTGGTCTACCACTGTTGTATGAGGAAACTAACTGTTACTTTTGATAGCTCTTAGGTTTGAAATTCTTGGGCGTTGGCCGCATGTTCTCACTCACAAGTGGGTGTTGAACAATGAGAAAACATGGACACAGGGAGGGGACCATCACGCACCGGGGCTCGCCAGGGTGGTAGAGGGGAGAGGGGAGGGATAGCGGGGTGGGGAGATAGGGGAGGGATAGCATTAGGAGAAATACCTAATGTAGATGACAGTGTGAATGTATGCAGCAAACCACCATGGTGCATGTATACCTATGTAACAAACCTGCACGTTCTGTATATGTATCCCAGAACTTAAAGTATAATTTAAAAAAAAGAAATTCTTGGGTGTGGGAATTAATGCATCTACTCTTAACTTTTACATTTGGTCATTGGTTTGTAACATAAACTCTACTGTTCATCAGCAGTTATCTTTATGTCGACAAAAAAGTTCTGGAAAGGGGTAGTAATTTTTTTTTTTTTTACTTTTAAATTCAGGGGTACATGTGCAGGATGTGCATGTTTGTTACACAGGTAAACGTGTGTTATGGGGGCTTGTGATACAGATTACTTTGTCACCCAGTTATCAAGTCTATTATCTACTAATTATTTTTCCTGATCGTCTCCCTCGACCTTCCAGCAGGCCCCAGTGTGTGTGGTCCCCCTCTACGTGTCCGTGTATTCTGATCATTTAGCTCCCACTTATAAGTAAACATGGTATTGGGTTTAGTGAAAATTTTGAAGTGCAAATGATTCTTATCACCTCACAGTAGCATAGGTGTCCTGAAGGTACAGTGAACTTGGCAAATGAAAGACATGCTGGCTTATTTTTGCTTGGGCAGGTAGCAACACATTTGTTTTAATCAGTCTTGTGTATATTATATGAAACCATAATCAAATGATATCAAGACTGCAGTCAAATAAGATCATGTGAAATGGATAGTCCATTTGCGTGAGAGAGAGATGGTTTGTAAATAGTGTGTCTCAAAAAGAGAAACACTAATGAGAAGAATAAGCATTAAGCTCATGACTCATTAGGGATTATGACCAGGTATATTGCATGTGTGTGTGTGTGTGTGTGTGTGTGTGTGTGTGTGTGTGTGTGTGTAGCTATTATTACATCCAATTCAACTTTGTTGCACTTTCAGTTTAAATAGTGAAGGATTTCATGAGATCATATACCTGCTGTGGAGAAATATATATTTTCCAGAGATGTGTGTTAGTATGCTGAGACTGCCATAACAAAATACTACTGAGTGGCTTAAACAACAGACATTTACTTCTCTCAGTTCTAGAAACTGGGAAGTTCAAGATCAAGGTGATGGCTGATTGAGTTTCTCATGATGACTCTCTTTTCAGTTTGCAGATAGGCACCTTCTTCCTGAGTATTAAATGGCAGATAGTAAATGAGAAACAGAAATCTCCCGAAATCTCTCTCTCTTCCTCTTCTTAGAAGGCCGCAGTCTTACTCATTAGGTCCCCACCCTTAAGACCTCTTTCAACCTTAATTATCTCCTAAAGGCTCTGTCTCCAGATACAATCATCTTGGTGATTAGGGCTTCAACATGAATTTGGAGGGGAACACAAATTAGTCCACAGTGGTTTGGCTACAAATTTTCATTTCTTGGTTACTTTACCAATTTTTCTTTTTTGAAACAAGGTCTTACTCTGTTGCTCAGGCTGGAGTACACTGGCATAAACGTGACTCACTGTAGCCTTGGCTTTCTGTGCTTAAGTGATCTTCCTGCCTTGGCCTCTATGTAGCCACACTTAGCTAATTTTTAAATTTATTCGTAGAGATGGGATATCTCCATGTTGCCTGGGCTGGTCTCAGCCTCTGAAGCTCAAGTGATCCTTTCTCCTTGGCCTCTCAGAGTACTGGGATTGTAGGTATGAGCCACCATGCCCAGCGTTACTTTAACGCATATTACCTCTAGGTTCAAAGTGTTATGTTGATGGATACATTCATTGCAATCTTCCTATCTCAAGGTCAAAAACTTAATTACCTTTGTAAAGTACCCTTTCCCATGTAAGGTAACATAATTACAGGTTCTGTGGGTTAGGGTGTGGACGGACATTCAGGGTTGCATTTATTCTGCCTAACATAAGCCAAGGATAGAGCAAATCTAGAATTCATTCATTTAGTAATTATATGTTAGGGAATAAATAAGTGCCAGGCAATATACTATATGTATGTATTTTTAAATGGTTAAGAATGAGATTCTGGCTGACTGAAAGAGCCACTAGGCTTTATCTGTGAGGATCAGTAAAAGTTCTAAGTTTAAAATGAATTTTCTCTTCAGTATTTGATATTAGATTGACAAGTCCTTCCTAGAACTGTGAGAGAGGAAACTAGAAGTAAGTTAATCTACTACATAAAATTTTAATTAGGGAGGAAGAAAATCTTGGAACCACAAAGTACTTGTCCATTTTAAGTAGAAGGATAAATTGATACAGTGTGGAGGAGAAACTGGAAATAATATTGTCTGCTTAAGAGACTTTCTAGAACTAATAGAAAGCGGTTCCAAATAGAGGGGCCAGATAACATGTAAAAGAATTAAATATTTAATACCTACTTATTAATGCATAAAGGGAATAAAACTTTCTAAACATTTCAGCGCAGCCACAGAGACCACAAAAGTATAAACATAGTTGATCATCACAATCTCTGATAGTTATTTCAGCTTTCATCTGAATCCCACTAATAAGTTATTAGGACCCAAAACTTCAGAATGAGTAGCAACTGGCTTTCTGATTTTGAAAAGAGAGGGGCAGAATAAAATTAAAATGAAGGTTGGGATATAACAGATTTAATTTAAAAGCAAGGGCCATCAAAATTGAGTCAGGTGCTTCTGTACCAAAATCGCATGTATTTTGCAATCCTGTAGTTTCAAGTGGGATCTTATTGTAGTAGTTCATAGTTACATAAATTATAAAGTATATTTAGCCAATACCTTTACTTGCAAAAACACCTAATTTTCATTTTAATATGGCATTCTGACCAAATTTGTTTCCTTCAAAAGGCCATCCTTTAACTTGATAATAAAGAGATTGATTAAAATACGTATAAATCCACAATCATGAAGAGAATAGGAAGGAAGCCATTATCAGCAGAAAATGTCAACAGCCATCTGTTAGAAAGAAAATAATTGAGCTTTAAACTGGGGTGGAGAAAGTTATTGCTGAAATTCTGCAGTAAGGAGTTACAACTAGAGAGTCAATATACCCTGGAGGACCCAGAAGAAACCGACTTCTCAAAAACACCAGGAGGGCCAGAGGAGACAGAGAGGAAGAAGATACTGAGAATGACTATATTCAAATCAGGGGCATTCCCTCTACCCCTCTGACCCTCCACTCCCACTTCCATCCAAATCTGCGATATCCAGGAGTCAAGGCTTTGACCTGCCAGGCAATGCAATATCATCAACGAACACTTTTTTTTTTTTTAAGTAACAAAGTTCTTCTTTAGAGGAATAGAAAAAAAAGTCTGTCTTGGAGGTGTATAGGCTGTGTCTTGGGAACTAGAGAATAGAATAGCGAGTAGAGTTACAATAGCTAGTATAGATTCAAGAGCAAAATATATAAATTTTATTAAGTAGGAATCTCCCAGCAAAATAGCCGTATATTACCATTTTGTCACTTGCCTCATGTTTAAACATGAATCTACAGTCAAAGGTGTAATACACATTATAGGAAAATTCAGTCTCAGTTTAGATGTGAGCCGTTGATAAGGGGAGGTAATTTCTAGAAATGCCAGTGTGAAAGTGGAGAAGTAAGACTGAGGAAGGAGACCCTAATCCTCTTTATCTTCTAAGAGTCCTTCCCCCTAGACTTCTACATTGCATTTCAATAGAAGTAAAGGCTGGCAGACCCTGGCGCCACCCTTAATCACATTCCTATAGATCGCAGGCAAGGTATGGAGGAATCTTTCGGGAAGGCATAGCTTTTCCTTAAACACGATGAAACCCCCACCTAAGTGGGGTTCCCCATGCCTATTTCAAGGATGAAGACCTTTTCACATGTAATTTCTAGAATTGGAAGCCTTTAAAAGGGCAAGGATTTTGTTTGTCGAGGAGCTCAGCTGTTAGGCAACTATGCCGCTGCCGCTGCTGCTGCTGCTGCTCCTGGCCAAATAAATCACCCCTTCCTTCCCAGTTTGGTGTCCGAAGGGTTTGTTTCCTGGCCTTTCCTGCTTCACGACTAGGAAGGGAAAGAGGCTCAAGACTCTGTGCATCTGAAGCAGAATCCCATTGGGAACTCTGGCAATTCAGTGAGAAATCCCTCCTCAGAGTGATTCCAGAGAGGGGTAAGCATCCTGTGGTCTTCTCTGCCCAGAAAATGGAAGAGAAAGACGAGGTAAGGCAAGGCAAGACAGGAAGGAGGAAGGGAGAAAAGAAAGGAAGAAGGAAGAGAGAAGGAAAACGAAAAGAGAGAAAAAATCATTGAGAAATGGAACTCTTTCAGGGAATGGCTCAGAACTTCCACAGTAAAACTCAGATTAAATTCTCCAGTAGATTTGCAAAACAAAAACAGAAACAACAACAACAACAACAAAATTCCCTCAAAACCTTCATTAGAAAAGAACAGGATATTACATACAAACTAAACACAAAAAACTTGAAGGGACGCTTGGAATTTAAAGTAATACTTTTACAAATCTATGGATGCCTTAGAAGAAAAGTCAAGAATTTTTATGAAAAAAGGAAAATATGGGGAGAAGGAAATGGGAAACTCTAGGATAAAACAAACACACACTGGTTATATAGGACGGGAAATGTAATTGTAGTTAACTACTTGGTTGTTAGTGAAAAATATCAATAATCTGTTTATAGTTGCATTATCCTATGAACAAAGCTTGGCAGGAAACTGTAAATGTTATTAACCTTGACAATGAAAAGTAGAAATGGCAGTTTGGGAGTAGACAGGGAAAAGTGGAATGAAAAGGGGAGAGACAGTGGCATCTTCATCTTACCAAATGGGGAATCCAGAATTTCTGTAATTCTGTAATTAGAAATAGGGCCAGGTGTGGTGGCTTGTGCCCATTATCTCAGCACTTTGGGAGGCTGAGGTGGGTAGATTACGAGGTCAGGAGGTCAAGACCAGCCTGGCCATCATAGTGAAATCCTGTCTCTACTAAAAATACAAAAATTAGCCAGGTGGGGTAACATGAGCCTGTAGACCCAGCTACTTGGGAGGCTGAGGCAGGAGAATTGCTTGAACCCAGGAGGTGGAGGTTGCAGTGAACTGAGACCACATCATTGTACTCCATCTTGGGGACAGAGTGTGACACAGTCTCAAAAAAAAAAAAAAAAAAAGAAATCTAAATATATTATTTAAAAGTACACAAAAGTAGCGAAAACTTAAGCCCTAACATTAATGGGCTTTTTAAACAATGTGAATATAGTATCTAATAAGATTTTGCTTGAATTACGTTAAAGAAAAATGTGGTGAGTAGCTGCAAATTCCTTGAAATCCATTCACCAGAAGAGAAACAGGCTGTGTGCCATCTAGTTGAAAACAGAGCCTACTTTAAGTTCATGATGGTCTCCAATGCTGTTCAGTAGAAATATGTGTTGCCTATCAAACTCACTATTATAGATAATTTATACTTTAAGGGCAAATGTTTGTGATAGCATCACATGACGAATTAAGAGATAATTATTTTAAGGTGCGAGCATGGTACATTGGCATAAACTCTGGACTTTGGTTCAAGATTAGAAATCAGAGGTACAAAGCCAAAATCCTGGTTCCATCACTGACTTGGCAGGAGACCTTGGGCAATGCCATCAGTTTTGCTCTAGCAATTTTCTCTATATCTCTAGTCAGGAGACCATTATTCCTGTTTACAAATATGAGGGTCAAATATAGTAATATGTGTGAAAATGATGATTATAATCCTTGATTTCTTTGATTGTTCTATACATGCAATTACTTTGTCTAAGTCATTCATTAGTGGATTTCTGAATTGTTTAATACATACAAAGGACTCCAGATAAAGTTCAGTTAGAAATTAAACTATCTGACTATATTGGATAGATAATATCATTTTTCTTCTTAAACTTATTAGAGAATTCCTTAACAATGTTAAAATAGCTATGGTTTGAACAGTGGATCATTAATGTCTTTAGATACACAGATTAGATATTCTGAATATTTTCAGTTACATTTCACTGTGGCAGAAGTCCACATATTTGAAAAATATAAAAATATGCTTATGTGCTAGTATTTGTCGCTTCAGAGAAACATGTTGATCTTTACCTTGTTTTACAAAATCACTTTTTCTTTTGAGATGGAGTTTTGCTCTGTCACCTAGGCTGGAGTGCAGTGGTGTGATCTTGGCTCACTGCAACCTCCGCCTTCCAGTTTCAAGTGATTCTCCTGCCTCACCCTACTGAGTAGTGGGGATTACAAGTGTGCACCACCATGCCTGGCTGATTTTTGTATTTTTAGTAGAGACAGGGTTTCACCACGTTGGCCAGACTGGTCTCAAACTTCTGACCTCATGATCCACCTGTCTCAGCCTCCGAAAGTGCTGGGATTACAGGTGTGAGCCACCGTACCTGAGCTCAATTTTATATTTTTAAATAAATAAATAGCTAATTTTCTCCATTGAACATTAATAAAAATTAGAAAAGAAAATTTCCAGTAATTTTAATCACCCAGACATAACCTCTGTTAATATTTTAATGTATTTCTACTCTTCTTTCTATATACTTAGGCACAGACTTTTTAAAATTTGGAAAATTTATATTCCATTATTCACAAAACATTGTATCACAAGCCTTTATTTCATCAACATATTCTTTAGAAATATTTTTATTAGCTCCATAATGGTCAACCAAATGAATGATCAACACATATTTTAAACTTGACTCTTAACATTTATGTTATTTCTAACTCTTGATATTACAAATTTATTATAACATTTTCCATGATAAATAATCTACTATATAAAGCCTTCCCTTCATTTTTGAACACTGCTTTAGAAAAAAAATTCCTAGAAGTAACATTATTGAGTCAAAGCATGTGATAATTTCTAAATGTTTTGATGTGTTTAGATAAATTGCTCTGCAGAAAGATACAGTTTGTAGTCCCAAACAGAAACCATAGTATCTTCAAACATTGGGTATTAAAATTTTAATAAATTCCTAATAATAATCTAGGAATTAAGGGTATAGGAGACATATAAATCTCATTTTGATTTGTATTTCTTTGAGCTGTTTTGTGTTTATTAGCCATTAATATTGTTTATATGTGATTCTGTATGTTGATGTCTCTTTCTCACTTTCATTGGTATTTTTGTATTATAGATCTATAAAAGCTTTTCACATGCTGGAAATATAAATCCTTCATCTATATACTTGTTTGATTTCTACATTTTTACGCAAATAAAGGTCAGTATATATCTTTAAAGTGGAAGGATAAGTTTTAAATATGTCTATAGGAAACAGCCTTTTCAAAGACTAAAGATAGAAACATGACATAATATCTTTCAAATTCTTCATTAAACTCTCCTTTCTGAGAAGTTGTTATTGTTGTTAAAATTAATCATATGTATAATATTTTCATACATATTATTAAGCAATAAAGCCAGATTACTGGATATGGAAACAAGAGAATCATCTTCCCAGCGCTCCTTACTACCCCTTTAGCCCCTCTGCCCACCTTCCCCACCGTTTCTAAGAAATTTGGAGATTTAAAAAATTCTCCAAAAACTAAAGAACTAGTTTGGAGCTTGGATCATGTTAAACACTCTTACTAGAAAACGGATCTGTAGGAACATTTTTTCATACTTTTCTCTGTCCCTCTCTTCCCACCATTCTTAGGTTTTGCTTTTTTTCTTTTAATGATTGGGAATGAGGCCGGGCGCGGTGGCTCAAGCCTGTAATCCCAGCACTTCGGGAGGCCGAGGCGGGTGGATCACGAGGTCAAGAGATCGAGACCATCCTGGTCAACATGGTGAAACCCCGTCTCTACTAAAAAACTACAAAAAATTAGCTGGGCATGGTGGCGCGTGCCTGTAATCCCAGCTACTCAGGAGGCTGAGGCAGGAGAATTGCCTGAACCCAGGAGGCGGAGGTTGCGGTGAGCCGAGATCGCGCCATTGCACTCCAGCCTGGGTAAGGTGAGTGAAACTCTGTCTCAAAAAAAAAAAAAAATGATTGGGAATGACACTCAATTGAATACAGGGCCAGAACATAATCTACAATAAAGGATAATTTTATAAGACAGTTAAAATTTTCTCAGTCACTTTTTCTACAGTAACTCACAATGCCAATTAATTTCTTAATTCATTAACAATGTAACAGAAGAAAAGACTTTGAAAACACTGTGCTTTGTGCAGATGTCTTTTAATTATGGCTAATTAAATACTATGCAAGAACCTGATTATACCTTTGAGTATTTCTTAATCAGAAAAAACAAGAAAAGGAACAAAACAAGGCTTGTAGTCGTGAACTCAGGGAACAAAAGCTGATTTCAGCAACTCTTGATTAAAAAACCCAAAACTGCAAAAAAGAGAACAAATTACAGAGTAGCACAGGGGAGTATTCTTTAAATCTGTATGCTGATTCTCCATGGAGGTTTATGTACTACTGTTTGTTTTGGTTATTAGGCAGAAGCTCAAGTAAACCCAAGTAGAAATCACACTGCTTCAAAAAATGAAGAGCAGAGCCAGTGGGTAAACAGTTTCAGAGCGAACTGATGCAATACTCCCAAAGTTAGGAATGCATTTTTCCAGATGGCCACTGTGCATATGGCTGGGGCTACTTTGGTAGCCAAAATAGGAAATGAGAACACAGTTCTTTCCAATTAAATCAACACTGTCCTTGAGAAAAGAAGTTTCACAGAACATGTCCGTGGGGATGGAGGTGGACAGGAAATAGCATTCCTGTCTATCAGGACATCTTCAATTTAACCAATCATGATATCTTTAAGTGTTCAGGCCAGTCAAATTTATTTTGGGATTTTAGGCGAACAAGGCAGTGAGCTAAACCATGTGCTGGAAATTCACAGCTCAAAATTGGTCTTGTCTGTCCATCCTCTTTCATCCTGGAACATTGGGTGAGTTACTTAATCTCTCTGTGATTGTTTCATCCTGTGTAAAATGGGAATCACATCTCCAGGCTGCCCAACAGCCTTGTTGTGAAGATAAAATTATGAATGTTATGAAGTACTTTACAATCATGAAGCACTGGATTGTGCTTTCCAGGACTTGGAGAGAATAACCAACAATGCCAGTTCATGCTGCAGACCACATGTTGGTCTCTTCTACGGAAGACGTCCCTATTTATACTGGGGTATGATTTCCAGTTTTGTTCAGGCCCTGCCCCCTAACATATCCTTTGGTGGTTTTTCAATTCATCTTAATTAAAGAATAATTTGCTTGTATAACAAGCTTGGCTGGAAGCTGATTTTTGCTGGGTAAATTTGCTGAACTTCTCAATAAATTTTGGCTCCCCAAAATGGCAGACACGTGCTGTAGAAAGAAACTATTTTGCCCTCTATACTAGTGAGCAGTCAGATGGAGACTCTAAACACTTATACATGGACAGCAGCCCATCCATGTCAGCCCTTTGATTCATCTTAACAAGTGCATGGGCTACAGGAAGCTAGTTTCAACATCAATCATTCCAACCAAACTATCTTGCATTTTCTGTTTACCCGGTACATTCTGATTTCACCCTTCTCTTAAGGAAATGAAAGCAGCTAAAGCTATTCAAAATGATGAGTAAAGAACCTTTCTTTTTATTTTAAAATCTGTATTCTTTTAATTTTTGTTTAATACTTTAGCTGTCTACCCAACTGGCCCTATTTGTGCCCCAAACCAGTGACAGTTTGTATAATATACTAGACTCTCAGCTGTTTTCAAGGCTAGCCTGACACCGCTTGTTTTAGCCTTTGTAAAAATGTAAGTGGTCTTCCTGTAGTCAGCAAATTGTGCTCCTTCCCTGCAGAATAATCTATCCACAGATGGAAGAATTTTAAGGGAATATCAGGAAGCTGCTGCTGATAGAGCCAACAGTTTAATGCTAGCTGTATGATGTGATGAGAACGAATCGATGAGGACAGAAGTGACATAACAAAAAGCAACATACTTGTATCTTATTTGTCCCATCTCTCAACTATGCTACAGGGAAGCGGAAACTTTGATCATTTCTGTTTTTTTTTTCCTTATTTCTGGTTTTACTTTTTTAGCTTTCCTCTAGTTGTGTATGTAGTGGAATTACCTAAATTTCTCAGTAAAAATGCAGATTACTGAGATTTATTCTAGCCCTACTTAACAGAATCACTGCTATTATAGCTGAGAGTTTAGATTATAAAAAAGTACCCCAGGAAATTTTAATGCTTTCTAAATTTTGAGAACAGTTAGCCTAATAAATCTTTGGCCACATTATGACATTCATGAGCTCTAAGCCCTTTTCTCTTTGTGTCTCTTCCTCAATAAATAATACTAAAAATTATATTTTACTATGGCCTTGGTATCAAGATGAATATATTAATATTACATATTAAAACATTTTCTTCAACCTAAGTTTACATGTTTCTCTGGTTAAAATAAATTAAAGCATTTTCATGGGCCTCTGAAAGTATTTTGGGCCTTGGGCACATAGCCTCCTGTCTCCTGAGTAAGTCAGCTCAAAATGAATCAAGGTCCTGTCAACTTAGAAAACTGGTAATCTTAATATTTTGAAGATTTGGATGCTAAATGTTTTATTTCCCTAACATATGAAGAGATCCAGGTCAGAACTCTTGCTGGAGTTCCAGGGATGCAGCTTTGCATGAAGATAATTTGCAGGTTGTTCTTGGGTTTGGCGCTATTTGCCTAGATATGAAGGTAGCCCGTTTTGAACTACCTTCTCAATACTCACAAAGGCAAAAATGGGAAAGATATTAGGTCTCAGCTTTGTTAAGCATTCCCATCTTGTTTAGGCGATACGTGCTAATAAATGCACACAACAACTACATACAAATAGAAGCTTATGAAATATGAGGTTATGGTAATATCAAATATTAGGGCCTGGTGTTGGCCATCTGGGGAAGCTTTTTCTGGAAGCAGAAAAATGGAAGAAATATGGAAAGGAAAGAAGAAAAACAGTCTATTTAAGGAATTTAATTATATGAAGCAGGAATGACTTTCACAAGAATTTCTAAGAATAAGCAACCAAGGAAAAATGACCTGGTGTTACACAAAATAGAGGAGAGACTGCAACTGATAGAATGGCATAAAAATAACAATTTTACATCATTAGGAAAGAAGACTGCATATCATTTCAGAGTTTCGACAAGGCAACTAGCAGCAAACTATGCTCAATAATGGTTGTCACCTTTTTTTTTGTTTTTTGAGATGGAGTCTCGCTCTGTCACCCAGGCTGGAGTACAATGGTGCTATCTCAGCTCACTGCAATCTCTGCCTCCCCAGCTCAAGTGATTCTTCTGCCTTAGCCTCCTGAGTATTGGGGCTACAGGTGTGTGCCACCAAGCCCAGCTAATTTTTGTATTTTTAGTAGAGACAGGGTTTCATCATATTGGCGAGGCTGCTCTTGAGCTCCTGACTTTGTGATCCACCCACTTCGGCCACCCAAAGTGCTGGCACTGTGCTCAGCCAATAGTTACCACTTTTATGCTTTATATTTATACTTACTGTTACAGTCTGCACTAACAAAGTGCCTTACATAATAATAGCTGATATTTATTGAGAACATGCCAATATTTCAAGTTCAGTGGTAATACTCATTGAAGCTGAGACTAGATAAGGAGGAAAAATAATGAAAAATATTGAATAAGGGAAAGCAGCAGTGTTTAATTGTTTTGGTTATTGATCCATGACAAACTATCCCATTTCCATGACAAACATGGAAATCTAAAACAGTGACATTTATTTAATCATAATCATGCCATCTGGGATGACTTTGCTGGGGCGTCCCACTCATCTTACTGGTGGCCACTCATGTGGCTGCAGCCAGCAGGTGAGTCAGTGGGGAGCTGGGCTTAGCTGCAACCTTGGACAGCTGTACTTCTCTTTCTTTCTCTGTAATCTCAGGGCTGGTCCCTCTGTGAATAAGCTTTCCTTGGGGCCTCTCCAGCAGGGTAGCTGGACTCTTACATAGTGGCTCAGAGATCCTAAGAGAGCATGTGTAGCAGCAAGTAACCTTTTTAAGGCCTAGGCTTAGGACTGGTACATTCTGTTTTGTTTGTTTGTTTTTGAGATGAAGTCTTGCTCTGTTGCCCAGGCTGGAATGCAGTGGCATAATCTCAGCTCACTGCAACCTCTGCCTTCCAGGTTCAAGTGATTCTCCTGTCTCAGCCTCCTGAGTAGCTGGGATTACTACTGCTCATGGGACCACCATCACTGAGCCTTGCTAATTTTTGTATTTTTAGTAGAGATGAGGTTTCACCATGTTGGCCAGGCTGGTCTTGAACTAATGACCTCAGGCAGTCTGCCTGCCTTGGCCTCCCAAAGTGCTGGGATTGCAGGTGTGAGCTACCATGTCCCGCCTATTCTTGTGATTAAAGCAGATTTAAGATGGGAACGGAGAGGTACACACAGGGCATGGATTTGGGGAGGCGTGATTCCCTGCGGCAGCTAGTGTCACAGACATCACCAGACTTGGAGAGAACACTTCCTTCCTACATCTCAGGTTTCTTACCAGGTGGTGGTGACAGTTAGTGCCATGCTTTTGAGGGGGCAGGTGGAGTGGCTTATCTGACGTTTAAATTTGTAAAAAAGTAACATGTTTGCCGCTTGGAAGCATACTTGTTCTGTAGAAAACGTCTAGCATCGCCAGTAGGGCAGTCTGCATGATGTCAGGGTTTAGTATTGGCTGCTGGCTAATAAACCTGAAGCTACAGCCTCTACCTTGGTCTCTATAAGTAACTAAAATGATGCTTTGCTTCTGTCTGCTACTGTGTTATTTCATCTCTCAATTCAAGGAAGACAGATGCTGTTTATAGGCCTCCTTAGAGATTACAGCCTGATGAGATTAGAAATTATGACCAATGTGTCACAGTTTCATCAACAGTGAGTGATGAAGACACTGGGAAAGGTCTTATATAACCTAGTGAGGACCAATAGGTAACAGAGCAATAGACCTTCAAAATCATTTCTTTAGAGAATGGAGGTTGGTCATTTATCTGTTAATAATCGAACCTGGGCTTAGTCGTCTACCTGATGTTGATTCTTTCCTTCATCTTTATTAATAGAATTCTGATCTTGTTAAGGACAGCATTGTATACAGGTAAAAAGACATTTTATAGCCTTTGTTGCAGATGAAGGGGCCACATGACTAAGGAGAGGCAAGTACAAGTTGTTAGATGAGACTTGTGGAAAGGTCTTCAGAAGCTGGCAGCAGGGGTAGGGAGCTGGAGAACAGATTCAGATGGGAAGGACCTATTTGCCTTTTGTCCTACAAAAGGGGATACAGATGAAATGGTTAGAGTTGCAGTGGCCATATAGTGACCATGAAGTCATCTTGAAGATGAAATCCATGCACAAAGGATGGCAATGTAAGAAAGGAGGAGGCCAGACATTGATGATACCATAGAGCCCTTGTACCAGCTTCTGATATTTGCTCCTTGACTTTAACTAAATGAAGGAAAGAAAATACGCTATTTTACTGAAGCTCCTATTTTTTAAAATGTTTCCATTACTAGCTGAATAAAGTTTCTAACTTACCATTTTATCAGAGCAGAAAAATGATAGTAGGTAGTTTATGCTATTCCTAAGATAGATGATGCCATTTAGGTGAAATATTTATCTAAAATTGTGTGGTAGAGGTTTCTTATGCGTGTATATGTCAGAGATTTTTCACATAAGATACATCTTTCCATCAGAGCACTAATACTTGTTCTTACCTTTGCCTCATGCAATTTTCTCATGAATGTTCAAAAGGCATGTACCCTTTCTTCACTGGGGTTTCTGCTCAAAGGTCCACAGCTCAGAAAGGCCTTTCCCAATTGTCCTATCTGCAATAATAACCCCTATCATTCTCTATAAACTCGTTCTCCCTACTTTTGACATTTTTTACTTTCTGATTGGCTAGTACAGTATTATCTCCTCAGTGCTCAGAAAGGTGCCTGACACTTTGTAGTGGCTCAATGAAATTTTGTTAAATGACCAAATAAATAAATAAATGCAAAGCTAATGCACATTTATTTCTGAAATTTTTCTGAGTAAACTATCAATGAATGAATGAATGAATAAAAAATGTCTCATAACTCATCACAAGTTGAGAACTTCAGATAGACTGTAAAACTTCTGAATAGTCCTATGCCTTTTAAAGTAATATGTCTGTTTTAAATGTTCAGTGTAACATTTAATGTTCAGTGTAACATTGATGGCAGTTTTTCAAACTTTGCTATTTCTTCCCTTCAATTTTACCTAAAAGAAATAGAATGGTACAATATAAGCCTCAGAAGGCATATGAAGGTATTCATAAATCCCCTCTAGGTTGACTTGGTCATGCAGTACCTAATTTTTCTTAGACTGATATACTGTATGTCTTTTTGATAATAAAATGAATTATTTGATAATAAAATGATAATAAAATGAATATATCTGCCCATGGTTTTTTTTATACACACAAAATCCAGTGGCAGATATATATGTATATGTACACATATATAAGTATATGTATGTTTAATATATATACACATATATGAAAATATGTATATAGATACAGACATGTATGTATAATATGTACACACATATAAAATATGTATGTATAATATATATACACATAAATATACATATAGATATATAACTTGTTTTTCAATATCAGGAACATAGAACATATCGAAAAAGTCACCTACTTTTTTTTATGTATTACAGTATTTATATGGCATTTCAAAGTCATAAAATTTTCCTGTATTTTAAGATAGCCAAGGAGAAATACTCAGAAAAAGAAATATTGAGCATTCAAGCATGCCTAGAGACAAGGCTTCAGAGATCTTGGCTTTTCTCCGTGGGTAGGAAGTTCTGGAAATGGGGGTCATTGAACAATAGGCCTCTGATACTCCACAAAGTGCTGTGAAACCGCACACTTTGTGTCTTTTTCCTCTGGATGATGCATGGCGACAGAGATGCCAGGGATCCATCAGAGTTTTTCTCCATGTCCATCATGTAAAGTGGTTGTTAGGAAGCAGCAGCCCAGAACCTACACTTTCTAGCACTTCTGAAACATCTAAGTGGCATCCCAAGTTCTTGCCATGTGAATGTGGGTAGAGTGATGAATGGTCAGGCCCAGAAACATCTCCTAGGTGATTTTTCCACCCTCTTTCCCACTGTGGACTGGCTGGATTTTCATGTCCAGAGTGACCCCAGGAAACGTGTTGAAGCAGGTGGAGCCTCTGTTAGGTTCAGTCATGTGATGATTAGATTCATCATGTCAGTCACGTGATGAGCAGAGCATTTCTCCCCCAACTTCTGTTTGACCAGGCCACAGAGATTTGGGTTTTTTATTTACTATAGCACCTAGCACAACTTTAAGGAATACACATATGCTACAGCTTTAACAGAAGTTAGGAACTTACTATCATTGTTGAAAGAGGGCTGAGCAGAGAGCAGTGGTTCTCAAAGTGCAGAATCTTTCCGGGACAAGTTTGTTATGAATACAAATCCCCAGGCCTCCCTCCCAGAGATTCTGATTCATCAGGTCTGGGATGGGGCCCAGAAACAGGCATTTCGTCACCACTCCAGGTTTTTGGATGCACATTTAGAGAAACACTGATAAAGAGAGTGAATTTACAGAAATAGCAGCTGGGAATTTGAGTTTGGAAATGGACAGCAGATTATATACTGAGCCAAAGTAGGAGCTGAATGAATTAGAAGTCAGTGAATAAATGGCAAAATCAACAAAGAAAAATTCCATACTGCAGCAATGAGTATAATACTTCGGTACCTATGAACCTACCACATGTGAAGAAGGATGATGTCTCAGAGATGAGGTTGTAAAAACTGGGTGAAGTCTAGAAGAAAACAGTTGAATTTAGAAAGGCAAGAGAGGATAGTTTGAATACAAACATTTACAAACAGAAAGCTTTTTTAAACTAGCGTAACAAAATTGAAACAGATCACTTAAGGGAAGCGATAGTTTTGAAGCCAGCACTGCTATCAGCACTCTTTCACCTATCACTGAAGAACTTTATGTGGAAGGGCAACAGCTTAAAATAAATGTTTATTTTTTTCCTTTCCACGCTATCAAATAAACACGTTACACGCCTACAGCCAAAGACTATTCTTGGATCAGATCTTTTCCAATGCTCTAAATTTAGCCAGCTGAACTTCTGTAAGTACCAACTTATTCAACCTTTTGAAATATAGGATTTGCTCTTTTTTTTTAATTACTATTATTTGGAGTCTTGCTCTGTTGCCAGGCTGGAGTGCAGTGGCATGATCTCGGCTTACTGCAACCTCCGCCTCCTGGGTTCAAGTGATTCTCCTGCCTCAGCTCGCTGAGTAGCTTGGATTACAGGCACACACCACCATGCCCAGCTAATTTTTGTATTTCTAGTAGAGACAGGGATTCATCATGTTGGCCAGGATGGTCTTGATCTCTTGACCTTGTGATCCACCCTCCTTCGCCTCCCAAAGTGCTGTGATTACAGGCGTGAGCCATCGCGCCTGGCCAGGATTTGCTTTTTAATTGGAAATCTGCATCTCATCTTAACAATGGAACAGAACATTCTTTTCAAAGAAATATGGTCTTTTATATTGTACAGTTAACATAGTTTAAAAAAGAGATTGTAGCAAAGTGTGAAAGGACCAAAATATACAAATACACACATGCGCATATGAAAGACTATGACAAATACAGCTCCATTTCTGATTAATTGGAAGCCATAACATGCATACTCTTTGGTGTTAACACCACCAAGTTTTTGTTGAGAACCAAATATCTGGTGAGAAGAGAATCTGAAAGAAGTGCATTTTTAGAATAAATCATTGGTAAGATTATAATTTTTTGTTTAAAGGAACAATTATTGAAGTTTTAATTGGTCAGCCAAAATTTTAAGCAATAGTGCAATCAAGTAAGATTTCCCTTCAGTCTGTTCTTCCTTTGGGAAAATCAGATGCTCTAGTTAAGAATGTCTTTGCTCTGTACTGTTGAAATAAAACCTCAAAGTGGATGAAGTAGAGTGCTGAACATATACTTAGGAATAGCAAATTAATTAGGAGGTCTATCAATGCTCTGAAAGCTGGTGCCCTTGTGGACTGACAGGTCTGGAGACCTAAGTATAAGTGATAGTTGAAAAATAATAGAGTGCAGCACACAGATGTCATGGTCCAGAAGAGGATGTCTATTATCGTCAGCAAGTTTAAAACCAAGTCATGGAGAGGAAGATGTTTTACATGCTTGCAGTCATTCTATTGCATCTTTCTTTTCAAATATACTCATGTGCCACCAAAGAAAGTTTCAGTCATTGATGAGTTACTTATATGACTGTTGTTCTATAAGATTGTGATGCCTTATTTTTACTGTGCCTTTTCTATGTTTAGATATGTTTAGACAAAAAACTGCTCATCATTGTGTTACAGTTGCCTACAGTGTTCAGAATGTAATGTACTCTACAGGTTTGTATCCTGGGATCAATAGATTACATATGGGCCTATTGTCCTAGGCTACAATATATACATATACCCTATAGCCTAAGTGTGTAGTAAGCTATGCCATCTAGGTTTGTATAAGCAGAATCTATGATGTTTGCACAGCAATAAAATAGTCTAAGGACACATTTCTTAGAATATATTCCTTGGAATGACTGTATGTAGGATATTCAGCTCAGAAAAAATCTGAACTGACTTGGCTTTTCTGAAATATTATTTCCTATAATTTACATGTTATGAAGCTGCTTGTGATGATTTCAGAAACAGGTTATGCTTCTTTTCAAGCATATATCCTTATGTGTAAAATAATACTGCTTGAGTGTGGAAGTTTTAGGGCTTTACATTTCTTTAGAAAAAATAGTCAGTGTTTTGAAGGTGAGCAAACACTTTTACAGAGATAATTTATTGAATACAACAGCTCTGTTCAGTAGATGGTGGGGATATATTGGTAGAAATATACGGTTCTCATTTTACAGATGAGGAACCTGAGACAAGAATAGATTAATTGATCTGTTGAAAGATGGCACTGCCAAACTAGTGGGGCAGTAAGGTTCTCTGGCAGTGGTTCCTAAGTGGTAGCCCATCAATTGGGAAAAACTAATGATCGAAAGGATTCAAACATGATGTTTGAAAGGAATCCTGGATTTATTATCTTAGCAATTAACAGATAATTGAAATCATTCAAGTTAAGAAATATTTGTTGAGAATCTATTCTGTCATTTACAATGAAGCAAAGATGAGACAGCATAATTCCCACCGCCAAAAAGATTGTAGCCCTCTAAGAAACCTCTGAGCTGGCGCTCAGACTCACAACTGTCTCAGCAACAAAAAATGGCAGATAATAAGCAAAAAGACAGTAATGAGGGCTCAGCAAAGGATGGGGAGCAGAGATTTCCTTAGCAGCCTTCATAACTGAATGTCCACAATTCTTAGTGACTTGACAGCGGGAGGAGAGAGAAGTAGCAGAATATTTCCCAATCTGGAGAAGTTTAAAGTCACATCAGTATAAAAAAGCAAGAACAATAAAAACCATTGAACCAATCATTAACATGCAAGAATGACACAGTTGTTTATGAAAATTTTTAATAAACCAGACCACTTTGAAAGCACAGCTAAAGACTATGCTGTATTAGAAGGCAGTTCAGGAACAATCAAATTAATGCAAAGACCTTAGAAATCTAAGAGTTGGCCTGTAGGGAAACTTTATTTCATTGGCAAATGAGAACAGCAGCGTATTTGTCACTTTTCCAGAAAGTTTTCTACCTGAAGTTAAGTGTGCCCTTGAAAGGAAAAACAAGAAGAAAACACCCAAGACATCAAATTAGAAACTTAAAAAAAACAAAGTACCTAGTGTTATAAAAAAAAACATAGTTGTGTAACATTTCAAGGATGAATTTTAAGTACATTCAGTACATTCAAGTCTTGAGGTAGGCAACACCTGCCTAGTTCTGATAACCTTTCATTTCTGGTTTGCCTTTAAGAACCTCTGGGAAAACAGGATAAACAAAGAGGATCTGAAGAGACCTTGAGAGTCAAAGATGAGCTGAGGGGTTCTCCTTCGAAATGGAAGACGCTGTCACAAACATGAGAGGTTAAAGAGGCTGACTTGGAAGAGCAAAAAGGCCCAAGTCATTCCTGACTCTCATCTGGGAAACTCTTCAGAGTCACGCAGAGGATAGGGTCTCCTTGTTTAGTTTGCTGCTAAAATGTTTCTGACAGAGTGGCTGGCGCACAGATCTATCTTAACTCATTCTAATAGTCTTGTACTCATTCTGCATGGCAAAGCAGCTTTCTTTGCTAAAAACATTTCAAATCAGAATAATTTGGAAGTACTTCATTTCAAGTCTATGAGAGTAAATTACAATATTTTATTACACCTAGGGCTGGATAAATAATTAAAGGCATTGTAGCAAGAAAGAGAACCTTAGATAAGCAATTTATGGTGTCTCCTGTTCATATGGGAATAAAGTTATGCTGAGTAAGCCTACTATAGTAGATGAGGACACAGTGGGTGAATTTCACATAAAATACAGTAACTGTAGCAAAATGGAGTGGATGTCTCCAGTGATTTCCTTTTGAACCATAGAAAATTAGGAATAACATTATAGAACTTTGCTGCATATTAGTTCATTAGCTTATTAGGAGCTGTTGTACTACAGTGATTCATTGGGGAGAAAGAATTGAAGAAATAAATGACAGGTGATGAATAATGTAAAATATAACCTCATCCTAGAAACATCTGCAGGTAGGGTCTTAGAGGTACTTTGCTTGCTTGCTTCTTTATCCATGTTCTGCACAGCATCTCCTTTGTCAATAATCTCTTTGTCATCTCAACAGTCTTATTCATTCCCTGAGGTTTAGGTGGCTCTTCACACTTCTCCCTCCCCAGTACCTTAGATGGACAGTTGACAAAGGCCTGACCTCAGAATATCCTCTTTCCTGGTAATGGAGGTAAAAACATGACCCAAACTGAACGAAACAGAATTCTCCTTTGTAATTGTACCAGAGCTATTAGCAAAATATTTCCTCTTTCACTGTATTTACTAGGTTGGTGGGATAGAAGACCAATAGTGGCCACCTTTGCTGCAAAAATGCATGAGGGTGGGGAGCATGCATGAGAATGCAAAGCAACAGAGAGGAAAGCAGTGCCAAAGGATGGAAGGACCAAGGGACAGAATCATTAAGATAGTTGTGAGCCTCTGGGTCTAGCCATGCATAAAATTTGACCTACTCTTAGATTTCTCAGTTATATGAACCGGTAGACTTCCTTTTGTTCTTGTTGGCATGGGCTTAGGCTTTGTGTCATTTGCACAAAAATGGCTGGCTAGTCACGTGGCATCTGTGTTAACAGAAATCATACTCATTGAACTAGTCATATTTTATTTAAATCTTGCTTCTCAGAAGCAATGAAGTTCTTCCTCGAAATATTCTTCTGATGTGGCAGGGTTATGTTTTGTTTTATTTTGTGACATTTTGTTATATTTTGCCTAATTTTCTCAGAGAGGCCAGTCTAATCTAACTTGTGCTAGTGTAATTTTAAAAGTTTGACAGATTCATATATGTAGGTGTGCCCTATATGAGGAATATAAATTATGATATATTTTATTTAATAATTATTCTCAATTATTTGTCTTCTTCTCCCTGAAAATCAAATCTATTTCCCTACATCATTGATATAGGCATGGCCAGAGGATTTGCTTTGACCAAGGAAACCTGAATGAAAGTGATGAGCTCCCTGTGTGAGTAAAAACCCCAACAAACTCATATTCTTTATGTACTGTGAGCAAGAAACTTGGGCTGTTCTCTAGTCCAAGTGTAACACTTTGTTGTAAGCCTCTGAGATGTGGGATTTGTTTGTTACAGCAGCAAAACCTAATAAACACCAACTGATACATCAGATATACAAACTCAAAAATAAGAAAATAATGATTGCTTAAAGTTAATGACTCATAGTAGCAATCGATGTCTCCTTTATATTAAAAGTTCTTCTGGTGCATTTATAATATTCAATTTACCAAAAAATTTATTTACACGCAATAAGTGAACACATTCATTGTAACATCCTCCCCAATCCTGGAGGTGTTCTCTTCTCCATTTTCTTCTTTGGTTGTCATCTCTGGGTTCTGGTTGTTCTGTGCCTCTCACAAATACATTGGTCTATATGGCTAGACTGCTGATTTGGTGTATCTCTTTGATGCATTATTGTTCTAAGCTGACAGGTCCTCAGCTGCTCTGCCAAACAAATGTCATGAGGTGCTTGTCTCAGTGGCACCGCCTTTTGTGGTGGTGGTTGATGAACTGTGGAGTTCTTTGAACAGCTCTTTCCCATTGTCACACATCACACTTCAAGTGCTGTGCATCCCTTATCCCACCCTCTACCTCTGGGGATAGTCATTACACACCCACTTGCTTCTGGGAGGCTTTCCGCAATTTAGTGGGTCACCCTATGCCGTATGGTGCACCCCAGAATGACACACAGAAAATACTCTTTGACTTCTCCCACTTTGATTTGTTTACTATGTTTAATTTTCTTAGCTCAGCTGTCATTATGCTTACTTTTATCCTTCTGTTATTATATTCATGGTGCCCGATAGCATTTTGAGTTGTGCTACTTTCTCTTTTATATCTTTGGCATAAAAATGTGAAGTGTCAAATAAAAACACGATAATTCTCTCATTATTATTTATCCTATTTCTGTAAATTTCAGCTATCTCATAATTGAGAGGCAACCACAAAGTGAAACTGGAGTGCAAGAGAAAAAGGGGGAGCAGAGTGTTTATTATGTAGCTATGATTGGGGTGGGAACTATAGTAATTGAGAAGTAAATATTATTTTTTTCTATTTTACACATGTAGAAATACAACTCAGGAGATTAAGTAACTTGACTAAGGTGATACATTGATAGGCAGTGGATCTGGGACTTAAACATATTTCCATCTGACTCCTGTGTTCTCTGTCTTCTATGTGATGCTGTTTCTTAGAATTGAATGAAAGGACTCAGGGCATGAAGAGAAATCTATGATTTTGGGGAAGTTACTTCACCTTGCTCCCTAATAAGAGAGTTGAGTAAAATTTCCCCTAAGGTACCGTAACATTACATACATCTAAAATGGTTATCCAAAAGCCCATGTACTTTATTCAATTTGAGAAAAGCAGAGCTATTTCTTTAATTTACTGTCCTTCTCTTACATACTCTTTGACTTTGGGATTTAGTCTCTCTTCTTCCCTCTTGGAAAACCGTATTCAGTCCAAATTTAACCCATTGCTCATGCTCTGCATCCTTAATATTCTCATTCAGTCAGAACCATGCACCAAACATTATCCCTTTCTTGTGCAGGTTTTTCTCCAAACTTACTGTGTCTCCTTTTATACATAACACACTCAAGACTCTCCCATTAAAAAGAAAACAAAACCCTCCCTAATGTATTACCATATCATGCTATTGGCTAGCTTTTGGAAAAATTAAAGTGAAATCCATAAAAGTCACCATTTTAACCATTTTAAAGTGTACAATTCAGTGGCTTTTAGTCCATTCACAAGCTTGTGCAACCTTCAGCATCATCTCATTGCAGAGCACTTTAATCACCCCCTAAAGAAATCCGTACCCATGGAGTAGCCACTCCCCCCATCCCCTGACAACTAGAATCCTGTTTTCTGTATCTATGAATGTACATATTCTGGAAATGTCATGGAAGTGGAATTATACATGCAGACTTTGTGTTTTTCTTCTCTCAGTTAGCATGGTATTTTCAAGTGTCATTGTGTTGTAGCTGTCAGCTAGCTTTGTAAAGCTTTAGCCTAGTCACAGTGATACCAGTTCTTGACCTTCTTTTTCTCTGTGTTTAACTTGACTTCTACGCAGCAATGGAGTACTTGACATCTCTCTCCTCCTGAGCCTCATTCCTTCCTGGGCATCAAATCCAGTTGAGGTTCTTCTTTCATAAACTTGTTTGCAGGTTTATCTGTCTTCTCCTGGCACTTGTACAGTGATATTTTCAAGGGTTTCTGGTAGGGCCCACTTCCCTTGGTACTCTCATTTTGGTCACTTTGATCTGTTCAAGGCTTCGGTTACCATACTCACTCTAATCAGTTTCAGTAGTAGCTACTTACTTGTTTGCCTGATCAGTCCTTCTCCCTCTCCCAGCTTCCCTGCAACCACCTCCTGCATGGCTTGAGCTTGAGCATTCTCTCCCTTCCTGTCTATATACTTCAATGTGACTTTGAGCAGCCAAGCTCCTGTGACATGATTCAGCCAATTAAATGGTCAGAGGGCAGACATATGATCTACACTGAATCGGTCAGAAACCTTTCCTAGAAATCTGTAATTGGGACTAAAAAATATTTAGTGTTTTAAAAAATGTGCCTATTCCTAATTCACATGGGGCCAGTAGTTATCAGAGGTCATGTTTTACCATGTGGTCTAAGAAACCAAAGAGGGGAGATGATACAAGGAGCGTGAGCCGTTTCAAGCCCAGGTCTCAGTCTGTTCTTGGAGCTTGGCTGCCTCCCTGCCCTTGGGATCCAACTGAGCCATTCCCGAATATATCATCAGCTCAGAATTTGCTCTGTGTATCCATTTGCCTATGAAAACTCCACTCAGCTATTTGTGGCAGACTGGCTGGATGACTGCAATTTCTTCTTCCCAGGTACTCAGTTAAACTATTTCCAGCTCTTTTGCACCCAGTGACTAGTTCCTGCCAAATGAATGTGATTAAGGTGATGTGTCACTTCTGGTCTTAGATGCTTAAAGTAAGCGTGCTTTCTTCACTCCCTCTCTTTTTCTATCCAGTGCTGGACACTGCCAAGGTGACCTTGAAGCCACATGTTAAAAATAGATGGCCCTAAATAACTAAATGGAGCAGAGCACCCTCCGAGCCAACACCAATTGACAAGAAACAAATTCTTCTGGTGTTAAACCTTGGAGAGTTGGGGAGTTCAGCTATAAGAGTTGCAAAAGCATTACTTGCCCTAATTTGTGGCCTCACAGCCACCTCAAATTCAACACACAATCTGCTCTTTCTCTCCAGAGCTCCCTATTTTAGTAAATTGTTCTAAAATCCATTAAGTCAGAAATCTCAGCATCAACTTGACTGTTCCATTTTCTGTAACTTTTGTAATCTCCATTGTTTATCCACTGCTATTAATTTAATATATTTAAAATCTCTGTACTTTATCCTTTTCTTGTCATCACTACTCAATGGCATTTCTTGCTCAGTTACCACGGTGGCTTTGTAACGCATCTCTCTACCTCTAGGGAAACATTTTAAGTCATTCTTTTCTCTTCTGTTCTAAACTTTTAAAACAAAAATTTATATTCTGTTTCTCTCCTTAAAATCTTTTAATGACTCCTTAATGTCTTCTGGATTAATAGCTGTGAAATGCCATTTGCCTGTCACTACCACAGACTACTTCAGAACTGATTGATAAAAACTGATTTCTTTGAGCACTAGTTGATGTGACTATGACCTGCTACTACGGACAAGGCTGACTGGATAAGAGATTGGGGACTGAACCCAAAACAGCCCTCTGGTTAGTATATAGTGGGTAATGAAGTAGCCAAGACTCCAACTCCACTGCTGTAGTTTGAATATAAGTACCCATCAAATCTCATGTTGAAATTCGATTCCCAATGTTAAAGGTGGAACCTAATGGGAGGTGTTGGGTGATGGGAGTGGATCCTTCATGAACAACACAAACCGGACTCAGACCTATCTGCCTAACAGGGTTTTTGTTTTGTTTTGTTTTTTGAGACAGGATTTTGCTTTGTCACCCAGGCTAGAGTGCAGTGGTGTGAACACGGCTCATGTAGTCTTGACCTCCTGGGTTCAGGTGATCCTCCTGCCTCAGCCCTCCACGTAGCTGGAATTACAGGTGTATGCCACTATGCCTGGATAATTTTGTATTTTTTTGTAGAGACAGGGTTTTGTCATGTTGCCCAGGTGGGTTTTGAACTCATGAGCTCAAGCGATCTGCCTGCCTTGACCTCCCAAAGTGCTGGGATTACAAGTGTGAACCACCATGCCTAGCTTTGTGACTTCTTGACCAGGTCAAATTCGCTACCATAGGAAGTTTGAATGGGAGCTATAAAGGAGAGACATACATTGTAACAGCATTACAGAAAATAGATTTTTAGTGAAATCTGTTGAGTAAAGGCATCCATGAACAAAGGCTATGAAGCAGTAGAAACTGGGGTAAGCAGAATCCATTATGGATGGAGGAGAGGATAGAATTGGTAGGGCAGAAGATATGTATGTAGGCACAGTAGACTCCAAGACCAAGATGAGTAAAATATAAGGTATGGTGAGTCCCTGGAGTAGGAGTAATATATACTCATTTTGCATGAGGCAAGTTTTGCTGAAGTAGCCAGAATATCAATGAACCCAGAGCTGCTGTTGTGGGCTGATCAACTTTTCACTTTTCCGTGACATCTAACTGTTTGGTTTATGAGATGTTTTCCGTGTTTCTTCAGTCCTTTGTCTACTCTCATAAAGCCCCATCATTTGAATTAAACTGAGTGTTGCAATTTGCAACCAAAGACATGATGATCTACAAGCACTCTGAACTGCCCTCTGCTTGACCGCCAGCTTCTCTCTTGTGACCTCCACTCACATCAGATTCTTTATGCTGGAGCGTACAGCACTCTTGAATGCATTTGCTCCAGGGACTCTTGCTTTTCCAAGGGCAAAAGTTTCATGGGAGGCCCTTTGTCTTTGGCTGACTTCTATTCATTCTTAAAAACATAGCTCAGGTGCAAACTCCTTTTGAATAACTTGCCTGTCACCTTATTCTCTCCTGCATGTTTTGGATTGTGTCACTCTTCTGGGTCCCCATGGCACATCTGGCATGCCACTGTCATATTGCTAATTGATTACACTGTGATATCATTTATTTTTTGTCTAGAGGAGGCTTCCAAACTTCTTAAAAGCAGCAGCTGTGTCTTGCTCACCACTGTAGCCTCAGCAACTGATCAGAGCATGGCACACAGTAGGTGTTTACTACGTGATAAAATGAAGACTTTCAATTCTTCACGCCCATGCTTGCTGATTAATAAATGTGATGTAAAGATTACTCAGTTTATCAATTTGCTAGAGTGGCCATAACAAAGTACCACATACTGGTCATTTACAACAGATATTTATTTTCTCACAGTTCTGGAGGCTACAAGTCTGAGAACAAGGTGTCAGCAATTTAGATTCTTTTGAGGTCTCATTCCCTGGCTTTTAGATGTCTGCCTTCTTCCTCTGTCTTCACATGGAAGACATAAGTCTATGTGTATGTCTGTGTCTTAATCTCTTCTTATAATAACACCAGTCCTATTAGTTTTGGGTCCATTTAAAATGGACCTAATGACCTCATTTAAACATGATTACCTCTTTGCAGACTCTATGTCCAAACAATCCCCTTCTGAGATGCTGGGAGTGAGAACGTTAACAAAGGAATTTTGGGAGGTTACAATTTAGCTTGTAAAACTAAATTACCAAATCTGGTTTGTTGTTTCCTTGGAAGATCTGAATTCTGCTTTTTTTTTTTTTTAAGATCATTTATATCAAATGGGTCCTGCTTAACATTAAAGTAGAAAGCAGATTAAAAGCAGCGTAATGACGACTTTAGGCAGATCCAGTGATAGGATGGAGAAGTTGCAGTGAAAGAACAAAATAAATAAATAACATCTTAAAGGTCCAGCTAGCCAAGTGTACTGGCAACATTGTTAGATATACAAAGATCTCCTCCAGTCCTCTGGCATGTGAGGGCTGTAGGGCTCCTAGTCCTGTCCCCCTCATCAATGGCTGTTTTTTACTTATTGATGCAGAGATACATAATTACCAGTGCAGTAAGGGGCTGTTCTGAGTAGTTCTATGAAGAGGCCAGGTGAAGAAGATAGTCTGCTTGGGGTATAGGAAGAATTAAGGGGTATACGAATAACTAAGAGAAGGTGACAATCTGTTTCAGATCAATTTTTACCCCCAATCTCCTAAGATTTCTTGTAAGAACACGGTGTTACAAACGGAGGTAACTCACATGCAGTGGTGCTAAGCAAAAAATGGGGGACTGCAGGGCTGCAGGCTCTAAGTCCTGCTTTGCCACTGATGCACAGTATGCATTTCTCTAAGTCATTTAACCTTTCTATGGCTCATAGACTTCCCTGTAAAAAAGGATAGTATCTGTGACATTCCTCATCAGGATGTTGTGATAAATAAGCAATTAAAAGGGCTCTGGATATATAATTATAGTTTAACATAGCCATGGCTATTTGCTGTTTACACACACACACACACACACACACACACACACACACACACACACACACACAGTGCCGAAATATACACATTATGTGACACAGGAAGAAAAAGACCACTTAATGTCATTCCAGATGAAGTTATCAAAAAACAAATTTATCCACTAGAGGGCAAGGGTCAATGTCTATTTTACCTCACGTAATTCATTTCTAATTAGTTTTTGTTTCTTTCTGAGTTTTTCATATCTTTTAAAGTCTATCTGTGAAATTAAAATTTTTCCAACATTTATGTTTTTTCAATGTACTTCATTTTGGAGTATCAATTCAGCTAGGCACTAAAGAGAGAAAGGTGATGAAGATGTGGTTATTGTCTTCAAGGATCTCCCAGAGTAGTGGAGGGCCATGAGAATAGTTACACTCCTACTGTCTGAGCGTAGGTGGAGACATATGTAAGGTAGTGCGAGCACAGAGGAAGAATAAAGCATATTTCCTAGGGAGTGAGGAAAATGTGTGAATGTTAGCCTCCCACTACGTTTATCAGCGGGAATCTTTTTCTTTTTTCTCTGTGTACTGGGCCCTTGGTAAGCTTCATCTCTTTGGCCATTCTATGAAGAAGATATTTTGATTAGTCTGATTTTTCAGAAGAGGAAGTAGGAGCTCAGATTGAGTAACTTGCCTACAGTCACGTGGAGAATGAATGAAAGAGCTAAATATCAAATCCAGGCTTGTCTCTTTACCACTGCATGCTATTTCTTCTCTAACAAGTTGTAGTTAAGATACAGGTTTTTTTTCTTAGAGCCTCGCTCTGTCACTCAGCTTGGAATAAAGTGGCACAATCTTGTCTCACTGCAACCTGGTTCAAGTGATTCTCCTGACTCAGCCTCCTGAGTAGCTGGGATTACAGGCATGCGCCACCACGCCTGGCTGATTTTTTTGTATTTTTAGTAGAGGTGGGGTTTCACCATGTTGCTCAGGCTGGTCTCGATATCCTGACCTCAAATGATCCACCTGCCTCAGCCTCCCAAAGTGCTGGATTACTGGCCTGAGCCGCTGTGCCCAGTCAGATACAGATTCCTAAAGGTAAGAAATGTTTATTCTTCACATCTCAGTTTCAAATGGATCCTTAATAATTTTCATAGCGATACATTTTCCTGCTGTGGAAATATAGATGAGCTCAGAAAAGGTATTGATTAAAAGCTCATTGGTATGGAATTTTGATATCAATATTGCCCCGACGCCAAGAATTTGTGAGAACATTTGACTTGCAAAGGCCAAATTAAATTATGAAAAATAATACACCAATGTTACCATGTTGCTTCACTTTTTACCATGTTTTAGGAAACCTTTTCAGAGGACTTTAAAAATAAACATGTTAGAAATAAATACAATGTTTGAACTTTAGACACTTCATTGATTGCTGCCCGGTGTCATATCCTCAAATTGAACCCATAAAGAGGCCTCAGAGAAGCTTCCTCTCTCTCTAAGCTACTTAACCAGAGACCATTTTCTGTGGTTCTTTATAGGATCATTGCTTCAGCCAGCTGGGTGGTAAGTGTATGCCATTGTTCATAGGGGAAACTGGGAGAGCTGAAACTGAATACAGGAGGGAACCTCTAGTGGCCAAAGAACATCCAGTTGAAAGCCTTTCCTTTTAAGGCAAGGTACCGAGGCCTGGAGCCATTGAGTAAGTTGCCCAGTGTTACACAATTAGGTAGTGGCAAATCTTGGGAAAGAATTCAGACTAATTGACTTTCTTCCTAGCATCCCTGTATTGTATTGAATAGTGTACTCCCGGAAATTTATGTCTACCCAAAACCTCAAAATGTGACCTTACTTGGAGATGAGGTCTTTGCAGATGTAGTTAGTTAAGATAAAGTTGTACTGGATTAGAGTGGGCCCCAATCCAGTAACTGGTGTCCTTATTAAAAGAAAAAGACATACAGGCACCTAGGGGAGCAGGCCATGTGAAGATGCAGGCAGAGATCAAACTGATGTATCTGCAAGCCAAGGAACACTAAAGATTACCAGTGACTGCCAGAAACTAGAAGCATCAAGGAAGCATTCTTCTCTAGAGCTTCTGGAGGGAGGATGGCCCTTCCCACACCTTCATGTCAGACTTCCATCCCAAAACTGTTAAAGAATAAGTTTTCTGTGGTTTCAAGCCACCCAGTTTGTGATATCTTGCTATGGCAGCCCTAGAAAACCAATCCAATCCAATTCCTTCCGCTTGACCATGGCTGGTCCTGTGCATCCCTATCACTAGATAAAAAGCCCCAGTATCCCACTTCTGCTAGTGGTTAAGAGTCTCATTCTCAAATGTGAAGGCAGCATTTTAACATGTAAATCAAATGACTTTCCTACTGACAAGCACACGTACTGTTATTTTTGTTCTAATTAGCTGTAAGTCACTTTAAATCTCATCACAGGAAGCAATGATCTATTTAAGTTGAATGTAAATGTATTGCTGTCTTCCTAGGTGTTGTGGCTCTTGAAATCTGTAATTGATAAAAGAGCATAGATTGTTGGAGGTCAGAAGAAGAGAAATACTGATATTCTGGGTACCAACTCACCAAAGAATTGAACACGTCACTGGCACACTGCAATTTTCAAAATCCTTGAAATCCGCCTCCCCTTTTTTTGTTTTTGCCAGATACATAGTTCTAATTTTTATCATGCTAATTGAAGTTGAAAGCCTAACAGAAAAAAAAATAGTTGAGCCATTAACTCAGATTGCTGTATTATGGCTTATCAGAGTCTACACCACCTCCTTCCTGCTCTCCATCTATTTGCCATCGTGGGCATTGTAGTTGTAGCTGGTACTCTTACTCTGCACTCAATCTATGGCCAGACAGGAGTACGGTAGGGCTGAAAACTCAGGCTCTGTGACCAGAGATGGCATTTTCAACTGAAGTCCTTAGGTTCTGTTTACATGACACGTAAACAAGCAGTCAATTAGAATGTCACATTTCAAGCCTCCTCATTCATATGATAGGGATGTTAGCAGAAGGAATGTATATTGATTACAAGCTCACTACCTGCAAACTGCTGTTTGTGGTCAAAGGAGAGAGAGGAAGGAGTAGGTGCTTTGCTACCAGAAATGGATTGAGAGACTCAAGTACTTCTGGAACAAATGGTCTTTTGAGACTTCTGCTCATCCCTCGAATGGGGCATATGCTCAGAATTCAGGGCAATAGGTCTTAGGAGGGAAATAGGGAAAAAAAATCAAACATCAAAGTGGCTATCAAGTAGACTGAAATCAATATTAAATGAATCTTAATTTTTCTTTTTTGAGATGCAGTTTCACTATGCCGCCCAGGCTAAACAACCTCCCAAGTAGCTCGGATTATAGGTGTACACCATAGTGCCTGGCAATTTAAAAAAATGGCTGGGCATGGTGGTTCATGCCTGTAATCTCAGCACTTTGGGAGGCCGAGGAGGGTGGATCACGAGGTCAGGAGTTTGAGACTAGCCTGGCCAATATGGTGAAACCCTGTCTCTACTAAAAATACAAAAATTAGCTGGGCAGGGTGTCACGTGCCTATAGTCCCAGCTACTGAGAAGTCTGAGGCAGAAGAATTGCTTGAAACCAGGAGGCAGAAGTTGCAGTGAGCCAAGACTGCACCATTGCACTCCAGCCTAGGTGAAAAGGCAACACTTTTCTCTCATATATATATTATATATATATATGAAATATTGCTTAAATCAACCTCTTATTTTAAAGCACATATTCCAATAAGGCAGACAGTATCAGGATCTGGGATACTTGGATGGAGATACACACACACATGCACACACACACACATAAATACACACACACACATATATATATATATATGTCTATACGGTCAGTGACAGGATGGTTCACATGCTCAAGGCAGTATGAGAAGAATTGAGTAGTATGTTTTAGGAGGAAGCTTGCTTGCATTACATTTTCTTTATCTACGTTAGAATTATTAAAAACTTTTTTCTGCCCACTATCCAATGCTGTTGGTGAGCACTGAAGAGAATGAAGGCCTGCGGCAAACAACACTTTTCTTAAGGTTGTGAGTACGTAGACTCCCTTTTGGTTTTTAGCCCCATTTGACTACTTATTTGTGTTGTTCTGCCATGTTTAGTACGGCTGCATACGTTTTCTTAAATTTTTGCCAGTATTTCAATCATCAGTATCCCAGATCCTGATACTGTCTGCCTTACTGGAAGATGTGCTTTAAAATAAGAGGTGGGTTTGCTTTGAGCAATATTTTATTTTCTCTATTAATTGCATTGTCTTCCTTGTATTGAACGTTTCTTCTCTGCTGTTAATTAAGAACATTTAAAAAATTACTAGGCACCAGTGTCTGGGAGGTAGCACCTCTCATGAACACAGGGCTTTCTGTGATTTTTATTTTCAAGAATGCAATAAAGTATTTGTGATGTCTTTCCAAAAGAGCAAACTTGGTGAGACCAGTGCTATGATATTATAAAATTAGAATTTAAGTCAATATTTCAATATCTGTAATGCAGCTCGTTTAACATCAGGACTAGATAATTTGTGTAAAATTTAAAAGCCAGCATCTTTACGTACATCAGATGCTAAACTATTATTTGTGGTGATTTAAAAATATACCAGTGTATCAGTTGTCTATTACTGTATAACAAACCACACCAAAGCTTGCTGTCTTAAAACAACAGTGGTTCTTTCTCATAGTTCTGGGGGATGACTGGACAGTCATTCTGTTGGTCTTTTTTGAGCTAACTCACAAGGCTTCAGTCAGCTGTCAGCTCAGATCTAAAGAGCTCAGATTTAAAGAACTTCTAAAAATAGCCTCATTCATAAGTCCGAGATCCCAGTCCTAGCTCTCATCTGAGCCTTTCTCTCTACATGGTCTCTCATAATTCAGTAGTCTAGCCTGGACTTCCTTACATAATGATAGGAGTGTTGCAAGATGATGAAAACAGAAGCTATAAGATCTGTTAAGGCTTAGCCTCAGAAGCCTCCCAACATCATTTCTGCTGCAATCTATTTGTCAAAGCAATTCATAGCCAGCCCAGATTCAGGGAGTGGAGAAACAGTCTCCACCTCTGTCTAATGGGAAAAGCAGAGAGTCACACTGAAAAGGAAGGTAGACAGAGAAGGACATCAATGTTATTATGGTGAATTCCTGTTGTCATTTTCTAAGCTGATTTTTTTTCTTTGGAGGTTTGCATTTCTCTGCCCCTATGGTCTTCTTCCCACTTAGCTCAGTACTTTAGCTCAGTTTGGCTTTAGGTTATAATACTAAACAAATCACTTCATCTTTTGTAGCAGAGACTTCTAGTTGTGCTTCAGAATCCATTATTTCTTTCTTCATCAGAAATACAGCTGCTTTTCTTTTTCTTTTGCCTTGGCATATGGACCTCTGAATAAAGAGGACTTTTTCAGCCTTTTATTCTGTTAGGTGTGGTCATGGGACTGATTTCTGTCCAATGGAATGTAAGCAGATAGAGTACACTTTAAGGAAGGGAGTGTGCCTATTTTCCAAGCTCCTTCCTGAAGCTTGGAGTGCAGATGTAATGACTCATGATCCAATAGCCATCTTGGATCATGAAGGTATCTCCAGAATGAAAACCATGTCTAGTGGAGTAATCAGATGAAAGGAGCCTGGGTCGCTGACACCAAGAAGTGCTACAGTAGCCCTGGACTGATTTATTGTAGACTACTTGAATGTACAAAAGATACATATTTCTAAACTGAGCATCATTCTTTGGGATTTTCTTATAGTTGCTGATGAACTGAACACTAACATGTCTCTTCTCACTTTACAATTAGCCATTCTGAATGTACTAAATCCATTTCAAGTAATTGTCTATTCATCTTCTGATATCATACAGACATGGAAACTTAATCATCATTTTTGCATTTAGTCAACGATAACTTTAAAATGTATCACCAGTACCAATGACTTTAGTTTTTTTCCAGTTTTGTTAACTCACATGATCCATCTCTTTTGTTAGCATACATTATCAGGAAATAGTAAAAAAATTCAATTGTCCTTTAATATACACAGGGCATTGGTTCCAGAATCCCCAACGACATCAAAATTTGTAGATGCTCAAGTGTCTTATGTGAAATGGTATATGTAGTGTTTGCATATAGTCTACTCACAACCTCCCATATACTTTAAATAATCTTTATATTACTTATAATATGTAATACAATGTAAATTCTCTGTAAGTAGTTGTTATATTAGGAAATAATGACAAGAAAAAAGTCTATACATGTTCAGTAATGACACAGCCACCCCAGGCTTAACTATATTTTCGATCCATTATTGGTTTAATCCATGGATTGTGGAACCTCAGAGATGGAGGGCCAAGTGCAGTGAGGTATAAAAACTAATACAATCTTATTAGAGCTAATGTTCTTGTGTTTTGCTCTATATCCCGATGATGATGATGATGATGATGATGATTTTTGAGATGGAGTCTCACTATTGTTGCTCAGGCTGGAGGGCAATGGTGTGATCTCAGTTCATTGCAACCTCCAGCTCCTGGATTCAAGTGATTCTCGTGTTTCAGCCTCCCGAGTAGCTGGGATTTCAGGTGTCCACCACAACTCCCAGCTAATATTTATATTTTTAGTAAAGACAGGGTTTCACCATATTGGCTAGGCTGGTCTTGAACTCCTGATCTTAGGTGATCTGCCCGCCCTGGCCTCCCAATGTGCTGGGATTACAGGCATGAGCTACTATGCCTGGCCCAGAATACTTCTAAAAATTAATTTAGGAACAGTCAATTCCTTGAGAAAGTGGAGCTGTTAACAGGTTTTATATGTTGATTTCTTCTTTTTGTTGGGTACATGAAGAGATAAAAGTTCAAAGTTTTAAGTCCAAAAGTCCAACAACAGGGCACAAATTGGTAAATATGGAGAATAAAGTAAAAATTATGCAGTCATTAAAATGATAAACACCATGACTATCAAAAGATAAGGCATTTTTATGGAAAAAGATTGTCCATATACTATGAATATACCTGTAAAAGATATTAGAATGGGAAGTTTGCTTTATATCACTTATAAATGACATGATATCATGGTAGCAAAATTAGTTGGAGATGATTTCACCCATGTGGAGAATTTACAAAGGGAGTGACCTGTCTCATGATCCTTGGGCTCCTTTGCAAGATCAGAGTTATGAGAGGAGGTCAGAATGTGTGTCAGAGTGAGGAGGGGGCATTGCTGAAGGACTTTTGAAGAAACAGCTGTTGTGCCTAAACCCTCATGTCCCCTTTTGGAGAGGAATGTGTGGTGGTATAAGTTCCTAATCACAAGCCTAATGAGGCGGCAGAACTGAAAGCTTTGAAATATGTTTTCTTGCATCTGGAAGGCAGAAGAGAATGATGGCTAGCCTTAACCTGGGAAAGGTAAGGCAGCCTAGGGATTAGGGATGGGGAAATAATGAGGGCAAGCAAATGACAGTTGGACTCCTTCTGTGGCAGAACCATGACAGCTGCTGCTTTGGGGGTGTTCCTCAAGGCAAGAGGGGATTAAGTATTTCTTTACTGCACAGCTGTGCTCTACACATCAGAAGGAACCAGTGTGGGGTTGTTTTGGATTCTGCCCAGTGGTGTTACCTGGAGGGTGAGGACACCCATGGAAGCAGCAGTTTGGGAGTGGGTGGAGGAGGTAAACATAGGAAAGGCAATGACTTTGAATTTTTCTAGTGTGTTAATTCAAGTTACCTGTCTGTTTTATTAGCATACAAAATCAGCAGCCAGCCATTATTTTTTAAAATAATAAAACCTAAAAATTAATACAATTTAATAGGATGAAATTAAAGGAAGAAGACCACACCTTCACACCTGTTCCTGGCTGCTGGACTGAAGCTGGAGGAGGAGATATTTGACATTACATCAGATTTGGACATTAAATATCTTAGACAAGACATTCTAATTAATGAGTTGAGCCTATGTTTGTGACTTAAAGTGCCCAAAAGCCTGTCTGAGTTTTCATCTAAGGGCTGGGGAAAGAACTTCCCCCAAAGAAGTTTTAAGAGAAGAATCGAAAGGAAAGTTTTTCCATAATTTATGTTAGATGTGATCAACAACTTATGACATACAGAACGTCATCAAAACAAAAGTGACATTTTAAAACAGGTGTTTTCCCTTCAAAAGAGTTCCCTTAATATTGCAATATCATTATCTAACAATGAATGAAACTCAAAAATGAGGACTTTAATTGTTTGTTTAATATATTCAGCATAACATAGGAATTAATAGTCTGACTAGGTTTAAATTCTGCAATATCATTTACTAGTTGTATGATGCTAGGCAAGACACATAATATTTTTAAGCTTGTTTTTTCAGCTATAAAATGAGAAAAATAATAATCACAGCTGCTTCATAAAATTGTTCTGAGGATTACATGAGCTCCTTGGTAAAGCTGTAAGTGCTCCACCCACTCCCAAACTGCTGTCATTTTTGTTAGAGTTCCAGGGATGGTGATGAAATTAGGCAGGACTGGCCTTCTTCCAGAGGTTGTGGTCATAGAAACAAAAAAGACACTCTTATAAATCAAGAGGGGGTTGAAAATCTCCCACCACAGATTTGTACCAGATACAAATCCCTGTTTGCGTTGAACCAAGGATGACCTTGGCATATTTCTCAAGGCTTGTCTGCAATGCGAATGCACAGCTATGGCTCCCAGAGAAGTAATGGGTTGAAAAAGAGAACATCCTGGCTCCTTCCATTGCTTGGGGAATTTCCCAACACTGCTATAGGATAGTAAGAACTCAGTTCACAGCCCCATCAGGGAGTGAAGTGTTCACATTAAAGGCATTTTCTGATTAATCGAGCCCTTTCTCTTTTCACCTAACATATATGTTCCTGATGCATCAGTTTTCCTGAAGAGCTAGTACTGGCTGGAGGTGTCACATAGCTTTAGCAAATGCAAAAGAAATTAGCAGTGACAATCCTTTTCTTTCCTTTTTTTCCTCTTCAGAACCTTTGATTTTATCACAACATAAAAGTTAGTTTCCTGAGTGTAAGGTTCTGAAAGGGGTTCTGAAACTTAAGAGAAGTTAATCAATGCTCTTGGAGGTTGAAAGAACACCTTGGCATCAGCTACATAACAGACTGGCAAAATAAATGTTTGAAGTTCAGCTTTTCTTCCTGAGTTTCCACAGTATTAATAAGTAGATGAAATACCAAAATACTTCAGTATCTTAAAAGGGAGAAAGAGGAAGAGAGAAAGGGAAACAGAGAGTGAGTGTGCATGCACATGAGAAAGCCAGGCAAAAATATGATTTCTCTTTAAAATTCACGGAATAAATCCAATTATGAATGTAACAAGGCCAGCTTCAGGTTTTAATCACTGTTTCCACACTACCTAATAATTTCCTATTCAGCACCTGCTGTCATATAGATTTTGGGTTGGGTGGCATTAGCTCACTAGGTAACTACAAGTAAACTTTTTAGTTTAAGCCTGTGGTACATCAGACTATGAGAAGTTGGGCAAATTAGATGTACTATGTTTCCCTCAACTCATTTTCATTTGTATTTGGCGTTTGATACTCTGATCTGTAACCCAATGAATATTTCTGCAATTACTATAATATTACTGTATGAAAACTAGCATTTTGACCAGTACATCAATATGTGGTCCATAAACCTCATACTGAGCATTAAAAACTACATAAGCTAGCAATTGGAATGTGTATAATTTGGTTATGAAAATAGATCAGTGAAATATTGATTTCAATAATGCAATATGTGCTGCTTGTACCCAGCCCTTTTGAATATTGGCTATGGTATATTTCCTTAAGTCTAGAAAGATGGTTTCTATAAAGCAGAAGATTTCTTCCTGTGAGTGTGAAAATTATTATCACACAATGAAAGAGAGAAAGGAGGCCTTATGTCTTGGATAATACATGAGAAAATGGAGACGTCTACTGAGACAAAAAAAAAAAAAAGGGCAGAAATAATAACACATATATTTAACTACTCTGTTCTATTTTCATGCATTCTATTTCATCAATCTTTTTCCGCTGCTTTGCATGTGAGAAGACAGGCTGATTTTCTCAGACTGGGGGCCAGAACATCCACATTCAACTTCTGGCTTTGACAACATCAATGTGACCTTGGGCATGGATCATTTAGTTCCTTTGCAATCAGTTATTTCTGCAAAAGGGGATTCATGTAATTGTCAGCAATGAGAAAGCCACATTTGACCTATGGGTAGTTTTTGTTGACCTATATCATGTTTCACATTTTTTTGAGCCAACATTTAAAAATTGGGAGATTTCACTTAAAAATCAGGTCTCCAAGTTCTGGTCAAAAAATGGGAAACTTAATATCAGTCTCACATTCTTACATGACAACCATTGGCCAGAGCAGAAGGGTGCGGTGCCTCCACTGCAGATGTCAGGTCTTCTGTTTCCTTTGTCACAGTCTTCACCATAATCTCTCCTCAACATTGGGACTAAATGCTAGTTCCATTACGTTTGCTTATGGTCAGTTTTTAAAATAGTATGGGTACTTTTTTCAGTACCTATGTTTCTTTTCAAAATGAGCGAAAATAAATACCCAAGACTACATGTTTCAAAAATAAATGAGAAGAGCACACATTTCGTTCTTTTTGAAAAAAAAAAAATCCCTTTGGTTTTAATTTGCTAACAAGCATGTTTTGGTTTGACTTTGCTAGCAAATGCAACCATGTTAAAAGAATACAAGCCCTACTTCATTTACTTTTCTTCCTTGCCCAGCCCATCTAGCATTTGAATTTGTCATCCCTGGTCCATTTGGGCATTAAATGCTACAATTCTACAACATCATGAAAAGCTTCTCAAGAGATATTTTATTTTTAATGTCCCATTGATGTCCAACAAAGACTTTCTTTCATATCTGCCGTGTAAAGCTTTCAAAAGAAGGGCTCTGGAGGTCAGGCAAGTAGCATGCTGAGTAGTTATAAACAATTTGCATCCAGCCAGGAGCCTTGCTAAGACGCCTATGTGCCAGAGAGAACTGTTGTCCCAAGCCAGATTCCCATTTCTCTCTGAAATCCTTCATTTCCATGAGGAACCAAAGATTTCTGTTCAGGTTGGTATTGCTTTTTGGATGATCATAGAAAACTGAGCAGACAGGAAGTTGGGAGAAGCGAGCCCTAGCATCTAATACCCTTCCTTGATAAGAGACACAATAAATGGCCAGCATTTATTATGTGCTGGGCACTATGTGGAGCGTTTTACATATGCTATCTCATTTAATCCTCATAATTGCTTTATTAGGAACACGTTTTCCCCAGTTCACATGGGAAGTCTAGGCTGCTGGGAAAACAAAGAGCTGGTTCAAGGTCACAAAAGGATGGGAGAGCTAGTCTCTCTATTGCCACAGGCCCTGCTCAAATGCGTAGTATTACACAATGGCCTTCACGATTTTGAAAAAGAAGGACCAGGGAACAAAATGAATGGCATACTTATGCAATGATAGTAAGTATTTTCCCCCTCAAATGTTATAATATTTTTTTCTACAAATAAGTATTTTTGTCTTTCTATAATTCATATCGGACAAAATACTTTCACACACGTAATTCTCACAACAGACCTGGGAGGCAGGCAGAGAAAGTCTTATTGCAAATGAGAAACTGAGCCCCAGATAGATGAAGTGACTTGCTCAAGGTCACAGTGTGAATGGATTGACCTGCAGTCCTCTAAAGCCATATCCTATTATGCCATGCTGCCTCTTTGCTATCAGGCTAACTTTGATTAGTAAGCTTCTTTGTATGACATAGACTCTTCTCTTACAAAGTGAGGAAAAATAACATGCCCTCAATGTAAACAGCAAGACATTTTCTTTCTTCTTTTTTTTTTTTCAATGTTGTAGTGCAGATGGTAATAAAAAATTTTATTGGAAATCAGGGTGCAATAATTTAGCAATCTGCTGTTTTTAAACCTATAGACTTTTCTATCTTTCATGGACAAATTTGTAAGACTGCCATGACATCTTTAAGAAGTATCTGTTATGATTAATGTCTTTCTTCACGGTATAAGGAAACTTCTTTGTAATTGATCAGCTCACTTCACACATGTGCTAATGAGATCAAGATGACCATTTAACTTTTCTTATGTCCATAGACACAGATTGGCCCTCTGCTAAAAGACATTCTGATTTTTTTTTTTAATTCAAGCAATATGTTCCCTAAAAAATATTTTTATTACATGTTTGTTAGTGGGTTTTCTTCTTCTTCTTTTTTTTTTTTTTATCATGAAGTTGTGCTGTACTTGAGAGCACCAAGAGATAACATAAGAAGCCATCTTGGGATTAACGTTGTGTTGTATATGTTAAAACCTGTCTGGGTTTGGATAAATAAGCTGTATTTATTCACCAAAACTGGACATACAGTGATATCACAATTCTTTGCCTCCTTCACATTCCCCAAAACGGGACATATAGTTCTATCCCAATTCTTTGCCTTCTTCATATTCCCCAAAACTGGACATACAGTGATATCCCAATTCTTTGCCTCCTCCCATGTGATTTTGAGTGGAGATGAAATGTCTCACTCCCAGACCTGGTCCATTAAAGATCTCCCGTAGGCTATCTTCCATGCTTTTCTCATTTGGGCTTGATGAGTAAGAAGACTTGGTTATCTCAACTTCAATGTGGTAAACTCTTAAGGCATAAGGAGGGAGGTCTTTGAATCTTAACTTGGAAGACAGCCATGCACCAATAAGAAATGCCTATTTAGGTTTTTATATGAGCAATAATAAACTTTTGTCTTCAACCACTGAAAATTGGGGGTTTACCTGTTATAGCAACTTAACTGTACTTTAATACAGAATTAACAAATAGAAGATGTCAAACACTTTTTTTTTTGACGCATAGGCATGTATTAATGATTATTATTATGATCATCACCTTTTTTATCATTATCCATTAGGACATGATTGAAACATACTCAGCATTTATTAGTTGTAAGCGATTTGCTTAATTCTAATGCTCTGGGGACTATTCCAGACTTTTCATTTAATATTTGCTCTTATGAAGTTTTATTAAACTGTTTACAAAAATAATTCTAAACAGATATTTCTGGAAAGGGATTTCAATATAATCTTTGAGTTACTTTTGGAGGAAAAGAAATGGCTTTATTCAAAAATGGTGACTACATATGAGACCTATCACTTTGGTAAAAGAACCCAAGTAGATACCTAATTATGGTGTGTTACATATATATTTTCATACTGAAAAGACAAGCCTACCATCAGGACCCATGGTGAATGTAGTGCTCACTGACTTATATGATAGACTTGTTGGCTCTAATTTCTAAATAAATTTTCTAAAAGTTAGTACCGAAAAATTGCATTTACACAGCAGCCAGGTGAGGCCGTCCCAGACTGGTGCCAATGGCAGTATCATCAGCATAGTGACCTGGTATGCCAGTGTTGGATAGAGAACTTGTGCTCTAGGTATCTTTAACCCTTTGCCTGACATTGGGTAATTGTGTCATGATTTCTTGTATTCAAAGGTGGCTCTTATTTATCATGTATGAGTTGAACATTCAGAAGCATGACTATGATATATTTTATATCAAAAAGTTAGTTGGTTTTAAATGATCCATTATGTGTTTGTCACTGTTATTGGCAAATGCCTATCATTTTGGTGCACGTGCATGCAGATTTTTTTTTTTTATAACAAATATATCTACTTTCTTCCTAATTCTAGGCTCTAGGGAAAATTGTCATAGTTTTGACACTTAGCAAATATTAACCCTTTTTTTTTCTGAATATAGCATTTATGTTCCTTGGGGAGCCACTCACTTTCACTGTCTTGTGACTCTAATGATAACTTCATCTCCTTCTTTGGGAATGGGAATGTGGCTGCAGCCTGGATGTGTATCACATCCTTGAGGTTAGGGGCCTTGTTACAGGAATCTGTTTATCCTCAAGTCAAGCCAACGTGAGTCACACCCAATACTTACATTAGAAAAAAAGATCTATCCCTTTCCCTTCGTCCTACTAGATACAGACATATGAAGAAGAAAGCCTGCACCTGCTGGCAACCATCATGTCACTAAGAGGTTCCTCAAAATGCAGCCATTAAGAGAAATGCAAAAGAGACAAATGAGAAAAATTTAGGTTCTCTCATATTGTCTGAGTCCCTTAATTTATGCAGGCCTAAAGCCAGGTGCCCTTGGGTTTTACAGATAGGTGAACCTTGTTGGTTTAAGCCCATTGGAGCTGGGTTTCCTATCATTTGTAGTGAGCTAGTAATCACCAATAGAACCAGAGCAAATAAGCTAAGACGAGTATGCAAAGCACATCTAGAGCAATATAATTTATAGAACCCTAGGAATCTGTTCCAGAGCCCCAAACCTCCATTTGATTTTTCCCTTTGTTAATAGAGCTTATTATTGACAGTGTTGTATCCAGGTAGTCTCTTCATAAAGCATACATTTGCTGTGTGGTTTAGTAGAAAGCATGAGCTTCTGATAGGAAATAGTAGTGAATACATGTGCTACAAATTGTATATATAGAACTTGTGCTGTAGCGTTCACAGTGAGTTCACACCCATGTCTACATGTGACCCAATGATAGGTAAGTTTCTAAGCCTCCATCTCTCATCTGTAAAAGGGCTGTTGTGAAGATTAAATGAGATTGCATGTGTACAGTAATTGAAATAGCTTCCCCTAAAATGTTTATTTTATATATGTTTGCAGCTTTAATTTCATTCAACATACTCATTCTACAGTGCATAAAACAATTGTATTTTATCCATGATGCCTTGGTCCATTGATTGATTGATTGATTTGTTCATTCAGCTTTAGTCACTGATGAGTTTCTATGAATTACCTTTATTTTCTATTTAAATTACACATAATTATAGATGCATGACATGCAAGATAAGGGGTCTGCAAGCTCTAGCAGGAAGCATGATTTCGGCTTTCAATTTTTTCTTCTTCCAACTCCACGAATGTAATGCAGCTCAGAGAATGGCAAACTTGGATAGTGTCATATTCCTCATGCTACAAAGATTACTGAGACATTATTGTAGACTATAAAAATTACTGAGGAATCATTGAAATACCCTTTAAAAATCAAAATACCCTTTTAAATTCATGGGGAAAAGGTACTATGAAATCTTGATATACATTTTATCAAAGTATGACCTTGAACCTAATTTTGACCTGGTCTTAATCTGCCCATTACACAATCATCTATCTTTTTTTTTTTTTTTTTTTGAGTTGGAGGTTGGAGTTTCACTCTGTTGCCCAGGCTGGAATGCAGTGGTGTGATCTTGGCTCATTGCAACATCCACCTCCCAGGTTCAAGCAATTCTCCTGCCTCAGCCTCCCTCCTGAGTAGCTGGGATTACAGGCATGTGCCAAAACATGCAGCTAATTTTTGTATATTTTTAGCAGAGATGGGGTTTCCCCACATTGGCCAGGCTGGTATCAAACTCCTGGCCTAAAGTGATCCACCTACCTTAGCCTCCTAAAGTGATGGGATTATAGGCATGAGCCAGTGCACCCAGCCTCACCTATCTGTTTCAATAGGTTTCAAACAAAGGCTTCAATCTTTTTAGTAAATGTTTCCATTAATATTCTAACCACACATTTTTACTTGTAAGTGTTCAAGTACTTGCAAAATCAAAAATAACCTTAAGAATCATTTGATTGGCACTCAACACCCAGCAGCATGTAAAAACAAATTAATCCTATAAAATACTTGTCATAAATGTACAAGCATCCCTGCTAAATGAAAACAAACCAGTAAGTACCTATGGGATATCACACCAAATATGTATTCATTTAGTTTAAACCATGAGGCCCCAAGAATAAGGAGAGTTGTGTTCTAGTTCTAACTCTTCCTATATTCGTCCTTTGAGAAATTTATCTTCACCTTCCATCTGTGGGTTTTCTTTTCTTCAAGCACCAAAACAAACAAAAAAAAGCATTTATAAAAAATGATTTCCAAGGTCCTTTTCTGCTTTACTATATGCATCCCAACTTTTCTCTCAGAATCACAATTATTCTGTAGTGGGTTCATACCTGTGTCTACATGAGCACAATAATATTCTGCATGTGCCAGTAGGTAGTCTGAGGACTTACATGTAATATCATTTTGCCTTTTTCTTTACTTTTTTTTTCTTTAAAGTTAAACTCTGTTTAAGGTATCAAAGTTTCTTTCCAATGGAGCTGACTTAAAAAATGCTGATACATAAGGAAAATAATTTCCATTTCCATTCTTTACAACCATGCCATAAAGAAAAATAATCATATCATGAGTATTCGTTGGTGCAGCCAAGATCTTTTCTTAGTCCTCTCTTCAACAGGAGTAAAATAGTCTTATAGTTTACATTTTGCTTCAGTGCAGGAATATTTAAATCGATGAAATGAATGGAAAGTAGTTCTGGAAAATTTATTATTTTGTCCTAATGACTTTCAAGATGATATTTTACTCCCAGTTATCCTCTAAGGTAATACAGAGATCTTTAATGCTGTATAGATTTTCTTTTCATCTTCTCATACATAGTGTACTCATGATATTTTAAAGAGCCTTTACTGAGGAGGTATAGAGCTGAAGAAGACCAACTTCTTATATAAGATTGTCATTCACTGCATGGATTACATTGGAGATAATTGGTCTTTCCTGACTATTTGATAGAGTTATTGGCACAATATGTATGGAACATTCTTTTAGCTTTATTGCATTTTGTGTAGTTTTCATCACTGGTTTAATTCACTAACAACATAGGATTATTTGATTTTTGTGACATTTTTAATAACGAAGTTTAAAAAATGATTATTTTAAAACTGAAAATATTTACTGTGCTTATTTATAATATTTAAACCAGGATCTGAGATAAAGTAGCTTTCAAAAAAAAAAAAAAAAAAAAGGAATACAAATTTTGGTAATATTTTTAAGTCAAAAATGTTATTTGATATTGTTAATGAAGATTAAATTGGTAATGTTAGTTTTCACAAAGTTTGCATATTCTATAGATTAAATGGAGTTTGTAAGCCATCAAGATAATCTAGCTTTTAAAATGTCCAACAGTTTTGGTCTTAAGTCGGTAATCTTGTGCGGTGTTTGGTGGTTTGTCAAATGATCCATTTCCTCTGAGTCTGCTTTGATTGTCTGTATTTCTGGGTTCCCATTCTTTTCTCACGACAAGTTCTAATTCTCAGCATTTGGCATGAAACTAGGTGATAAAGTTAATTACTTAAATTTTTTTTTTCATTTTACCGCTTTTGTTCTTGCAATATAATTTTCCTTCCCAATCTACAGAAAATTCTCTTTTGAATTCTAGTCAGCTAACATTTTTAAGGTTTTCAATTAGAAATGTTTTAATCTATTTAGCTGAAAATCATAATTAGAAAATCCCTTATTAAGGGGTTAATAATAACCATATTGCTACGGAAAGCACAGTGTTTTTGAAATCAGAAAAAATCAGAATTTGAAAGCTAGATCCATAATTTGCTAGGTATTTGGAAGAGCATTTCACATTTTAACCCTAGTTTTCTTCATATACATAAAAGGTAAAATTAAAAAGAGGCAAAATCTCATAATATGTTATTATTTACTTTTTGTCTTTTTTGAGACAAGGTCTCACTATGTTGCCCAGGCTGGCCTCAAACTCCTGAGCTCAAGTGATTCTGCCATCTCAGCTTCCTGAGTAGCTGGGATTATGTTACTAAAAATATAAATAACTTATGTAAATTATCTAGTATCATGGCTAAGACATAGTAGGTACTCAATAGTTACTGAATGACCATCATTTTGTTGTTATTGAGGGACAATGAATATTTTTTAATTTGGTTAGCTATGAATTAACATGATTATATTGTTGTGACACAGAGAGACTGAATGGAGATAAATCGCTATTAAAAATACAAGTTGTAAAGTTAAAGTATGCTCTTCCAGCTGGAGCAAAGGTAGAGTAACAGTGATCAGATTTACACTCTCACCAGAAATCATAAAAAAAAAAAATCAGTATATATAAAATAATGGTTTTCAAGACACTGGATGTCAGGCAATGAAAGACAGTGATTCCTGAGAGATGGTTAACTAATAAATGGAGCCCTGTGATTGCCCCTTGTTTCTGCCTTGCAAGTTTCTAGGCCATTGTTCTGGGTAGGGAAAATCAGATGACTTCTGTAAAAGTTGAGGAAACAGGGCTGAGATTTCAGAAATACCAAGACAGCTTGAGTTTGCAGGACAAAGTACTGGTGAGGATAGAGCTTCTCTGAGAGAAAACTTGAGACTGGAGAGGGTTCCCTTAAGTATTCAGCTGAGTATTGATCTGCATATCCAAGTGGAAAACCAGTCATTCGCTAGGGAATGAACCACCAGGGTATAGGACTGGGAAAAGTGACTGATCCAGCTAGCTAGACCACAAAGCCTTATGATTAGAGTATTGGGTGTACTACCTAAGAGTTTTTGTCTCAGTAGTGGGAATAATTAGCCCTAGACTTAGTACTTTTCTGGTCATGCTGAACAAATATTAAAATCCAGGCATAAGAAGAGAAACATATTTCCAAGTAGCTTGTGTTTGCAATACAAGCACGAGAAACACTAAGAAAACTATATCAAGATACATATTCCACAAGAGCAGTGATAAAGAGAAGCCTTAAAAGCAGCTTAGGGAGGGGCATTTTACATTCATAAGAACAAAGCTTTGTCCTACAGCAAAGCACTGAAACATTTATAGAAAACATCTCCAGCACTCAACAAGGTAAAATTCATAATGTCTGACATTCAATTAGAAATTACCAGTCATCCAATGAAGCATGAAAATGTGATTCATAATAAGGAGATAAAGCAATCAATAAAAAACATCTAGAGCTAACACAGATATCAGAATAAGCAGACAAAAACATTAAAACCGTTATAACTGCATTTCATATATTCAAAAAAAAACAAGTAGAAATGGGGAGATATTTAAAATCTAACTTCTAGAGGTGAAAACTACAAAGTGTGACTGCAGTGGATATGATTACCAACAGACTAGACGTTGCAGTAAAGGAGGTTCATAGGATTAAAAACAATAGTAGAAGCTGCACAAAATGGAAAACATAGAAAAGAGAATATTAAAACATGGGGCAACGTTAAATATCCTAGTACATGTGTAATTGGGGGTTCCAAAGACAGGTAGACAAAAAACTTTTTAAAAAATAAAGGCTGAAAAACTTTCAAATTTCACAGAACTATGAACCTGCAGGTCAAAAAAGCCTATTGAAATACAAACACAAGAAACACTAAGAAAATTATATCAAGACACCTATTCCACAAAAGCAGTGACAAAGAGAAGCCTTGAAAGAAGCTAGTGAGGGGCATTTTGTATTCTTGGGGGCAAAGATAAGAATAACAATAGATATCTTGTCAGGAAAAACATGCAAGTGAGAAGTGGAGCAACATTTTCAAAGTACTGAAAAGAAAAATAAAGTCAACCCAGAATTTTATACTAGTGAAAGTATCTTTCAAAACTAAAGATTTACTTAGAGGAGTGGAATAACATGGGCTAATAAGCCTCCAGTAGTCATTCCTCCAACAGGAACACCAAATTTAACAACTGTCCGCACAAAAAAAGCACCTTCATGAGAATGAAAAATCAGGTGGACAATTACAGTACCTGGGCTTAACATCATAATCAAGGAAAGAGACACTGAAGAGGGTAGGAAAGACAGCTTTGATTCATTGATGCCACCTCTCCCATGTTCCTTGGTAGTGACCTCATTGCACAGAGAAAGAAGCTGTGTGTTTGGGGGAGGTAGAGAGCAGTGATTTTGCAACATTGCACTGGAACTCAGTGCTGCTCTGTCACAGTGGAAAGCAGCATAGGGAATAATTCATATCAAGCCACAGAGGAAGTATTTAGAGCAACCCTAGCTGGAGAAGAATTGCTCATCTCACCAGTAGTGACCTGAGTTCTGGCTAGACCTACTATGACAGGCTAAAGTGCTTAGGGGTCCTAAGTAAACTTGAAAGGCGGTATAGGCCACAAGGACTTCAATTCCTGGGCAAGTCCTGGTGCTGAGTTGGACTCTGAGCCAGTGGACCTAGGCTGCATGCAACCTAGTGAGATACCAGCCAGGGTGGCCAAGGCAGAGAATCCTGAGGCCACCATTCCAGGCACTAGGTCCCAGCTGACATTTCTGGACACATTCTGGGTCAGAAGGGAACCTGCTGTCTTGAAAGGAAGGACCCAGTCCTGGCGGAATACATCATATGCTGACCAAAGAGCCCTTGACCTTGAATGAACATGAGTGATATTCAGGCAATTCTCAGAGTGGGACTTAGGTCAGACCTAGCACTGTGCTGGCTTCAGATGTGACTCAGTGCATTCTCAGCTGTGGTGGCCATGGGGAGATACTCCTTCTGCTTGAGGAAAGGAGAGGGAAGAGTAAAGGGGACATTGTCATGCAGCTGGGGCACCAGCTTGGCTAGTAAGATAGAGTACCACCTAAGTACCTGGGGTCCCTGATTCTAGGCCTTGGTTCATGGACAGTTTTTGTTTTGTTTTTTATATTTGTCCTCGGACAGAGGGGAGCCCATTGCCTTGAAAGGAGAGACCCAAGCCTGGAAGCATTTACTACAAGCTGACTAGAGAGCCCTTGGACCTTGGTTGAACATTGTCACTAGACAGTAATTATCACAGGCCTGGGGCAGTGGTGGCCACAAAGAGACACTCTTTCTGCATGAGAAAGGGAGAGTGAAAAGTGGAAAGGACTTTGTCTTGTGGCTTGAGTACCAGCTCAGCCACAGCAAAATATAGCACTAAGTAGATTTCTAGGTTTTCTGACTCCAGGTCTTACCTCCTGGACAACATTCTGGACCTGCTCTGGGCCAGGATGAGCTCACTGCCTTGAAAGGTAAGACACACGCCTGGCTAAACTAGTCACCTTCCAACCGAAGGGCCCTTGGTAAATGAGTGAACATTGGCAGTAACCAGGCAGTGGTTGCCACGATCCTTGGGTGAGACCTAGTGCTGTGTTGGCTTCATGTCTGACCCAATGCTGTCTAAGTGGTGGTGACCACAGGAGTGCTTGTGTCACACGTCCTCTTACTCCAGGCAGCTCAGCATGGAGAGAGAGACTCTGAGGGAAAGTAAGCAAAGAAAACAAGAGACTGTGCCTGGTAATCCAGGGAATTCTCCCATTTCTTACCCAAGACAACCAAGGCACTGCCTCTATGAGTCTGTAAGAGTCTTAGTGTTACTGGGCTTGGGGTACTCTCTAATGCAAATACAGCTGCAGTAACCAAACATTTAGATCACAACACACAATTCCCTTTGAACAGTTGGAAAATCTTCCTGAGAAGGGCAGGTACAAACAAGCCCAGGCTATGAAGACTACAGTAAATACCCAACTCTTCAACGCCCACACATTAACAAACATCCACAAGCATCAAGCCCAGCCAGGATAACATGACCTCAACAAATGAACTAAATAAGGCACCAGTGACCAATCTGAGAGGGACAAAGATATGTGACCCTTCAGACAGAGAAATAAAAATAGCTGTTTTCAGGATACTCAATAAAATTCAAGATAATACAGAGAAAGAATCCAGAATCCTAACAGATAATTTTAATAGAGATTGAAATAATGTTTAAAAACCAAGCAGAAAATATGAAGCTGGAAAATTCAGCTGACATATTGAAGTTGATCAGAGTCTCTCAGCAACAGAATTTATCAAGCAGAAGAAATAATTAGCTTGAGACAAGATATTTAAAAATACATAGAGGAGACAAAAAAAAAAAAAAGAATGAAAAAGAATGAAGCATGCCTACAAGATCTAGACAGTATCCTCAAAGGGACAAATCTTAGAGTTATTGGCCTTTACAATAGGTCAGATGTGATAAGCTAAAGATGAATACTGTAAACCTCAAAGTAATCACTAAAATAAAAAAGTAAACAATTATAGCTTAAATATCCAACAAAGTATAGAATCATATAATATTTAATTTTTTTAAATGCAGAAAAAGGAACAAAGAACAGAGAAAAAAATTAAACTGATAGATTTAAACCAAATGATGTATCAACAGTCACCTAAAACATAGTGGATTAAATATCTCAGTTATAAACCAGAGATTATCAGATTGAATTAAAAAGAAAGACCCAAATATATGTCATCTGTAAGAAAAGGACTTTAAATATACAAATACAAATAAATAAAAGTAGAATGGAGATACAAGAAAAAGATGGAATGGTTATATTAATATCAGGACAAAGTAGATTACTGAGCAAATATAAAGGTATGAAGAATGTCATTTCCTGATTATAAATGGGCTAATTTGTGACAAAGTCATAATCCTAAATATTTATATACATAATAAAAACTTCAAAGTACTGGAAGCAAAAGTTAATATAACTGTTAAAAGAAATAGACAAATTCGAGTATAGTTCATGTTTTCAATACCTGCCTCTCAAACTGATAAAGCAGATAGACTATTAATAAGAATAAATAAATTTTGAACAATACTATTCATCATCTTAATGGACATTTATAGAGTACGATGTCCAAGAATAGCAGAATACGTGTTCTTTCCAGGATGTGAAATGTTTACCAAGATAAGATATGTTCTTGGTCATAAAACATGTTTCAATACATATAAAACATTTTGAATTATAAAAAGTGTTCTTTCATCTTTGTGGAATTAAATTACAAGCAAACAGAGACCTGGAAAATATTCAGTATTTGGAAACTAATCAACACATCCTGTATAACCCATGATTCAAAGAATAAATTAAAAGAAAAATTAAGTATTTTAAGTGTAATGAATATGTAAAGTTAACTTATCAAAATTTGCAGAGTGATGCTAAAGCAGAATTTAGAGAAAATTTATAGAAATGCTTATAGTATCAGAAAACAAGAAAAGTCTGAAGTTGATTACTCCATATCCTACCTTAAAAAACTGCTAAAAGAAGAGGAAATTAAACCCAAAGCATGTAAAAGAAAGAAAATAGGATCTGGAGCAGACATCAGTAAACCCAAAGTCATTTTATTTTGGTTCTTTGGGAAAATAAAATTAGTAAATTTCTAGTCAGACTAAGCAGTAAAGAAATATACTTGAGGAAAATTACCAATTTCAAGAATGAGAGTGGGCTTCAAGATGGCTGACTAGAGGCATCCAGCACTAGCTTCCTCCACAAAGAACCAAAACTTCAAGATAATCATATTTTAAATAAATATCTAAGAGAACACTTTGTAATTTAGCAAAGAAGTAACAGAAAGCACCCGAGGCATGGAAGGAGAGAGAAATGAGGCAGTTGGCCAGGTTGGTATTGGCTGGAAGCCTGGAGACACTTCCCAGTGCAGGGAAAGAGCAAGTAAGAGGTCCCCAGTGATCTACATTCCCATTGTGGACTCTAGCGATGTGGACCCTCACCCCTTGTGGGCCCTAAGATTAGTACAGGGAGCTGCCTGGAGTCCATAAGATGGCATTGCTCCAAAAAGGAAGATCATTCTCTTTCTCACTGAACTTGCCAAAACCCAAGCAGCTGCAGCACAGTGCCATTTTGAGAGCCTAGCCTCCACCAGACTGCATCCTGCTTTAGGGCCCAATAGCTTCTTCATGTCCTTGGAACATAGGTAACATTTTCCTGTGTCGACCCAGAGGGCTACAGTGATGCAGTGACATTTGAACTTAGTGCAGCAGGCTCCTCAGCACTCTATCCCATGCAGTGTCCTACAGGGAATGGGCAGTGCAGCTCACTTGCGAGGATTCCCAGAGCTTAAAAGCCAGTTTTCTGAGTCAGCCGCTGCTGATAGCAACCACATGCAGACCACTAGCTGGGCTGCTATAATTGTCCTGATATGGGCTCTTGCCACATACCACCACTGCTGCCACTGCCATTACCGCCTAACCATGCTATTTGGGAACCTGGGTGTTGCCCCATCCTGCCTATCATAACATGCTCCTGTGGGCACCACTAGGGAGCTTGAGGACAGAGTTACCAGCCTGGCACTGCCTGCTCCAGAGCCTGAGCATACTGCCCCAGGATCTGGGGATTGCCCCATCCTATTGGTTGTTCCAGGTGTATGTATGTACTACCAAGGGCCTAGCAACAGGCCCAGAACATCTGCCACTGTAGATAAAGCAGGCCATCTAGAGGCATAGGTATTGCCCTGCCCGGAATACCATGACTAGTGTCACCCAGCCTGCCACCACTGCTAACACTCATGTTGGGGACCTGAGGATTGGCCTACCCAGCTCATTACTACAACCATTAACAGTAGAATGTTCTACCTTGGAACTTGAGGGTTGTTTCATTACTGCGACTGCCATTGCCCATGACACCCAAACCGCCCAGGGGTCTGAGGACCCACTCAACTGCCGAGACAATTGTTACTTCTGCTAGCACTCGAGCAAGCTGCTGAGAGACCCCAGAATTAGCCCACTTAAATCCACTACCACCAGTGCCTATGTACACTGCCCAGGGGCCCATGGACAGCAACATTTGCCACACTGCTGTTACTACTGGGGCGTGAGGACTGGCCCATCTAGCATCCCCATTCCTAACAAAGCCTCACCACAGCCTCCATTAATAACTGCAGCCCAAACCACTGAGGAAGTTGTACCACTTAAGCTGTTCATAGCTAAAGAAATCATATGGAGACTAGACTACTGCATGCACCCAGAATTAAAGCTAAAATTTCCTACCCATAGATACAGCTTCACACAAAGGGCTTCCTCTCTGAAAGCAAATCCAAAAAACTGGAAGAAATAATGATCCTACCAGATGTGCAGATATCTAAGGACATTAGAAAACATGAAAAAGCAAGGAAATATAACACTTAAAAAGAAATACAGTAATTCAACAGTAACAGATTCCAATGAAAAATTTGTGAAATACTTGAAGAATTTAAAGTAATGATATTAAAGAAGTTGAGTGAGATGCAAGAGAACCCAGATAAACAATACAAATAAATCAGGAAAGTGATTCAGAATATGAATCAGAAATTCATTAAAGAGATAGATGTTATAAAAAAAGAACCAAATGAATACTAGAATAAAGTAATTCAATGAGTGAAATAAAAATACAATTAATAGCTTCAACCATAGACTACATGAGGTAGAAAAAATATTTCAGAACTTGAAGACAGATCTTTTGAAATAACCCCCACCACATACACACAAACATAAAATCCAAAGAGAATAAAAAGGAATGAAGAATGCCTACACATGGAATACTACAAAATAATCAAATAGTCAAATTTTGGGTGTTCTAGAAAATTATTGCATTGGAGTCTATCTGGAGATATATAGACCAATGCAATAATTGCTAGGGACTTCTACAAACCACTCTCAGCATTGGACATCGTCTAGACAGAAAATCAACAAGGACACATTGGATATAAACTGCACATTAGACCAAATGGACCTAACAGACATTAACAGAGTATTTTATCCAGTAGCTGCAGAATACACATGTTTTTTTCATCAGCACATGGAACATTCTTTGGGATAGATCATATGTTAGGCCACAAAGCAAGTCTCAACAAATTTTTAAAATTCAAAATTATACCAAGTAGCTTCTCTGACCACAATGAAATAAAACTAGAAATTAATAAGACAACTGCGGAAAATGTACAAATAGATGAAAATTAAACAATAAGCTCTTATCTGACCACTGGGTAAATGAAGAAATTAGATATCAAAAAAATTTTCAAAACAAATTGAATGAAAACACAACATACCAAAACCCATGGGAACAGAGCAAAAGGAGCACCTTAGGGTCATTTAAAGCAATAACCACCTATATCAGAAAAGTAGAAAGATTTTAAATAACCTAATAATGCCGTTTATGCAAGAAGAAAAACAAAAACAAAGCCCAAAATGAGCACAAAGAAAGAAGTAATTAAAATTAGAATGAGCTAAACAAATTAGAGGCTAAAAAAAATCCACACAGAATATCAAGGGGAAAAAAAGTTGGCTTTTTGAAAAGATGAACAAAATAGATAAACCGTTATCTAGACCAACCATGAAAAAAGAGAGAAGACAAACATAAATCAGAAATGAATAAGGAAACATTATAACTGATACTACAGGAATAACAAAAGATGACCAAAGACTTTTATGAAAAACTGTATGTTAACATACTGAAAACCTAGGAGGAATGGATAAACTCCTGGAAATATACGACTTACCAAGATTTAATCAGGAAGAAACAGAAAAGCTAAATAGACCAATAGTGAGTGATGAGATAGGATGAGTAATAAAAAGTTTCCCAACAAAGAAACACCCAGGACTTGATGGATTTACTGCCATATTCTGAGAACAACCTATTCTCCTCAAACTATTCCAAAAAACCGAAGAGGATGAAGTTCTCTTCTATTCATTCCTGAAGCCAACATTACCATTTTCTGATACCAAAACCAGACAAGGACACAATAGAAGAGAGAAAACTACAGGTCAATATCCCCGAAGAACATAGATGCCAAAATATTCAATAAAATGGTAACAAACCAAATCCAACAGCACATGCAAAAGATAATGCCCCATGATCAAGTGAGATTTCTTCCAGAGATGTAGGGATGGTTCAGCATAACCAAATGCATGAATGTGATACATCATATCAGTAGAAAGAAGGACAAAAACCTTATGACCATCTCAAGAGACACAGAAAAAGCATTTGATAAAATTCAACATCCATTCATGATTAAAATCTCAGCTAACTAGGCTTGGAATATGTCTCAACATAATCAAGTCCATATATAACAAACACATAGGTAAAATTAAAATGAATTGGGAGAAGCTGAAAGTCTTTTTTAAAAAAACTGGAACAAGACAATAATGCCCATTTTCACCACTCCTATTTGACGTAGTACTTGAAGCCATAGCCAGAGCAGCTAGTCAAGGGAAAGAAATAAAAGGCATCCAAATTGGATAAAAGAAAGTCAAATTATCCCTCTTTGCAGATATGATCTTAATAAACCTAAATATTATACCAAAACGCTTTTGGGTCTGATAAATTGCAGAATACAAAATCAACATATAAAAATCAGTAGTGTTTCTATACATCAACATTGAACTAGTTGAACAAAAAATCAAGATTTTAATTCCATTTACAATACCTACTCTCCCCCACAAAAAACCTGTCTAGGAATAAATTTAAGTAAGGAGGTAAAGACCTCTACAAGAAAAATACTGATGAAAGAAATGGCAGTGGATGCAAACAAATGAAAAGATAGTCAATGTTCATGGATCAGAAGAATATTGCTAAAATGATGCTTCCATCCAAAGCAATGTACAGACTTAAGGCAATTTCTTTTAAAATACAAGTAACATTTATCACAGAAATTTTTAAAAATTCTAAAATTTGTATGGAATAAAAAAGGAGTCTGAATACTCAAAGCAATCCTGAGCAAAAAGAACAAAGCCAAAAGATCACACTACCTGACTTCAAAATAAACTAAAAAGTTACAGTAAACAAAATATCATGCTGTTGATATAAAAACAAACATACAGACCAATAGAACAGAATAAAGAACCCAAAAATAAATCCATGAATTTACGGCCAATGAATGAATGGATAAAGAAAATGTGGTATCTGTACACAATAAAATAATTTTCAGATATAACATGAAATACTGTTTTTCCAGCCACATGGATAGAACTGGAGGACATTAAGTGAAACGAGCCAGGCACAGAAAGAGAAATAATCACATGTTCACACTTATATGTGGGAGCTAAAAACGTTAATCTAATGGAGGTAGAGAGTTGAATGGTATTTACCAAAGGCAGGGGAGAGTGTTCTGTGGTGGGTTAATGAGAGGGTTATCTCATATTGGTTAGTGGGTGCAAATAGAAGGAATAAGTTCTAATGTTTGAGAGCAAAGTAAGATCACTATAGTTAAAACAATGTATTGTATATTTCAAAATAGCTGGAAGAAGGGTCTTAAAATGTCTCCATCACAAAAATGGTAAATGCTACTGGTGACGAATATCCTGAATACTCTGGATTGTCATTATACATTCCATGCATTTGACAATATATCAAATGTACTTGATAAATATGTGCAAATATATTATATTGGTTACAAAATGAGAAAGCTGAAATTACATGGAATAAAAATATTAAAAAATTACTAAGAGAATATTATGAACAACTTTATGGCCACAAATCCAGCAGCTTAGATAAAATGGTATACATCTTTAAAGATACAGACTTCCAAAGCTAACTCACGGGTATAAAAATAAAATAAATTTAAAAATATTTTTTACAAAGGAAACTGAAATTCAGATAGTATCATAGGTCTACCAAACATTTAACATACATACACACACTCACACACACACAAATTCTATACAAATTCTTTCGGAAAATGGAATGAGAGAATATATTCCTAATTCATTCTGTGCTGACAGCAATATCTTGATACTCAAATATGATACATGCATCAACAGTAAACTACGTATATGCCTCATAAACTTAGATGACCAATTTGTAAACAAAATTTTAGCAAATCAAATTCAACCTTATATAAAAAGGATAGTACCTTTTGAACAAGTACACTTTATCTCAGGAATGCAAAGTTGACTTAAAATTTGAAAATCAATAAATGTAATTCAGTATATTAGTAAACTAACATAAACCCCACATGATTATCTCAATAGACACAGAAAAATCTTTGAAGAAAATCCAACATCAATTCCTGATAAAAACAAAACAAAAAAACCACAAACTCTTAGTATAAAAGTACTACTAGAAGAGGATGTTTTCAAACTGATAAGAAGCACCTGTGAAAAACCTATGAATAAAATTATACTTACTTGGGAAAGACTGATTATCCTACAAGATTAGAACAAAATAAGAATGTACAGTTTTTACCACCTCTATTCAACACTGTGTGTGATGTTCTAAAAAGCACAATAAGATAAAAAAACCCAAATAACTAAAATGCATACAACTTGATTGTCTATGTGGAAAATTCAACTGAACCTACATACACACACATAAGATAAAAAGCTGTAGATTCAATAGTTGACTTTAACAATGGTTCAGAACCCAAGATCAATATATAAATATCAATTTTATTTCTATATGCTACTATTAAATAGTCAGAAAAATCTTTAAAAATGCATACTAATTACAAGAGTATTTAAGAAACAACATTCTTTGGGAGAAAAACTAAGCAAAGATGTTAAAGGCTTGTACAGTGAACTAAATAAATGGAGAGACATACCATATTCATTAATTGGAAGAGTCAATATTGTTAAGATGCTAATTTCCTCAAATGGGTGTATAGATTCAATGAAATGCCAATTAAAATTCCAATATGCTTTTATGGGGAGAGAGATAAATTCATAAACTGATTCTAAACTTCAGATAGAAATGCAAAGGATCTGGAATAAACAACTTTGGTAAAATAGAATAGAGGGTTCTGAAATAGTTGCAGTTGCATATAAGCATAGACAACTTATTTGTAACAATGATACAAATGCAATTCAGCAAAGAAGGAATAGTTTCTTGGCAAATCGCGCTAAAACAACTGGATATTCATATTTAAAAAAAACCTTCAATCAGTTTCTTGCATCATGTTCACAAATTAACTCAGAATGAATCATAGGCATCAATGAAAACCTGAAACTAAAATACTTCTATTAATAGAAGAAAACATATTTCTATTAATAGAAAACATACTTCTATTAACAGAAGAAAATATTTTTTTGACCAAGAGTTAGGTCAAGATTCCTTGGTTACAACCAAAAGCACAATTCATAAAATAAAACATTGATAAATTGTACCTTATCATCATTAAAAACTACTGCTCTTCCAAAGTCATTGTTAAAGGGATGACATTCCATAGACTGGTGAGAAATAATTGTAAATCATATGTCTCATAAAGGGCTTGTCTCTAGAATATATAAAGAGCTCTCCAAACTAAATAAAAACAACCTAATAAAATGAGGAAGTTATTCGAACGGACATTTCACCAAAGAAGATGCACAAGTGGAAATGTATCATATGAAAAGATGCTCACCCTCAATAGTCATTATGAAAATGCAACTTAAGTTGCATTGACAGAAAAATACGTGTTACCTAGAATAGCTAAAATTAAACAAGACTGATAATTCCAAGCATTGTTGAGGATGTGGAGAAACTGACAGTCCTATTTTTTATGTGAATTTGAAACGGTACAGCCATTTTGAGGCACTTTGGCATTAAGAAAAAAGTTACATGTACATCTCACATATGATCTAGGATTCAACTCCTAGGTATATTCAAAAAATATATATTCATATGACAGCTCCTGTTCTAGTAGCTTTATTTGTGATAATCAAAAACTAGAAACAACCTAAGTATCCATCAACAAGCGAATAGATAAATTACACTGTGGTATAGATACATGATGAAATACTATTCAGCAATTAGGAATGAACTATTGATACATGCCATAGCATGTATGAATCTCAAAATAATTATGCTGAATGAAAGAAGCTAGATGAAAGAGAGTAGAGCCTAGCCTGGCCAGCATGGCAGAAACCCATCTCTACAAAAAATTAGCCAGGCGTGGTGGTATGCATCTGTAGTCCCAGCTACTGAGAGGTTGAGGTATCTGAACCCAGGAGGTTGAGGCTGCAGTGAGTTGTGAAGCGAGCCACTGCACTCCAGCCTAGGTGACAGAGTTAGACCCTGTCATACACACACACACACACACACACACATACACACACACACACACACACACACACACACACACAGACAAAAGAGAGTACGTACTGAATTATTCCATTTATACAAAGTGCTAGCAAATGCAAATTGATGTACAAGGACTAAAAGCAGAACACCTCCAAATTTTCTGATTGAATAGATCTAGGATGGGTTCAGAAATTTTCATTTTTAACTAGCTTCTACATAATACTGATGCTGCTGGTCTGGAACTATACTTTAGGAGCTACTGATTAAAAACACAGGCTTTGAAGTTTGAAGGATTGTGGTTCAAGTCTCAGCAATCTATCTTAGGGCAATTTACTTATTTTAGCTCCGCTTCAGCTTCCTCCTCCACAAATTAGTAATTAGTAATTAAAATTATTTCCTCTTGGTAGGACTGTTGTAAAGGTTAAATATGTTAATGCCTTCAAGCACCTAAACATATCAGGGCTTAATAAACAAGAGCTAGTGTTACTCTTGGTAGTTATATTAATTATCATCATCAGACCAGCCATTGAGAAAACAGGTGGAAAGGGCAACTGTTCCCCTCAGCAGGTGCCATCAGCAGAGACCCCCTTTCCATCCAGTTCTCCCAGTACTCATTGCCCCCTGACTCATCCTACAGGCATCTATCCCAGGAGTCTTCTATTCTCTGGGTGAGGATTCTCCTGCTGTCTCCCTGTTATTCAGGGTTTGCTCTTTCCCATATTCCAACTAATTGGGTCTAAATTTTATGACTTAGTTATATTAACCCCAGAATGTTCCACATTGGGAAAATATATGTAGCTAAACTGGTGTGTTTAATATCTGATATTCTGACTATTTCCCTCAAATTTTTAGTGACATTCATTATGCAAATTTTAGAAGGGGAAGGGATTGGAGTGTGAGAATATTTTGGAATGTGTCTGGGTACCTAACATGTACTGTGGTAGGCTAGAAGGGTCACCCTGTGATGGGTTGCACAGTGTTTTTGTACCTCTCTGATGACACTGCAAAGGGAGCTGACTGCTGCACTCAGCTGAGACCTGACTCTTGCACTTATTATAAATTAAAATAGAATCCAATGAAGATTTTGCCATCAACCCATAGGAATTCTGGCTTGAAAGGCTCACGTGCTTTGCACTTCACTGCAGCCTTCCTCCTGGATTCTTTGTCATTGCCATCTTTCCCCATTCTCAAAGGAGTCACCAAATCTAATCCAAAAACAATAACCTTATACCTTAAACATATGAACCAGTGCCTAGTGCCCTGTATCTTGCCACTATTTCAAATCCTAAAGTTGGAGCAGGAGGCTTTCAAAATTTAGACACAACACTGCCAACTACCTTATTATTTGACAGCATAGGAAAGTAACCGAGCTCAGCCTTCCAGAAGGCAGATATATTGCTTTATGAATCTTTCTGCAAAACATATAAAAGTGATGGGGAAAAGGAAGGAAGGACTCAGGGTTGGCTAGTTATGTACCCTGACAAGCAGCAGCATTTATGGCTGCTCTTTTCTATCACCTTGTACAAAAGAAAAACATGTAAGTAAAATAAGTATGCATGCAGGAACTTCCTCTTTCCCCTTTCTCAATTGAGGGGCATCCAACCATAAATATGTTTCAAAAGAGGTTTAACATTTCTGATAGATTGATTTGAAGCAGCTCAGAGCTACATTTAAATATCAGAGGTCTTGCTGCAAGGGCTTCCTGCCACCACCGCAGCCATTCTTGGAGGATTTCTCAATGGCTATGTGCCAAAAGAGCTATTGGTTATAAGTTTCCTTTGTTCCCATTTTATGTCATATTTTTGACTTATTTTTAAGTCACATAATTTGATAACTAGAACTAAGTATTATGCCCTACAATCAATTTTTTCTCCCACTGCTCTGATACTAAGGCACATTTTCTTTGTTTCTTGCTTTCACATTAAGTTCAGTGGATTTGCCAAAATGTTTCAAATCAGATATGTGGTTAATGCTTATGCCTTTCTAACCTCTTAAAAAGTCCAGCCCTCTATGCTCTGTTATCTGAGATGGACAGAAAAGCTGCTCAATACTTCTGGCCTACCACAGTGTATATCTAGGTACTCACACACATTCAAAAATACTCTCACACTCACAATCCATTTCCCTCCTAAAATTATCATAATGAAGCTACTACACATTTGAGGGAAATAGCTAGGACATCAGGTATTAAACACACCAGTTTAGTTACATATATTTTCTTAAGGTGGAGCATTTGGGGGTGAGATGACTAAGTCATAAAATACATGCCCCATTAGTTGGGAAGAGCAAACCTGGGTGACAGGAGGACAGCAGGAGGGTCCTGGCCCATAGTGGGGAAGACACCTGGGATGGGATAGCTGCCTGTAGGATGAGTCAGAGGGCAATGAGTGCTGGGAGAATAGGATGGAAAGGGGTGTTTGCTAATGGCACCTGCTGAGGGGACAGTTGCCCTTTTCATGTTTTCTCATTGGCTGGTCCAATGATGATAATTAATGTAAGTGCTAAGTAACATTAGCTCTTGTTTATTAAGCCCTGATATGTTTCAGGTGCTTTGTGGACATTAACAGAGTTTATCTTTAGAATTTGATAAATACATAATTGAGAATGATACTGGGTAATGTACAACATTAATTTTGCACTAAAGTGACTCACACATTACATGAAATCTGTTCTTACTAAACAAAAGCTTTAGATATCCATGGTGAGATTATGAAGAAGTAAAAGTTCAAGCTAGACTTGGTTTCCCCTGGCAATCTTTCTGTCTCTTCTAGATCATCTGGCTCTGCCTCCTCTCAGTTAATGTGTGCAGGCTAATCTTAGTGGGAAACTGAACCAAACTTAATTAGAAAAGTAATCTTCCGAGAAGCACCTTCCTTCCCACCAAGCAATGTATGCTAGATTCTCCATGTGAAAGTTGTTCTGTATGAAGCAGAAAACAAATACATTTCAAAAGGTAATTTAAAATAACTCAAAGAATCAGACTTCTCATTTAATTATAGCTATATTGAAGATACAATATGGGTGTATGTGCCTTCATTTATTCACAAACATACATATTTGCATCTACAATATGTTGTACATAGTGAGGATACAACTGTGAACAAAATAGAAATTCTTGCTTTCACGGAGTTTACACTTGTGTCCTGAGGAGGGGAGACCAGCAAGTCAATAGATATAGTTATTTATGTGGCCATAGGTGTGGTGGAGAACAATAAAACAGCAAAAGGGAGTAGTCAGTGGTGATTTGGGTTGTTAACTCATAACTCGTAGAACCATATGGGGATCACAGTCCAAGGGTTGTGGGATACCCTGGTGATCCTGGGCTTCTGGTGGCGTCTGAGACATGCCGGGGGGAAAGGGCATCACGAGATCAGTCCTAAGATTTCCAAGCCAGATTGTGAGGGTAAGGCAGTGGCTGTTGGGAAAGGAGGGATTAGGATCTTTTCAGGAGCACCCAGAGTTCTGTGGTTCCTTCTTTGACAATAACATGGAGATGCAGAGGCCCAAGAAGGTTTAGACTGCGGGAATCTGGGACTCTGTGCCTGAGGAATCTGAACATTCGAACCACTTGGTCCAGATGTGTAAAACTTTTGAGGAAGACAGAGGGATAACCTCCTCGAGGCCTTCTGGGCTCATCTCGCCTGAACTCTTTTGAAGGCATTTAAATTTAAGTAAGGATGAAGAACTTACTGCAGCTTTGTTTGTATTTTTGTCAGCTTGCACAGAGGTTATCGAAACCTGTTCAGGGAATGGTGGTGGGGTGGTAGGGCACAGATTTCTCTGGGATCCAACTCCCTGAAAAGCTTAGGGTATTACTTCACAATGCTGATGTGAAGTGAAGAAGTGAATGTAACTTCCTAGCATGTCTACACCAGAAAGGAGGTTTAGATGAAGTTAGACGGTGTGCCTTAATTTGTGCCTTCCATGTGAGCAGTGACCACTTGATCTCTGGGTACCTCTGAGAGATATACGGATATCTGGACTCTGTGAGGAAGAGCTTGAGGGTCACTGCAGACTGGAGACTCACCGCTCCTGAGACTGAGAAGTTGTATTGCACCTTCAGCGAGGCTCTCTCATAGCCAGTGGTTTGAACCTCTCTGGAGAGAGATTATTTCTAGGTATTCATGACTCTTGGCAACAATGAACACCTTGGCTTCCCAGTCAGACCCCATCCCGTTTAATTCTGAAACTATATCCAACTCCCAAGGTGGTCCCAGTTTCTACCATGCACACCTCAAAGAGGTGGTTTATTAGGATTCTGTCTAAAATCCTAGAAAACAGCAATATTCTGTAAAAACCATAATTGAAGAGAGGTTCCAGAATGAGACAGGAAGGAGGTTTTAAAATAGTTCTCAGGGATACAGTCAACAGTATGCCTCGCTACTGTTTTTGAGTTCGATTATCTTCAAGATTATTATGAATGTTTGTGAAAAAGACGATCTGTATATATGTGTTGAACACCCTTCCATCAGTCTCTCAAGTGTCCTGGAGAATGGGGTACTGAACATTAAAGTACTGCATGTCACTTGAAGAAGTGAGTGCAACTTCCTAATGTGTCTGTTTTCAAGGGAGAAAATGTGTGTTTTGTGGGAGGACTGGACTCAACATTTCAAATATTTACATAAGGAAAAAATAGTCCCTGAGTATTTCCTATATCTTGAGTGAGAAACATGGAAAAAGTTCAAAATTTTGCATGTTAGCCTTCCTTTCTGCATTTTCTTAAAGACCAGGTAGTCCTGATAATTCTAGAAGAGACGTAATTAGCAGGAAATTAGTATGGCATTAATTTTTAATTTTGTGTTAACATTGTAAAATTTTTCTTTTAAGATCTAATTTGCTGATGAATTAAGAGGGAACCCCATTGGTACAAGAGAATATAAACATAAACATTTTCTTCCATATTTTGGAGGAAGCTTTATGAAAGAAATAGGAAATTATTGTTTGTGGCTCATTAAAAGAGCTATTTATAATTACTCTGTTTTGACATCTATCTACTTTATAGGAATATGATAATTTGACCTTCAGTTGTAGAGTCAATGAGATGCAGACTTTGAAACTGCCTTTCACAGGACATGCTTTCATCATGAACTGCTTCAGGGGCTGTGCATTCAATGTATGTGTACAGCTGCCAGAAAATGTTTCATGTTCTGTGTGCTTGTTTCATATCTGTTATGCTTATCACTGATTGTCTACCTATAAAGAAGTGGGAACATATTAAATTAAAATGAACAAATTGCACCCAATTCTCAACTTTAAAGGCTGGTTTTTCAAATAGTTTCATAAAAATGTAAATGATATACTTAAGTGAATATTTTAGCAATTTCCCTAATAGGTGCATAAAATGGTCAATAAGGCTTTCTAAATGCTTTAAAAAGAATCTCATAAAGGTGTTGAAAAGTCAAGTGTTAGAAATTATTAGTTGGTTGATCAGTTTATAGAGTAAATTTTAACAAGAAGTCATAGTATAATTTCTAATAAGGAACATGCTATTTTTTAATAAAGTAATTACATTATCTTGGTTATAAATTCTATTTTCTCTTTTAATAGGAGTTTTAAATCACAAGGATAATATGTACTTGTTGCACAATATTTAGAAAATACAGGCTTGTCAAAGGAAGAAAATAAAAATTATTAGTGTGTAGAGTTACCATACCGTATAGAGTTAAGCAGTATTATATTATGAAGTACTTCCTTCTAGTCTTTTTCTTAAAAATAGGATCTATGTGTATATGACCCATATTTATATATATAGTTTTTGGCTCGTTGGTATAGTTTAATATTATATTGTAAACACATTTGTGAGGGAAATGTTATTTTTTTCCTATAATTTTGCTTGAAATGCTTTCTCAATAGATCGTGTAGACATACTATGGTTTCTTTAAACAGTCACTTTATTCTTAAATATTTAGGATTCACTGTTTCCAAGTTGTTGCTATTATCAAACAACTTTATAACAACTATATCCATATACACTATTTAAAATCTTTATCTCATTTTTTATCAATTTTTAGAAGTGTCATTGCTGGATTACAGTTGCATACATTTTTGCTGCTCTTCAGAGAGGATATATCATTTACACTCTTACCAGTAGTATATGAGAATGCTTGTTATATTTTACCTTTCCAAAATTAGATGCTATCTTATTTATATTTATTTATTTATTTTTCTTAACCTAACTACTCAGCATGTTAGCAATCTTCTTTTAATATATGAGCAAATGTAAAGATAAAATTATATGTTACTTAACTTACACATTTTTTCTTTTAGAAACTCTATTTGCTTTTATGTTTAGGAAGAGCTTCCCTATTCTCAGAACAAGTTAATATTTACACTGTTTTCAACATTCCTTTATGATTTTATTTTTTAGATTTAGAATTTTAATCCAACTTAAATTCATTTTTATCTTTGTATATAATAGGTAAGGTAGAAATTTAATTTCATTTTTTTTTAAAAATGAACTTTTCTAGAACAATACATTCTTTCATCAGATATTTTGATGTCGCCTTAATTGTATACTAAATTGTAATACACACATGGGTTCCTTTTTTACTTTCTAGTCACTTCTGTTTATTTCTGTTCCAATAGCACACTGGTTAAATCACATCTTTATATATCAGTACACCTGGTAGGTTGAATTTTCCAATGCACCAAATGCATTTTTTCATGTATTTAAATTTTTCACAAGAAATGTTTATTTTGTTAACTTATTTAAAAAGTTACAAAAATTGTATAGAATTTCCATTTAATTGATTGTTAGATAATCTAATAAATTTGAGTTTTTACATTCAGAAACCTGGCTTGTTACCTTATCATTTTTAATAGGACTTAGTAAACTTTGTGGCTTTTGTAAAATATATGTCCCCCGAAAATTAGTGTTTATTTCATTTCCTCTGGAACGTCTTTTGAAGTTTTTGGACCATTTAAATAATAGTCATTGATCTTTTAAAAGCAATCAATTTCTAAGAGCTCTTTCTATATAAGAATTATGGGATGAAGTAGGTATTAAAAATTTTTTGATAACTATCCAGTTTCCCGGCCAAATTTGTTCTGCAAACCTGCTTTCCCCTATTGAAGTACAAATTTATCACATACCAAATTTTCATACATAGTTAGGCCTGTTAAACTTTCTATTATATTTTTTGGATATCTCCACATCATTTACTAGTTACAAAAAATTTTTTAATACATGTATATGATATTTTGTATATGTATTTGTGTATATACATATATTTATAAAATATATGTTTTGACATCTGGACATTCGTTTTGTACCCTGTTACCTTACTAAATTCTTTTGTTTAAAGTAGTTTTTGTTGATTTTCTTGGGGCTTTCAAGAATACAATCACATATCATCAGCAAACAGTGACATTTTTACTTCCTTCTTTCCAATTTTCCTCCTCTAAATTCTCTTTTCTAATTATATTAGCTAGTATGTATGTATTCATCTATCTATCTGTCTGAAATGTAAGATAATATTAGACATCCTTGTCTATAACCTGACTTTATCAGGAATGTCTTTAGTGTTTACCTATTAAGCATAATTCTGGCCTTTTAGGATGAGGTAGATACATTTTTTATCATGTAAAAATTGTCCACTTCAGTGGACAAAATTGGAAAATTTATCAAGAATATTTATCACTTTATAATATCATTTTATAGAAACGGTAACATGCTCGCACTTCTCACTTTACTAATAAGACAAATTATACTAATAGGGTTCCTAATACTGAGCTGTCTTTGCAGACCCCTACTAAGGTCCACTTGGTTGGGTTGTGTAATTACTTTAATCTCCTGCTGGTGTCTGTTTGCTACCAAAATATATAATTCCTTTCCCACAGTCTTTGAAAATCCAGGTTTTTCATGACTTTAATTTTTCTTTTTTTTTTTTTTCTGAGATGGAGTCTTGCTCTGTTGCCCACGCTGGAATGCAGTGGTACGATTTTGGCTCATTGCAACCTCCACCTCCTGAGTTCAAGCAATTCTCCTGCCTCAGCCTTCTGAGTAGCTGGTATTACAGGTGTGCACCACACGCAGCTATTTTTAATTAAAAAATTTTTTGTGTATTTTTAATAAAGACGAGGTTTCGCCGTGTTGGCCAGGCTGGTCTTGAATTCCTGACCTCATGATCTGTCCGCTACAGCTTCCCAAAGTGCTGGAATTACAGGCAAGAGCCACCATGCCCGGCCTTTTTGTGACTTTGATACAAAAACTCAGGTGAGTTTAAAACTTGACCTGAGATAATATTAGACTCTTCATTATATTTATTTAGTCTCCTTCGTATCATTATTATATCTTTTGTTGCAGAAATGTTCATGTAATTTAATGACGAATGTGTCCCTAGACCACTAGTGATAAGTTGTACAATATATGAAATGCATTTCCTATGTAAATTCTAGAACTCAGGGGTTTTAGATCGAGAATTTTGTAATGGCATTTTATTTAAGACTTCCCCATTAATAACATAAGTAAGGTTGCTTTTTAGCTTCATTTTTTAGTTTGCAATCTTTGGTTCATATCAATATTATATACCATTTAAAACAAAGAAAGCTTTTTTTATTGCCTTTTCTCTAGAAAAATTTCAATAAAGTTAGGGTTATGTTTTCTTCAAATGTTGGATAAAATATTTTAAGTTATGAAAATATAATAGACATACTAATTATTTAATAAAGAAGCCTGTGAAATAAAGCGTCAAAGTTCCCTGCTTCTAGATTTTTACTTCCACTTCTTACTTCCTCTTCTGATCACTGGATTACTGTAAAAAATTTGGTGTGTAGGCCAGGCGCAGTGGCTCACACCTGTAATCCCAGCACTTCGGGAGGGCAAGGCAGGTGGATCACCTGGCGTCAGGAGTTTGAGACCAGCCTGGCCAACGTGGCAAAACCCCGTCTCTACTAAAAGTACAAAATTAAGCCGGGCATGGTGGCAGGTGCCTGTAATCCCAGCTACTCAGGAGGCTGAGGTAGGAGAATCGCTTGAACTCAGGAGGCAGAGGTTGCAGTGAGCCGAGCTTGTACCACTCCGCTCCAGCCTGGGCGGCAAAAGACTCCATCTTAAAAAAAAAAAAAAAAAAAGTGTGTATTGTATATATTCTTTCAGAAGTTTATCAATAGAGTTTTTAGTGAGATAATTTTGATATTTTTTGAATCACTGTATTTTGTATGTGAACTACCTGTTCACATATCTATCTGTTGTTTTTATTGTTATATTTATTTGTAAATATTTAATGTTTTGAAGACTTTAGCTCTTTTCTCTATCTTCTCACTTCTGCCTAAAAGTAATAATTGAATCATTGTTAACATTCTGTTGTGTAGCCACTTAAGTTTTTTCCTATACACATACAAATTCAACGTCTATTTAAAATGCTGTGTGTTTTAAAATAAAAATCTTATATTATAAAATACATATTCATTTTAAAATACATCACACAAAATATACATATTAGATATATAGTATCATTATATTAAATACAAAATGACATATAATCTTCTATACAGTTTTTGCTTATTTTACATGGCAGTAAAAATATCAGTAGTCTTTTTAAAGGCTGATATATAATTACCCCAGTGAAGAATTACTAGGTTTTCTCCCAACTTTTCAATCCTAAAATGCAGTGAAAATTTTGTACGTGAATGTGGGACAAAGTACAAAAGGTGAAACTGCTGACTTTCAGTGATAAAAACATTTTGAAAGAAAGTGTCTTCTTAAAAGTTTATAACATTTTCTCTTTCTCAACTCAATACCTTTGTGGATATGAGGAACCATCAATCTCACATTATCATCAATAAAAAATTGACATCTCATTGTTTTAATTTCTATCTCCTTATCCTTTTGAGGATTATTATATATTTTTAATATGTTTATTAGACTTTTCATTTTTTATATAAATTTTCTTTATATGCTCTTTGCCCATTTCCTTCCCTGTAGAATTGTTTTTCTTTCTCTTACTTTATTTTTTAAGACCAAGTCTCTCTCTGTCGCCCAGGCTGGAGTGCAGTGGCACGATCTCGGCTCATTGCAACCTTTGCCTCTTGGGTTCAAGTGATTCTCCTACCTCAGTCTCCCGAGTAGCTGGGATTACAGGCATGCACCACCAAACCTGCTAATTTTTTGTATTCTTAGGAGAGAGAGGGTTTCACCGTGTTAGCCAGGATGGTCTTGATCTCCTGACCTTGTGATCCGCACACCTCAGCCTCATAAAGTGCTGAGATTAGAGGCGTGAGACACTGCGCCTAGCTTTTCTAATTTATTTTAAGGAGCTCTTTGTGTATTAGAGATATTAACAATTGTAGTTGGCAAATATGTTCTCCCAAGGACCTTTAGAAGATATTGGATGCCTATGAAGTCCCTTCTCTTTCTTATTTCTGCATGGCTCATCCACTTTGCTGTCCTCTTCTTTTCTATTAATATTCAACCTTTTGCCTAGTTTATCTTCTGCCTATTTGTATGACTACTAAACTAGAAGAGAGTGAGGAATATAGAATTAAATATTTGAAAAGGGCTTGTGACAACTTTAATTTAGTTGAAAAGAAATGAAACTTGATATGTGTATAGGATTTTCTGGGAGCATTCTGTCTTTCCAATTTTTTCATGGGGTAATATTTCCTTCTGAGCTTTGAATAATTACTGACTCTATCTATATATGTGAAAACACAGAACTCACTGACATACCAGCTAATGAAATGTAAAATATACAGTCTGTCATTTGGATGCTCCAATGATCAAATATTTTGATAACTGACTACATATTTTATTTTTTAATCCAGATGTTCAGCATTCTATAAATACAGATTCTTAATGACTTGGGACAAAAATATCAGCATGTATAAACAACTAAAGAATGGAATGAGTGGCTGCAGAGCAAGAGGTTGAAATTAATATTAATTCACATACAAAAATAAATGATAAGCATTCTTAGCTGTATACATAATATATATATATAGTCCCATTACTAGTCAAATTTAAGGTTAGTTTCCAAATGTTTGAAATATTTCTGTAACATTCCAAACCAGAATGTTTTCTTTAAACAGATGCCGTGCTAAATTATTTTTTTCATACCATAAAAACAAAAATCCATAAAGAGTGCTCATTAATTCACATGGAAAGGCCTAGGACTGAAGGATAGGTCAAAGTAACACAATCTTAGGGAAAGAAAAACAGTCTGAAAATGTCATATTTTTCAAGAAGGCATTTGTATTGCTAGTTCTTGAAGCTGTGTAAAGGAAAGAGAAACAAATGCTTAATAATATTTTTAGAAACAATAAATTCCTATGTCAATCCCCCCAGTTCTCACCAAATAAAAAATTACTCTCATCTTTTTCCTCCTATGATGTGTGTTACATAGACTCTGTCTAGTCATTTGTATCTTTCCTTAGCTTTTTTATTTTATTCAGGCTAAACTCACAGACTCTTTGGTGCTGAACTACGTGTAATATGAATAGATTACTGTATATTTTGTAGTTTGGGTATAGTCATTGATAACCATTGAAAATCTTGTTTAAAATATTCATGGAGACAAGGAAATTTAAAACTCTCTTCTTTACACAATTAGATAAAATTTCTAGAAATATATGATCTTAAATTTATTCTTCAAACTACATTATCAAGAATAAAGACATGCTACCCTTCTTTAGGGAGATTACCCTGCACTTTATAATATTCAAATATATATTTCTAAAGATAATTGTTATATTTTTGTTGGTAAACTACTGTTTTATGGAAAACCTATGTACATATTGTTTTGCTTCTTTGTTTGCTCTTAATATCAAAACATTTAGATATTTAGATATCTAAATATCTTAATATCTAATATAAAGATTTTTATATTAGCTGAATATTGAGTTTTAAGCTTAGGTGTGATAGATTCTATCACATTAAAAAGCTTATATCTTTAATATAAAGTTTATATCATATTTTAAAAGTTTTATAACTTTAATACTTCGTGCTTTTGGCAAGTTGTAATTCAGAAAGGCAGAAAAATCAATTTTAATATGAAAAAAAGTATTTGACAGCCTAGATAATCAGAATTTATGCAAACTGAAAATTACTTGCCTGCCAAATTATCATTTATAAAGATTGTAGAAAATGTTATGACTGTTTATAAGTTAAAATGTATTGCCTGTACCTTGAATCTATAGGAGATATTTTTAGCTTATCGTTGCTTTTTTTTTTAAAAAAATCTATGAACATAGCAGCTATAGTTAAAATAATTTATACTATAATGGACATTTTTGTATTCTCATATATAATGAGAGACTTAAATCATGTATTGGAAATTTAAGTTATTCCTGTTATACTGTCATAATTAACATTTATTTTTCCTCCATGTCTTCTCTATATCATTCATCTGTTTCTGTTTTCTGGGCTAGGCTTAGAATGAGAGCTAGCAAAACCTGGGACTCAGCCTGTCTTCTCAATAAAATTATTGGTACCACTGGTGGTCATAGGAGTTTTCAGTGGTTCTTGATATACTCTTCTTTGTCAATGATTATACTTTAGTTTTAGGGCACATGTGACTAATTAGTGGCATTTAATAAAAATAAAAAGATATCATAATGTTATAATCAGTCCTTCCACTAATTTAAATTCAGATTTATTTCCCTTATTTAAGAAAAGAAAATTGGTTTGGAAGTACCAAGAGGGAACAAAAGTGGCCATTTCATAGTGCTTCATAATTTAAAAAAATCAGAAAACTTAACTAATACACTTCGTGTACTTAGCATCTGTTAATCAGAAATACTAGTGGTTACATAAAGTCTATTCATTATACATTTTTGTACAAAGAGGATTTCATTTGGAGCAAAATTTCTACTCTGACATGATAGAAATAGGACAATCTTCGGTGACATCAAATTAAGTGTGACTAGTTTGTAGCGGCTGATTTAACATATGACATAGACATTAACTCTGGGTATATTATGGGCTTTACTGTAGGATCATTAGAAGGATATGATAGATGCATGTATAAAGCTATATTTTAAACATATGCTTTACATATTCTATGAGTATGCTGGATGTGTCTAGACAAGAAATTTTAGCTATAACCATAATTGTGACACAAAGCTAAAAGTGAGACAAAGCTAACCAGGGCCACCTAGGGAAAGAAAGATCCTCAAGGACTTGTTTAGACGGTTGCTTCTAGGGGAAAAAAGAAAAAAAGCGGTCTTCAGTCTAAGACTTGTCAATCCAATTTTTTAAAGATTGATTAGGTAGTTGAGTTTTTCTTCCTTTTATCCTTGGAGAAAATGAAAAATAACACTTTCTTTTCTACTTTAGATTCACCATTCATATACTTTATGACAGTTTGGCCTCACCCGAGCCTCCTCTTCTCTAGAACAAATTATGCTAACTCTTTCTATCTGTCCTCATAGGTCCTATTTTTCAACCATTAAATCTTATTATTGTTCTTTCTTGTATCTTTTCCAGTTTCTTCAGCCCCTTTAAAAATTTAAAGTCTTTAATATCTTTGCATATATTTATATTAGATGAGTTAGAACTTTAGGAGTGTTATTTCTTTCTGCTAAGTCAGAGAGATGGTCACTATGACAGGTAGATTGGAGAAAGGAGATAAGAAGAAAAAGAGAAGCCAGATGAGCAACTTAATATTCAAGTTAATGGATTTATATGATCAGAAATAGCAAAACCTGTGTCTGGAAAATGTCACAAAGGTTTTTAATAAGTCCTTTGGAAGATATCAAAACACAAAAATTATTATCGGAAACAACCAGAGCTACTTAAAAAATCTTTTAAAAAGATTTTTTATCTTTTATAAAAGATAAAAGATATTTTTATGCTTATTTTTACTAATTACCCTTCTATGAAGGAAAAGATTAGTTAGTGAGCCCCAAATTCGGAGCAAAAATTAACTAGTAAAGATGACGACTGCCAACTCAAGAAAAGGCACAGAAATTCAGCATGAGAGTGAGTGAGCTTATGTTATTTAGGGACTAGAACTACTTTTTCAAGCAGATACTAATGACAGAGAGAACATTTGTAGAGTATGACCTAGTAAAGAATTTTTTTTCCCTTTTCAGTAGCACATGGTCACAAGGCAAAGTGTGCTATTGGCTTTGTTGATGTAACTGTCTTGGGTTTATAGCATTGCTTTGTCTTCTCTGCAGCATCATGTTGATTTTGGGTGATTAGGATATTGTAGTTGTTTCAACATCTCGGTTCCATGAGGGACAAAAATGAATCTGTAATGTTATAAATAAAACAAGTTCCCCTCTATAGCAATTACTGTGAGAGCACAGTTCCACTGTAATAAAAACCTAGAATAAAAGCCCTAAGCTTTTGATCTTTATTACTTCAATGGAAGTGCATTGATAATTTTATTTTATATTTCTTGATTTTTACATTTAACTTTAAACCTGACATCTTATCTATGTTCAAAACAAAATACCTGGCATTTATCCTATTCTGTATCCTAGCTTATGTACCACAAATTGGGGTGAACTGCTTCATTGGCTCTACAAAAGAGAGGAATGCAGTCACTACAAAAGGATGGTACTGTGTTCTTTCCAATACCCTCCTTATAAATCAACAGGAAATAATAGGGATCACAACAAAGTCAGCTTACAAGGGCTTACATTCCCCAGATGGAAAGTTGCACAATAAACCCACTGCAGGTTTATTTTCACTTTAAGGCGGGATAAAAATACATATCTGCCATGCCCACATTGAAAAGCCACAGGCAGATCTCAGAGGGCTCTTGCATTGAATGGTGTGCAGTAGTGAAATATTTGTATTTTGTGCTAACCCCTCTTCGAAAGCTAATGCAGTGTGGTCTTACCATTTTTGCAGACAGGACAACATTGTTCTGGTTCATAGACTGGGTTGACACACTCAGGAACTGCGCAGTCTGCTACAACACAGTGAACTTCATTGCTGGGCTCACAGCGACACCATTCACATGGAGAGGGCTAGGAACAAATCTAAAATTAGCCCCTTTTCTCCTATAACTTAATGCTTGCACATTCATATGCTGTCAGAAGATAAAACATCAGTGTTTATTATATTGGCTTTATTGTATTAATTCCATTTACCACATCTATGATCATTCTCCCCCAGTGGAAGGCAACCTAGACACCCAAGCCAAAGTGGATTACAACCTGCGCTCAGGTTGCTGTGAACAACTGAAGCACCCGTGTATGACTTTTCTTATATCTTATGTTCCTACTTTCCAGAGAAATACTTGCATAACTAATATGTCATCTCCCGGTTTGTTTTCCAGATGTACTAATTGCTCTGACCTCATCTGGTAAACAGGAATTCTACTGGAACATGTAAGATAATTTTTGCCATCTGTCATTTTATTCTTCTTGAGAAAGGAGGAGAATTACTGAGAAACAAGAAAATGGTAAGTGGACATCTGTGCCCTTTGTCTGAACTCTTTTTTCAAGCTAACTTAGACTCTAAATGGCATTTTTTCAGTGTGAATATTAGAGAAGTTTGCATTTGGGATCCAAACATCCAGGTATTGCCTCTTGAAAGAGCTAGTGAATACCTTTCATTTGCCTGCTTGCTTTTATGAGTGAACAAATCGGTGGGTTTAAAAAGCCACAGTTTAAGACACTAAAAGTGGAACTAAAATCATAATTTAGAGAAAAAAATTAAAAATCAGAAAAGAGTATTTGTCTTTACAGTACTTACCGGCTGAGAGTGTTTGGAATTTTCTATTTACTTTCTAGAAACTACCTATGACACAAATAATCTAAAGCAGGGGCTGCCCTCTGACTTCCTCATCCTTTGTAAGTTCTAGCTCTACTTTTCTCATGAAACAGCAGTTTAGAATTCTGGAATGAAAATTTGGAGGTCTCTGAAGTCATATAGTGTTCACACTTCTCAAATTAAGCCATTTGTTCTTAGAAAGTTCTGCCTCCAATCTGAGGCCACAGATCCTCACCTGCAAACTGTGCTAATTAAAGCCCTCTTCCCTTGTTTCAGTGACTACTGTCCAAAGCCCTTGTCAGCTCTTGTTTCTTCTCTGGAACTGACAGTCTGTGTAGTATCAACGCTTCTCAACTCAGGTGATCTGTAATGGTACATGGAAACTCTTCAACTAATTATTTCAGAAATTCATTTTGTCTTTGCTTTCGCTTGAAGAATGATAGCCTAGCTTTACTTTGCTTTCAAATTTAGTATGAACAAAACAATTAGCCATAGAATCTGTGGCAAAGTATTGCTATTTGCTACCATGATCAATACATTTTTGAAGGGTACCGTTAAACTCTTTACCATACGGTGAGTTGTGTTTAAACATTTCAGAGAAATATATTGCATTCTCAAAGGCTGGGGTTTTTCTGATGCTTCTCTGCTAAATAATCTCAGAAAATTAAGAAAAAAGATTTGAACCAACAGTACATTATTTAATGGAGAAAATTAAAAAGCAAGTAAGAGATGGAAACTCTTGATGCTCTTTTGCTCCTTATTTTCCAAACCTCATTGTGATATCTAAAATTCCCAAACAAACTTATCAGAATTTTCCCCTTTCCTTAGTTAATTAAAAGGAAGTATTTTCACACAGCCTTCTGAAATGCAGCAAAGACGTGGACTGTATTTACTGCCAGTATGGGGGAGAAAGGAAGCCACTGATATAATCCCTTCCCCACAGCTAACATTGTTTATTCTTTCTGGTTCCCTTCTTGTTGAAGGAAGGGGTGATTTGTGCAACTCTAGTGGACTGATTCAGGGAATAAAAATTCTGAAGAGAATCTTAAATTTTCAAATGCAAAATGTTTTCTTCAAAGTAACTATAGCCTTTAAGGAAGATTTGTTGGACTATTAGATTCCCAACACTGATGAATAACATCATTCTAATTTAAAAACTGGCATTGTGGTAAGCAATTTACCTATATCTACTTACTTAGTTCTTTTAATAATTCTATGAAGCAATATTTGTTTTAATCGTCATCTCACGGATGAGGAAATGGGCTGAGAGAGGTTTAATAGCTTTCCCAGGTCCTATGGTAGTAAAAGCCAAAGAGGCAGGATTTGAATCCAGTAGCCTAACTGCTATAATGGACTGCCACTTGGTAACAAGAATCACCATTCTGTGTACTGATTTTCCTGCTAAGAAAGAGAAGTCGATTACCTTGGGTGTTTCGTGCGTAATGAGATTATTATGGAAACTTCGAGCTTTTTAACTTTCTAAAAATGTGAGCTAGAAAACTGTAGCTGCCAAAGGTAGGCTGCCACAAGGGTTACATTTTGGGGACCTTGGCATCTTCAAGCCTTGGGACCTGGTAACTAGATGTGCAGGCATCTGGGAGAAGTGTTAGCAGGTCATAATCCTGTAAAGACCAATAAAGCACTGGAAACTGAGAAGTATTCTCAGGAAGAGCCAAGACCACAGGCTTTGTGATAAGAGTATATCTGATTTTTTGAAGGGGGTTTGAATCACGAGAAACATAAATGAGAAAAATAAAAACATCACATTAATCGTTGATGGCTTCTCACCCTGCCCTGAACTTGGCTTTGTTTATGTACTGTACTGCATTCCTTTCTGACTCAGAATCTCTTACATGCATATTATTTCCTCTTCCATTTTTGTTAAATTGTTTTTACAAATAATGTGTTTCTATTTTAGTGCACTTTTTCTTATGTCAAGTCTCCATGTGCCCCTCTGATCCCGCTGTAAACATTCAATCAAGTGTAACCCATTGACCTCATGCTAGAACCTCTTTCCATCCTCTCCAGACTTGCCAAGGCTATTTCCTTTCACAACCTTACAGTTTCAGCACTATTGTTGTCCTCTTGCTCAACTTGACTTTTTCCATGGCCCCTGCCTGCCCCTGCATTTGTAAAAAGATACTGCTTGAACAGCAGTAAGTTACTAGGAGTGAACAGTGTGTTATTTCGACGTTAAGTTCAAACTTTAGAAATCCTTCTCACTTACAGTGTAAAACTCTTGGTACTTTGGATAAGTCTTTACATCTTAAGAATTGAGCTGGTTACAAATTTCCTTTTATTGGGTTGTTCAATGTGAAAACTGTAGATTAAACCTGAAAATGTCCCTGTAAAACCAAAGATTAAAGAAGTATTTGGAAAAAATTATTTCTACTAGCATTTTAAAAGAAGAACATGTGAAATTATGACTAGTACATGGCTTTTGTCAGCTAGATATTTGTAAGTATGATGATTAAATTACACCATCCTAAAATTTTATACAAAATAACTCTTTTTCTAAGAAACTTCACAGAGCACTTTATTTCTATGCAGTCTTTAGAAAATAAAGTAACAATTTACTCTCTACTTTTTCATAAATTTTAGTTGAAATTAGGATTAGAGTCAAATTTATTTGTTTATACATATATTTATATGTAATATGTATATCAGGTGGCCTGAATAGTTAATATATCTGCTTTAAATATGCTATTTCTCCAGCTAAGTGTTTTTAAATAACTAATGTGGACCTCAATTTAAGCAATTT
>NW_016107404.1:3568460-3575526 GCF_001604975.1 Cebus imitator
TTTTTTTTGAGATGATATCTCACTCTGTTGCTCAGGCTGGAGTGTAGTGGCACAATCTTAGCTCACTGCAACCTCAGCCTCCTGAGTGCCTGGGATTACAGGTGTGCACCACCACTCCTGGCTAACTTTTGCATTTTTAGTAGAGACATGGTCTCACCATATTGGCCAGGCTAGTCTTTAACTCCTGACCTCAAATGATTCACCCACCTCGGCCTCCCAAAGTGTGAGGATTATAGGTGTGAGCCACTGTGCCTGGCCCTAAATACATACCTTGTATGGCAATTCCAAATGCTCTCCCAGCTGCCCCTAAATTAGAAAGGAGTTTCCTGCTATATACAGCATAATTAGTAGAGCAAAATGAGACTCTTTCATAAACACTGGTTTAGTTGACTAAAATCAAAATTGCTATTAGAAGCCTCAGATAAAAAGTAGTTGTGAATGGTGAAACATCATAAATCACTCAGGAAAAATGAAAGAATGAAAGCAATGAACCCATTTTCTTTTCCTTATTATAAGTCTTATTTAGGTGTCAACTGAAATGCCACTCCTCCAGGGAGGTTTTCCCTGATTAACCAGGTCATCCAGCCCCTCGATCTCTCTGTCCATCATGTCAACCATTCAGAGCTCTCATCAGTCTGTGAAATTATCTTATTGATTTGTTTGCATTTTTTTTTGGTAAATTTGCTCCTGTCTGTCATTCTCATAGATTCTAATCTCCTTATAATGTACTGTTCATTGTTATATTCTCAGCACCTAGAAGACATCTTAGCATATGATAGATACTCAACAAATATTTGTTAACTAAAATGGATAATCACTTATGTATAATCTATGTATTCTTATTTGCTAAAGCATATGTCTGAGAGGCTTCATCTGTGTTCATTATGCATGAAAAGGATTTTGAGTCAATGAGATGTTTGTATTTTATTTAAATATTATTAAGGGTGCTTTGGGGAAAAAGATTTCTGACTATGAGTCATGAAATAACTATTTGGGTTCCAATATTATGGTAATGCACATAAACTTACCATCTAAAGATAATTTTAGATTCATAATATTCATCATGCAGGTCACAGGTAAGTCAGTCTTCAAGCACTCCATTGACTAGGCTATCTAGCAGTAGATGACTACAGACTTTCATTGCACTAGAAAATACCATGCTAACTAAATTTGGACAAGAATGCAGGCAGGGGATTTGGTAAAGGGTCTGAGAAAAACCTAGTCTCAATTTATAATGTGTACCAGTTTTGATGGTTGCCGATTAAGTGTAACAATTTAGTATATTATTAAATTTTTTTTCAGAAAGAGTCCTGATTTGAAACATCTTCATTTTCTGAAAGCATGGGTTAGAGAACGAAGCCCAACAACACAGATTTTGAATATTCTGAGAAACGACACTTGATTCTTAGAAAGCTCTCTATGAATACTGTTGAAAGCTGAAGGATGGATACATAAATAGAGGGGATACATTCTGAGAGCCAAGTTTATGCTTACTAACCCTATAAATGGCTTTCCTTCTGATCAAGTGATATTAGGCTTCAGAGACCAAGGAGTACTTCATTTCTTCATAAAAAACAAAAATGATCAAAGAAAGTACAGCTCTGTTTACTTTTAAAAAAAAAAAAAAAACTCCCATTAAACAACTACTTAAAAATCTAATCTTTTCCACAAAGAAAAAAATACAGCTTTTAGAAGCATTCTTCTTTTAGAGATAATTTATGGCATAAATTCTATCACTTTATGGAACAAATCTCATTACTTTCAAACTGTATGAGGAATTTGGAAGACTCTGTATCATAGTTGCTGATGCCTGTCAGGAATCTCATTGTTCACTTCATTAAAATATACATTACATTACAAAGTGCAAAAGTATTTAGCATCCACTGCCACTCCCATAGCCAGCAATTTGCATGCAACAGATGTTACCTAATAATCAACTGATCCAATGGGTTTTAACCAAAATTCACAATCGTCTAAAAGATGACCCATAGCATTGCTGATTAAAATGCTCCTCAGTGTTCCTGGCCTAATGAGATTGTGATGACCTCTTCAGCGATCTGCCCTATTGATTAGAGCATATTTGGAACACTGAGGTTGTAACTCATCAAATTATGGACATGAAGCTGACACTTCTTTAAGAATTTTAACACTGAGGAAGCAAATAAAAAAAGCAGATGCATAGAATTTTGATAAATAACCACCTCAATTACCCTGCCAATGTATATAGTGGTATTACTATCTTAATTACGAGTTAAGTAGTAGCTGTTCTGGCTTTTTCTGGTGGAGTTGGTATTTTGATAATGTGTTCTGGAATATATTATTTTCAGTGTGTCTGTCAAAAAACATTTCATTTTTATTGAAAACATAAGCATTTTAGTGAAATGATTGTAGAGTGCACTTAGCTCTGCCCATGTAGATATAATAAACTAGGTAGGTGATAAACTGCAATTCAGAAATATGATATATAATTTTTTAAAATATTCAACATATCATTAAATATACATTTTATACAAAGTAGCATATATAAAGTATACAGAGATGAATTATATATCTCTTCTATAATAAATGACAATCTTGAAGAAGAGTTGAAATATTTGTAAAAACAAATTTTGGTGTTTTTAAAAAACAAATACCTTTTTTGTAAGAATAACTGATGGTACTATTATAAGGGAAAATTGAACCGCTGCTATTAATCTTTTTATTTGCATGCACTCTGAGCTAAAGTAAAACATAAGAAGATTGGAAAACCATTGATGAAGTACCCAGTTGTAATTATTAATTATCAATTAAAAAGTTTACTCATTCTTGAAATTTTGTCATTATTGTTGCTACACAACAGTGACATTTTATCAATGGTCTATTTTTTTTCCTAAAATTATTTTCTTCCTGGTCAGGCATGGTGGCTCACATCTGTAATTCCAGCACTTTGGGAGGCCAAGGCAGGTGGATTAGAGGTCAGGTGTTCAAGACCAGCCTGGCCAACATGATGAAACTCTACTTCCACTAAAAATATAAAAATTAGCCCAGTGGGGTGGCAGGTGCCTATAGTTCCAACTACTTGGAAGACTGAGGCAGGAGTCTTGCTTGAACCTTGGAGGCGGAGGTTGCAGTGAGCCAAGATTGCACCACTGCACTCCAGCCTGGGTGACAGAATGAGACTCCATCTCAAGAAAAAAAAAATAAATAAATAAAATTATTTTTTCTAAATAAAGTTTTAAAAATATACTTTAGTTTATATTTCAGGGCAGGTAACCCTACAATTTTAATCTGCCTATACCAACAAACTGATCATGTGAAAAGCCAATTTTTTTTCCTCAACATTTTCAGGGAGTCTCATGACAGTAGAATGCAGCTTTTTCTGAAATATGAAGAAAAAATATAAATGTAAATAAACAAAACATAGGTAAGGTGAATGTAAGCAACAGTATATCTCTTTGCAATCAAGGATGTCTTTTTTTAAGTAGTTACAGTATACTTATCAAGGAAATATCGGGGTATATTTAAGAGAGAGAAAAGATAATTTAGCTGCCTTTATGATCATCAAAGGAAGACTCAAACGTATAGACAAAACCTGAAGGGTTTAATATAAAGTCAAAGTTTTGATGAAGTATCATACCTATGCTTCTAAAGTAGTCTGGAAAAGCAGCAGTCCTTAGTCCCTCACTGACAAGCTGGATTGACAGCTGGCTTTAGTACAAGCAACATCCTTGACAATGCAACTGAGTACTGTCAGCAGAACCCATGTATTTTCATGGTGAAGGTACTACATCTATCACCCATTTATGCCACAGGAAAAAAGTGAGCAACTGTATAACTTCAAAACTTTTCTGTCGACACTGAAAAGGAGAGATTGTTGATACCAGACAAAGAATCAGTCATCTACAACAGCAATAAAGCAAGGTCACATATGTTTGGGGAAGAATACATCACTGTGAGAATTCTACAGCCTTTACGAATCACAGGAGATGAATATGACCTGGCCTGTTCTGCAGAAAAGACAAAGGCCATAACTCAGCTTGCTAAAAGTATGTGGATGACACTCAATTCAAGTCCTTTCAGGGTCTAAGGGATGGGAGTTATCAACCTGAAGCAACCAAGCCCATTTGTATTAGAAGTGCCAATCAGATTCTCTCTCAGGAACTTCTTAATTTGCCACGGTCTCTGTGCAAAGATTTTCTAAAAGTTGAAATTTTTTCTTCATTTTCTATTTGCTAGTGTCATACTTTGACAGGTTATGAAGAAAGAGTAATTAAAAAGTAATAATAAGTGCTTTATAACTGCTAGTATTGAAATATATTTCTAATTTTTAAAGTCCAAACAGTAATTCCTACTGAATTTGACAGTTCATTATCTGATGCTTAGTTCGTAGCTCACCTCATTCCACAAAAATATATTGAGATGGCTTATGGGCAGTTAACATGAAAGTATATTTTAATTAAAAAAAATCTTGAGTACCTTCTTGATAAACCTCTGCTTTCGTGTACAACTTTGAAACAAGGTATGGCAGAAGTAGACATAATTTTGTAACCATGTATAAGCCTTGTTAGTGCCATCACCCAGTGGAACTTGGCTATATGATAATGTGAAATGAGCACATTTGCAGCTGATGTCCTGGCATGATAAAATGCTGCTTCCTTATACCTTGGACAGGTTACTTAAACCTCTTGAACCTGGGTTTTTCATTTGTAAGATAGAGTTAATAATAGAATATTAAGAGGGCTCTAATTTTCTCATTGTATTGTCTTGAGACGAAAAGATAATATAACATGTGAAAGCGCATGTAAGCAGTGCGGCTTTGTTTACATGATTATGACTGCCATCACAGCTTTCTACTTGACCAGAGTTTCCTTCCCCACTCAGTCCATTTGCAATGGCTGTGTATTCCTCAAGGGAACATATTAATCATAACTTATTTTTATGAAATTATGGCATTATTTTCATTATGAATTATTTGAAATGTTGGATTTGTGAAAAATACAGTCAGCCATTCATATCTGTGGATTTCATATCCATGGATTCAACGAAGTGTGAATTAAAAATACTGTATTGGAAACGAAATGGACGGTTGTCTGCACTAAACATGTACAGACGATTTTTCTTACTATTATTACTAAACAATGCAATATAATGACTATTACATAGCATTTACGTTGTATTCCAAATTATATGTAATCTGGAAATAATTTAAAGTATATAGGAGAATATGCACAGCCTATATGCAAATACTGCTCCATTTTATGTAAGAAATTTGTATCTTACAGTTTTACAGAGTATTTGCAGATTTTGGCTTTGGAGAGGATTTGGAGCCAATCCTCTGTGGATACCTAGGGACAACTGTACATCTTTCAGAGTTTTGAAAGCAATCTGTATTACATCTCTAGAATACATCAATGTTTGCACTCAAATTGTGGTTCGATTGAGAATGGCATTGGACAATATTTTTAGATAGTTAATTAGATTCTTATTTACAGAGATGAAACTTCAATCTTTAATCAGATTCTTGCCAAAAACAGATTTTTAACAGGGTAACTTTAGCTCACAGTTTTTGGAGTCTTGATTTAAGTATCTTTTAGTTTCAGTGTGAATATCCCAGAGTCTCATTAACAAAAGAAAAATTCTCTGATTCTCCTTTTGCTCTCTAATGAAGCTTTCTAAATCTAAGCAGTCAAAGGTTTGCAATTTTAGCAAGATTTTATTTTTAATGTTGGGGGAAAATTAAAGTTACACTGAACAATTTTATTTTTTTCTGTCTTATTTAGGAGAGAGCAATAAAGCTAACATGCAGTGAAAATAAGTGGAATATCAGAGAGCTGTGGCTCTTCTCTCACTATAAAAAATGACTTCATTTGGTAATCGTTGTGAGTTTTTACAATGGCAGAAGTTTACATTTCTAATACTGCAAGAATCATTAACAAGTTTTGTATTTTCTTTTTTTTTAAATTTGTATTTCACTGATTTAGAATTTTGTTTTTAATCCCTAAAGTGGCAAAAATAACCCTGGCCAATCCTCACTGCATTCAGAATGCAGTTTTTTGAAATGGATAGGAATGTGCCTTAGATGCACACTTCTTTTAGTGGGAGTTTTTAAAATGAAACCAGTCAAGCCCTATAAATCTGGAGCAGGAATTTTCCTCATGTTAGCATTGTGCCACGTTTCTGTGAATACGAGGAGACTAAACATGAAATAGACTTGTAATTGAACACATATCCAACAGTATAGGAAATATATATACCCAAATGAAAAATAAACTCTACCACATTACTTGCATAACGTTCATAGTGAACTAATCAAAGCTGATAAGATGTTAAGAGAGTGTTAGAGTTAGAAGACCTTCCTTGATTTGTCAAGTTTGATAATCTCCATTTTTATGACAAGGACAAAAGCACAAAGTTCTCTGAATCTCAGTTTTCTCATTTGTGAAATGGGAGTGAAAATATTTTAGTGAGGAAATAATAATAAGGAAATGCATGTGCAAAATAATGAAATTGCCAACTATTATTGGTATTTGTTTCAGGCATAAATATGGTTTTGTTGCTTCTTTGATTTAAGCCCTTTGGTGGCTGTCTACTCAGTCTAGACTTTGACCCAAGCTCCTTAGCCTTACTTTCATGCTGTCAACTGGTCTCATGCTCCTACCTCACTCTTATTTCTCTCTAACTCTATATCCTGTGCTCTAGTCATTTGGGTTGACACCATTTCTCTGAATAAGCTTTGCCTTTATGTTTTCAAACTGTTCAAATTTGTCTAAAATGCTTTTAATGCATTGAAACCCCCACTCTTAGCCTATTTTCCTTTAGTTCTTCAGACTAAATTACTTTTTTTTTTTTAAAGACAGAGTCTCGCTCTGTCGCCATGCTGGACTGCAGTGGTGCAATCTTGGCTCACTGCAACCTCCGCCTCACGGGTTCAAGCGATTCTCGTGTCTCAGGTTTCCAAGTAGCTGAGACTACAGGCGCGTGCCATCACACCCAGCTAATTTTTGTATTTTTAGTTCAGATGGGGTTTTACCATGTTGGCCAGGATGGTCTTGATCTCTTGACCTCATGATCTGCCTGCCTCAGCCTC
>NW_016107404.1:3575587-3581920 GCF_001604975.1 Cebus imitator
TTTTTTTTTTTTTTGAGATGAAGTCTTGTTTCGTCACCCAGATTGGAGTGTAATGGCCTGATCTTGGCTCACTACAACTACTGCCTCCTGGGTTCAAGCAATTCTCCTACCTCAGCCTCCCAAGTAGCTGGGACTACAGATACCTGCCATCATGCCAGGCTAACTTTTGTATTTTTAGTAGAGACAGAATTTCAGCATGTTTGCCAGGCTGGTCTTGAATTTCTGACCTCAGATGATCTGCCTGCCTCAGCCTCCCAAAGTGCTGGTTTTACAGGCGTGAGCCACCGTGCCTGGCCTGAATTACTTCTTTTTTCATCTGAGTTCTAAGAGCAGTCATCACAAGCCACTTGTCATTAGTGGTACCTGTATTATTCCTTTGGATAGACTAGAAACACCTTGAGGGTCAGATTCTGTCTTGTATGTTTTGGTACAGCCCACAAGATCTACTGCTTATCTATATGAAAGGGATATTTATTTAATGGGATCATACTATGGATTGTATATGTAAGCTGGTTTTAAAAATGAATAATGGACTGAATACTTAAGTAAGCAGAGAGAATGTATACATGTTTTCACTTAATATAATCTTAAATGTCTATTACATTAAATTAAACTTTTTGCCTTATCAAAAGAGAACATATAAGATATAAAGAGATAGAAAAAATAATCTTTATCTGTTTTGTTTGAGACTTTTCAGTAAATGGAAAATTATTAAGTTATAATACATCGCTGTAAAGAGCAAAGCTGTACCCTTCTGAGTCAGGAATGCAGAGAAATAGGACTTAACATGCCTTCTGTTAAGTGTGTATACATTTAAAATAGGCAAATCTACAGGCTTTTAAAAATTTACTTGTGTGAAAAATGAGATCCCTGAGACCATGCAGTGATGAAAGAGATCGGATATCCAGCAGTACCCAAACAACTGTCATCTTCAGGAGTGCAAGTTAGAGGGATTTGGTGACAGTGTCGTTTCAGAGAAATAGAAAGGGAAGAATATCTGATTCTAGATTAGGCAAGGATTAGCAAACCTTTTTTATAGAGGGCCAAATAGTAAATATTTTAGATTTTGTGGGTCATACAGTGCCTGGAACAGGCTAAAAGCAACCATAGACAATATGTAAGTGAGTGAGCATGGCTGTGTTTCAATAACGCTTTATTAATAAAATGGATTGTAAACTGCATCTGGCTCATGGAGCATAGTGTGTTGACCCTTGTCTTAGATAATCCATTATTTGTCATTGATATTATAACTATTTTAAAAAGTCATTTTTCAACTACATTGTTTTATGTAACACAAATTAATACATTATCAAAAATAATCACATTAAATACAATTTGGGGAACTTTAAAAGGAACACAACATTCAAAGATAAGCTGAGAAAAAATAGATTTTTATCATTAACTGCCCATAAAAGTTAAATAAAGGAATTAGCCTATCTTGACTCATTAGCAAAATATTTTTTAAACTGTGTTTCATTGACTGCTTGTGAACTTTAAGATGTTAATAAATGCTCTGAGAAAAAAAGAAAAAGCGTTCTGTCACATAAATTTGTGAAATTCTGGATTAAATACAATTTAGTATTAATAGTAGTAAAAATTTCAGGTAGCTTTTATAAATCTTGTGGCACATGCCAAGTACTGTCTACTATTATCTCTATTTTATAGAAGTGTACACGGAGACATAAAGAGGTAAGGTAATGTGTGCCTAGGTCACTTGGCTGGTAAGTGGTAGGGCCTGCTTTGAAGTCCAGTTTTCACCACCCTTTGAGCTCTCAGCTGTTGAACTATACACACTAACTCTCAAACAAACCTACCTTTCAATATGCTTAAGCAGTCTCAGTGTACTCGTGTGTACTGCACATTTCCAAGAGAGGTTAAAGGATGCATCATTTCTCAAATTTATTTGATGATAATTGAATTCCTATGTGATTCCTTAGTGAGAATCACATAGGATGCTAGTATTCCTTAGAAAACAGACTAGAAATGGCTGAATTATAGTGATTCCCAAACCCAGCTGAGTATTATAATAATCTGGGAAACTTTAGAATAACACAGATTTAAATGATTTGAATTGGAATTTAAGATAGAAAGGTCAAGGAATCTGAATTTTTGCAACATTACTTCCTTAGGTGGTATGGATCATCAGCCAGTTGAGAGATTTTTGTTGTTGTTGTTCTAATGCCACAGAATGATAGATTTTTGCATATACCATCTATTTTGCACACTCCATTCCTGCCATCTAGTGAGAGGTGAGAGTTTGCTAAGCGAAAAAAAAAATGGGTCCTCATTTTCTAAAACCATCAAAATACATGAGTAAGCACAGCTGATTTTGCTCCTTTGTTACTTCCTAGTGTAAAGTAGTCTCAGTGAAAATAAATAGGTAATGTTTAATGTAATATATCTTAATTATATTTTGACCTATATTGTTTGGCTTAATTACATAATTTCTCTGTTTTAGACAAAGGGCCCCATTTTTATTACAGCCTTTGGAAACTTAGGCTGGTTTCACAAATTGTACTCAATCTGTATCTAAGACTGATTTTTGATGTGCCAATATTTTATTCTTCATGTCTACTTGTAACTCTGTGTTGTCATGGTGATAGGTCCTGATATCTCATTTCTATAGACAATTGGCTGAGATAAATCATTGCATCCAACATATTTATTGGAAAAGAAGATGCAAACGAGCTGGCATTGTTCTGTTAAAACTGAAGGTAGTAAATATAGGAAAAAGATCATAGAAAAGTGATATATTAATATTGCTTTTGCAAATAATGAGCTGTGCCATTATGGTGTTATCACTAAGTTTCTGTTAGTCATTTTTTAAATCATCTTTAAAATAAGGGAGTTGGATAAAATAATTTCAAAGTTCTGTTTCAGATCTAAAATTTTATGGCCAGCACTCAAAAGTAGAAAGGACCTAGACTATAAGAAAAAACCATAATGCCTGCCTTTTTACAAATAGAATAATTTATATAAACTCAAATATCAGGAATAAAATCCCAAACCAAGATGTAACAATGGTAGTGAAAGGTAAATCCTAAAATGAAAAACATTTCAAAACTCCAACCTAATAATATTTAATTAAAAAAAAAACTTTTGAGCAGTGGTAATTGTTAGTTATAAATTGATATGTAATACTATTAACTTCAAAACTATTTATTCTTCATAAGACATATATGGTCTCATTATTGTATCAATTTTACAGATAGAGTAAAACTATACTGTGTTTTGTTCATAGCTATGTGGCATAATAGGGAGAAAATTAAGTGTATATTTAGTGCATGTTTATACACTGTAGACAACTTTATACAGCCATAGAATAATGTCATCTGAAAACTTTCTCAGGAGCTGAAAGATCTTTCTTGTCACTTTAGTACTTTATTCACTCTTTCCATGATGTCATTAAATCTTTGCAAAGACGGCTTTATTGTGAGATGCTCCACGGCAGGCTAGAGGCGAGGAAATCAACAATGGAAGCGTATGAGGCTGAAATGACTGATGTTAATCAGTAGTGATGATAAAACCCAAAGTACAGACTCTAAAATAAGCCAGTTCCCAATTAATAATGCCTATTGTTTGAGAAAGCAAAGACATTGATCACTTCAAATCACCTCTTAGTTATTTGTTTCAAATGCTTCCCTAAAAGACAACTTAAAAATATACCAATAGGTTTTTCTTGTGCTGTCCTTCATAAAACACACTGCTTGATGTATAAATCTAGCAGTAGGATAACAACAACAAAAAAGCGAAAATATGTTCATGGCGATTAAGAAGTAGGAACAAAAGATTTAACTAATCTTAAGATTTTCTTAAAGTAAGAACACTCTTGCTTCCTCCAATTTAACACACATACACACACATGCACGCATGCGCACACACAAATTAATGTATGTATGGAGCATTTAAAATCTAGATCATATCAATTATAAATTAATCTGCAAAACTGTCCAAATATACGTAGGCCTGTGTTATGAAATAAAATATAGGAAACAAAAAAATTATGCTTGTTAATATCACCCTATTAACCAGTTCTGTCTTTTGGTGAGGAAAACAGTTAAAAATAGGCAAATTTTTAACATATCCAAAATCTTGCACAGTTGGAGTTAAAATTTAGAAGGGAGACTACCAGGTCATTCTTTTTTTTCAGCTTCATCTTCTCTCAATATTGTGAGTAGGGACTGGGCAACTGTGTCAGTAAACTACTGATAGCTGACCTCAAGTCTGGGGTAGTCACTAACACTGACAAGGTTTGTAAATCTCAGATGTGGCTGCAAATCAACGCCGATCTCCCAGTGTGTACAGGGCACAGAAGCCCAGTCACAAATCTCGGTAGCCATGCTTGTCACACAGTTATCACTATTAACAGCAGCATCTTCCAGTATGAAGGACAGCAATAAATACTGGTAAGTGAGGATGAAAAATTACTCATATATAGCTAACAAAAGGATTAGCTGATGACCATCAATTCTCTTAAAATGTAAAGCAAGAGACTCACTCTGACTGTAGATGAGCTGTTTCACTCCTTTGGGAATTAATTTGGAAGCCATTTATTCTTATAATTCTACTCTATTTTAGAAAGTAATATGAAAAGAATAACATTCAGTTATCAAAGGAATTTTAAAAAAATAAATTATTTTAAAAATTTGATTTCTTTCCTAGCTTTCATGTACTCCTGTGAGTGCAAAAACCTTTTAGTGTACTTCTGTGAATGCAAAAAGTGTGCAATGAGCATTATAAATTTTTTAATAAAACTGACTTCTAATTTCTGAAATGAAATTACTCGGAGAGTGTAAAAATTAGGTAAAGGTTCCCTGGCTACTTACAAAGATGGGAATTCCCCATCAAGAATATCCACTTTGAACCCATTCATTCTGCATGCTGAGGCTGAACCTCAGATAAGCAGGAGTAAGGACTCAGTTGCTGTTATTTTGCAGCAACTTGAAAGGAAAAGGCATTCCTTAACTCACTCAAAGCCATTTTAATGGTAAAAGCCACAATATGCTCTGCAAAACAGAAACTGAATTTTGCAGAGCCAATAATTATGGAATTAATCTTCTCAACCTCTTGACAAAGATCCCCAATTATCTTTGCGGCATGAAATCATGATGCTTTCTAGTACATTCTTGGGATAGTATCTAGCACTTTGGAAGGCCAAGGCGGGTAGATTGCCTGAGCTCAGGAGTTCGAGACCAGCCTTGAAGGCAACATGGTGAAACCCCATCTCTACTAAAATACAAAAAAATTAGCTGGGCGTGGTGGCTTGTGCCTGTAGTCCCAGCTACTCAGAAGGCTGAGGCAGGAGAATTGCTTGAATCCGGGAGGCGGAGGTTGCAGTGAGCTGAGATCACACCACTGAATTCTAGCCCGGGCAACAGAGTGATATTCCGAAAAAAAAAAAAAAAAAAAAAAAAAACTGGTGATTCCACTACCCATTTTTTTAGAAATCCTCTTTTGGATAAAATTCCTTAAAAACCCCACCTGTATTCTCAAAATCCACTGATTCCTCTATTATTAAAATAAATACAACCTTATACCTCGGAAAGGTATGTACAAAATGGAGTAGATACCTTTTTGTACCCCTTTGCTTTGTGTAAACATCTTAGTTCCTGTGATTTTCATAGACACTGGTGCAGTGGCAGGTTGTTAGCTGGGTAGGGGGCAGTGAATTACGTGTCATTCCCCTCAACTGAGATATCTCTATAGCCTCTGGTTTTCTATTCTTTCATAAGTCTGGTCCTCAGCTCCTAGAACATGCTTGCCTTCCATTTATTTCTCCGTATAAAAAAACAACCAGATAGCAAATGACTTTCCCAAACCTGAATTCAAAAATTCTTCCTACTCAAACATTTTTACAGATTTAATTTTACAATATTGGGCATTAATGGTGGGGCACCTATGAATGAGAGGGTTGAAAAATTTTTCTCTGTATAAATATACCCATTAAAGGGCAAATCAATTCCAAATGCAGACTGGCAGCAACATTTTTTATTAGTGCAATGATTTGGCAAAATAATCTCACTGCTTAATTTTCTGTCTTTTTTTTTTTTTTTAAATTTTAAGTTCTGGGGTACATGTGCAGAACGTGCAGGTTTGTTACATAGGTATACACGTGTCATGGCGGTTTGCTGCATCCATGCTTCTGTCATCTACATTAGGTATTTCTCCTAATGTTATCCCTCCCCAATCCCCCCAACCCCCTACTCTCCCTCCCCTAGCTCCCCATCCCCCCAACCCCCAACAGGCCCTGGTGTGTGATGTTCCCTTCCCTGTGTCCATGCGTTCTCATTGTTCATCACTCACTTATGAGTGAGAATGTAGTGTTTGGTTTTC
>NW_016107404.1:3582035-3650857 GCF_001604975.1 Cebus imitator
TCCCAAGTAGCTGGGGCCACAGGCACACACTCCCACACCCAGTTAAATTTTTTTTTTTTAGAGACTGAGTCTCCCTCTGTTGTCCAGGCTGGAGTGCAGTGGCATGATCTCCACTCACTACAGCCTCTGCCTCCTGGGTTCAAGCGATTCTCCTGCCTCAGCCTCCCGAGGAGCTGGGACTGTAGGCACCTGCCACCATGCTCCAATAATTTTTGTATTTTTAGTAAAGGCAGGGTTTCACTATGTTGGCCAGGTGGGTCCTCTTTTATTCCCTTGAGATTTAAGTGTTAAGTACAAAATTTAGGGCAAAAACTCGGCATCCTAACACAGCATAAAAACATGCTCATTTTTTATAAAAGGAACAACAAACCTATAAGATGTTCACCTTGAAAAAATATTCACACTGCACCTTTCAAATATGAAATTCAGAGACCTAACCCACTGTCTTTGGCCCATAGTGGGAAAGGCACAAAGGTCAGTGTCAGCAGGGAAGAGCAGATTTTGGGTAAATCCAAATCCTGAATTAGGAACATGGGGAATTGACTGCAGAAAATCACTTTAAAATGAAACAAGCTATGCAAAAGCTGAAAGATTTCTTTCAGCTGCAGGTAGTATAACCTTCAGTGTATGACCTACAACTAAATCAGTACAAATTTTAAAGTATAAAGACATAGTCAAAAAGCCTAATTCTAGCAGAATCAGTTATAAAAATACTGAGTTTCCTTTGAGAAACTCAGCGTAAGATAGTTAAGCCTACATTTTCAATAAACTTTTTCTGGTAGAAACTGCTATTATAATTTATTATTTATAAGCTTTATTTCTTAAAAAGTAGGTTCCAGTGTCATATTGCCTGGATGCACATAAAAGAAAGATGAGAGAACCTACTATACAATGACCTTTATCTTAATACAATATTACCAGAACACTGGAGAATTTAGAGTTTTCAGAAACAGTAGAGATGAATTCATTTTCAAAGCTTGCATCAATAAATGAAATAAAAAAACCACAACCTTTATAAATGATATTATTTTTCCTATCAGGTGACATGTGGATCAATTTATATGTGAATTTGGTGATCAGAAAATATTGAAGTGTGACTTATGTTTTGCAACTACATAGAGTGAGACAGTACAGCCAAAATACCAGGTAGTCATTGCAAAGCTGAGATGGAGACAGAATCCAAGACAAGCCTTGGTTAGGAAGGGGTTGAGAGAGGAATAAAGTAAAGGCGGATGAAAATAGGCACTCCCATCATAAGAGAACAACGTATGCTATCTTAACTGCCCAAAGACCATTTTTTTGTCAGGTCTCAGTGCTTCTTTAACTAATTTAAATGAAGAGATCAACACATAAACAGAAACTAAATCATTTTAAAGCGATTCTAACTTCTTTATCCTGTAAGTTGAATTATAATTTGACCTGATATGCTATTCATCCAAAAATGTATGGAGTGACTGTTACGTAGGTCATATGGTGCGGGGAATAGAGGAGGAGGAAGAAAGAAAGCAGTGTCCCTAGCCTCAAAGAGTTCAATGACTAATGGAAGACACAAGTGGTTTCACATTATATTATTTCACATTATATTTTATATAATTTAATATCATTATAGTGTGATATATTGCATTATTGTGGGATAGAGCAGTAGAAGTGGTGAGGAGCTTAGATTCTGCAGCCAAGCTGCCTGGCTTGGAGTCCTACTTTTTCCTCTTTCCAGCTGTGTGGTCTTGGACAAGTTACTTACACTCTGCTGCTTCATTTTTCTTATCTGTAAAACAGTGCTAATAAAAGTATAATTCTCACAGTGTTATTACAAAATAAAATGTGTTAGAATATACATAAAGCTCTTCACAGTATCAGACAACAATTACTGTTCTTGATGATGTGTACCGCAGGCTGTGGGAACATATGGGAGAGGAGTGATACGGTGTGAGAAATAAGAGATAGGACAGACAGAAAGGGGTTTCCAGTTGAAATGAGATTTAAATGGAGCCTTGCAGTGGTCTAGTAGGATTTAAAGAGGGGAGCAATGTTGAAAAAGTGTTCCATACTGTGGAACAGCAGTGCAAACACACAAGGAAGAAAAGTCGCCAAGAGCAGGAAGAATTTGGAGAGACCGATGAGTAGAATCTAGGCTATAGCAGGGGAATTAGATTTTGCCCTGAAAACTGTCCTGAATGTCTTTGTCCTTGTGTATCTCATTTTTTTTTCTGTAACAGACTTCCTCCACTATTAGTTTCCCTTTACTTCAATTCTGAGCTTGGATGTAGGACATTGTTTTTAATTTATGTGTAACTAGGTCATCTCTGTGCACAACAATCTGCATTTTATTTCCTGTTATTCTTAAGATGAATCTAGATATTTGGCCCAGTACTCAAGGCCCTTCCATCCACTGTCCACCATTACATATCTGAATTTACTACTTATTAGGATAGCATTTTAGTAATTATCTAGCTTCCAGTCATTCCCATCTCCCTCCTCTTTGCAGGTTGTATTTATTCCAATCTCTGATATTGCTCTGGCAGTTTCCTCTTTGGAATTTAAACCTTCCCAGGTCAATTTCAAGTACTTCTTGAAGAACAGGCAACTCTACAGGGTATATAGGGTGAGCATCCTGAAGAAAAATCTCTTGCTTAACCAAGCCTTATACCACGCTGATAAGCTTCTGACACCACAGTCTCTTGGGAGTTATACTGGGTCTTCATAATAATATACTTAACTTTTAACTGCTTTTCCTCCCTTCTCTCTTCACATTGATCATGGCTTTCTTGTGAGCAGAAATTTTGGCTTCTAGATATCCTACTTTCAAATATAAATATCTCCGTAGTACCTTATCTATTGAACAGCCTGATAAATTCTTATTGGGTGATTACATTGTATATAAAAATACCTCGATACAGCTTCCATAATAACATATCAACATTATTATATGAAAGTTTTAGCCATCTTTCATAATTAATTACTTGTTCCTTGCAAGCTGAGTTGGAAGAGAATCAAGATGACAGATCATGGCTAATATTTACTTAGAGTTATATGGTTCATATGGATAAGTAGAGAATTTTAAAAAGGTATTAGAATTCTTCATTTGAAAGTCTTTTAAAGTTTAACTTTCATTATAAAATGTAGGCAAAGCCATAGAAGAATTTAGAATTTAGAGTAAATCCCTGGATATTAAAGTTAAGGAGGGGAGGACAATCATTTATTTAATACCTAATGTGTACTCATCATCACAAGGTTAGTGACTTCACAGAAATTATATAGTATTAAGTATTCCGACCTCTCCTCCTAAGGAAAGTGATTATTACAATGGCTATTTTATAGTCAATATCACTGTGGTTTCAAAAAGTTTAAGAACTCCATTCAAAAACTTATATCCAATTGATGAATTTGGGATTTGAATCCAGGTCTCAGACCTTAGTGTTTTGAGAGATTATATAGTATTATTAGAATGGGAGCATTTAGATATTAAAGTAAATAATTTGACAATTTTGGATAAGTAATTTAAACTTTCTTGGTTTCAGTTTCTCATTCTTATACATTTGTCTTATATAGTCTCTAAAGCTCTTCATGACTCAATTCTTGTAAAAAAAAAAAAAAGGGTTATATCTGTCATTTTAAAAATCACATCGAAAAATTTATGACACAAAAAGTCAGGTGAAAAATTGCATATTAATGGATCATATATTAGGAAAGAATTGTTAGGGATTAATTGGATTACAGTAGGGTTATAACTAGAATGGGTACAGAAATTATTAACTTTTTCTTTAAATATCTCTGTATTGTTTGACATGGTAACATAGTTATTACCTTTGTAGTGAACTAAATCTAATAAATAGAGGGAAAACGATAGTGTTTTTAATAGTGCATTAATTAGACAATCTCTTTTTTTCTTTATTAAATATAGATTACCAAATTATATAAATCTCAAAAACTTCTATTTGTATTTTTGCTAGTTATGAAATGCTGTTCCTACAATACCTTTTTGTATTCTACTCTAGATATAAATGCATGTTAGAAAAGGGTGATACAGCTCCAGAACCATGTCTAGAATCAAATGTTTTGAGTACTCGTACTTACTTCCATTAAGATGAAATTAAAAATAGGTAATTCCAAAGTATATACAACATTTTAGAGATCATAAAACTATTAATAAATGTACTATATGCTCAACTATTATTTGGTGTCAACAATGATAATTTTATTAGACTCTCATGGTTTTAATTCTTAATTTTGTGTAATAAAATAATACATGAAAGACAAAAGTCAAAAATAACATGTCTAAGGAAGTTGAATGTCATAATTAAAATTTCCCTCATGTCCTAAGGAATCTAGTTTAAATAATTGGGTATTCTTGGGTAAATTAGAATTGGCTTGAACCCACAACCTGGAATGAACCAAATACAGTTAACTACAAATATACAGTTTGCTCTAATGATGATCAGTTGAAACTTTTTTTTTCTATGTACTGATTTCTGGCACCATTCGACTCTTGAGGAGAGAGAAGTTGGGCCAGTGCTAATAATGGAAATGTCTTCTCTCATGCATAGACACCCACACTGCAAACTACCTATATCTTCTTTTTCCTCTAAGGTCTGAGCACCTTGTCACAGAATGTGGTTAGATGAAATGGGAACATTTTATATGAAGCCATCAGTATGACGGACACTCCAAGGCACAAACTGCCATTACATTTAAGATGGACATTTTTCACGTATTTATACCTTCAGGGTTCAGATCAGGCTTATAGGATACCCCAATTAAAACTAGCCATTGGAGAAAAGAAAGTCCAGTAAGAGATAAAAATGAACTCCAAGCTACTTTGAAAAGATGACACAAGCATAAGAGAAAAACTAAAAAATACCATATAGGCTGAAAAAGATTACAGTCTTTTTTACTACTCTTTACATGGGTTGTGATAAAAATTGAGTTCTCTGTGGAATCCAGTAAGTAAAAAATCTTAAGGGCAGAGAACAGAATGAAGATCTTGCTTGACAACAAGTAGGCCGAGTGCATTTTCTTAATGTGAAGACCACAGCTAAGAAGTGTGTCTCTGTAGCTTTTCCACACAATAAACACATAATTCTAGACTGTATCGTTAAATGACTTCAAATTAGGCTAATAAGCAACACACACACAAAACACAATTTAAAAATTAATTTAAGAGACACATATACTATACACAAAATCGTTTCCCTCAGAAAACATATTTTGTAATAAAAGAGAAGAAATGTTTAAGGGCAAAAATAAAAGATGTTAGGCATACCCCAAATACTTCTGGGAAAAAAAAAAAGGTTATTGTGAAACTTAACAAATATGATCAACAAACCAACTGGCCATTTGTTGACCATGGCACTACTTATGCTAATTAGAATTGAATTGCTGTAATTTAAAGGGAAATTAAAAAGTACATTTTCCCAACTCTGGCTTTAATGTAGCAATTTACTAAGCACGTGGTATAAAAAGTTAATATTCAATAAATATGGAGGGTAACGCATACCTTAAATTCCTCCAAGATTTTGTAATTTTTCCCGTGATATTCACAGAAGTTTTTTACTTCTTTGCACTCAGGACAGCATCCATTGTGTTCCACTTTAGTACATTTTGGGTGAATTTTAGGGCATTCTGGTTGGTCGCAAACAGGTCCATCTAGAGCACAGACACACGGACAGTTGGAATGCCCAGGGAAAAATCGTTCTCCCAACTTGTATACAAAGCCGCTGTCATCGACACACCCTTTCCCTCGATAGTCATCAAAGATCAGATTGTCATTACTGGAGATCTGGTCACCTTCATCAGCAGGATAGTCTTCATGACTGATAGCAGCAGAGGTGACCAATCCAGGGATGACCAACAGAAGTATGCAAGCTTCATGAATATGAAGAGCCATCCCCCTCTTCAAAGACTTCTGGATGTGCTCCTAATATTAAATATACTCAGCTCCTTCCATGGGAATACAAGAGGGGTAGGCTGAAAATAAATGTTTAAAAAGAATAATTTGACATATATAAAGTGAAGATATATTCATTTAAGTCTATGCTCCTAAACTGTTTGTTTGGGTTAGATCTGAAGACACTAAGACCTCAAATAGACTAAGTTCATGCAACTATCTATGCCTTACTGTGAAGTTTGGAGAGTTGATACTTGGCAATATATGCATTAAAATTTGTCCTTTTGGATTATTTTATATAGGAACCTTCAGCTTGAATTTTCCTTCTAAATTTCAAACATCTGGCTTTGTCAAAATTGTAAAGAAATGGTTTTACTGAGCCCCAAAAGGTGATTACAAGGAGTAACTTACGAATAGCTCAAGAATATTTGAACTCACATTTTCTGTTTTTCTTTAAACTGGACTAGTCAGTGATGGAACATATGTTATAATTATCTGTATCAACTCAAGAGGTTAGTGAGAAAAAAATCTAATTCTAAAAGAAAAAGAATAAACCAGCAGTTGAATGTAAATTATAATTAGGTTGGAGCTACTATAAAGGATTTCTTATTTATGCCCATAACTGGAGAACAATGATGGTATCAACATCAGTTACCTGTTTCGGTGAACATAAATCTGGATTTTTGAAATATAGTTAATAACAAAAACAGCTTGACTATTCCCTAGCGATCAGGAGAAAGAAAACTTGAAATAATGAAATAAAATAATACAAGAGAAAATTTGAAATATTGAGATAAAATATAAGAGAATTCCATGTGCTTAAAAGAAATTGTTAGAAACAAATGTATTTGTATTCTTTTCCACATTATTTTACATAGGAAGTAAGCTCCTAGTGGGCAGGAGAGATCTATCTATAAATTTATTTCACAGTAACTTAAATCTAGTAGATACGTAGTATTATTTAAACATTTCAATATAATATAGTCACAATTTATGAGATCTTGAAAACATAACTCTTGAAATGTCAAAAATATTTGCATGTAGGAAATTTGCACAAAGATGTCAGCTTAAAACTATTTATGGAAGTTGCTTAAAACAGTAATTAATGTTAACCATTCATAGAAAATATGCCCTATTAATTTTGTGACACTGACTCTTGTAAACTCCACTTAGCACTGGTAATTGATGTGAAGTGTTGGGAGTGGGCTCCTATTTAAATATTTAGAATGACTAACTCACACAGAGGCTGTGGGGAAACTGTGACTTTAGGGAGCAATAAATAAGGAAAATTGTTGTCAAATAGCTTATTTGTTTATTTAAATGTGATTGGCTTCATGCCAACATCACTAAGATTGTATATAGGACATTTTCAGGTCAGTTATAAATGTTATCCATTGGTTTATCTTCAGATTATATTAAGAGCAATGAAAACCATCTCTTTTTACTTTTACATATACAAATGATAATTTAAAATAAGATAAAGATGATATTAGGAAACTTCATAAACTATTATATTACATTTGCATTTTAAGGTAGATATGCAAATTCTAGTAATAGTAAAATGGAAGGTAGTATGCCTTCTTTTCAGAGAAAGCTGATATTAGAATTCCTCTGATATCCTCTGATATTAGAATTCCCTTTGAGTAGGCAATAATAAAGCAGATGATTTCTTATAAAATATGTCAAAAATAATGAGTCATGACAGAACAAGAAAATGCAAACCTATAATTCTACTTGAGAATCTGGAAGCTCCCTTTGACAAAGCATTTTTTTCTCTCAAATTACTACAGAGATAACAAACATAACAGAAGCTTCTGAAAAAGCATAAATATAATTTACTAATTAAAGCAAGCATTTATAATCACATATTTACAAAGTTTACCTTAGAGGAAAAGAAAGCAACTGTGCTTCCTTATAATATTCCAGCAGTATCTGTCAATACATGCAAGATAAGCCATATAAAATACACATACGATTCTGCTTCAAAGGGACATAGACAGAAAATGATCTCTTTGTAAGCCACAGGTAGGCATTAATGTGTTAGGTTGTGGTAAATGTAAACTTAGAGGTAAAAATAGGAATGTAATATCTACTTTATATAAACACTAAATATGTTTTTATTATATGAAATATATCTTAAAATCTGCATGGTAAAAAACAAGCTTTTATTTTTAATATAACTAAGTTCTTAGGCTATTTTTTTTTAAAAAGCCTTCTTCATAATTGAGCTGCCCTAGTACAATTTAAGACACTATGTATTTAAGAGAAGAAACATTGGAGACATCAAATATAATGTGTATCTGAAGATGTTTAATAAGAAAGCAAACACTGCTAAACTGAGGATCACTTCCCATCTTAACTTTGCCCCCCTCCCCATATTGCTACATATGATTTAAAATGACTGCATCTATTTCTTTGAGAAAACAAAACATAACTCATATCATAAGATACACTTACCTAATCACTCTGGAGGTTAATGGTGGAGGTAGGGGTCACAGCCCAAAATGAACTAAAAGGTCAGGTATGTTTTAGGAAAGCAGTTCTTCTTTAATTACCCAAAGAATACATTTTTAGGCATGAATTAAATGCAATCCATTCTCTCTACCTCCCATTTCAAAACACAGTAAAGAAGCAGTCTCCCGCCCTTCCAGAAAGAAACACAGCAGACACACATAAGAAATTTGCTTTGGACCGGTCTTCAGAATTCAAAGCAAGAAGCAATGCTGGTCCTGTAGAAATCCAGACCCCAGTAGCAGAATCATGTTGAACTTATTTTTAGCATTTTCTTAGATCCTTCTATGAAATTTCCCGGCTGATTACGCCTCCTCCACACATGAGTTCACTTACACAGTGTTTGCTACGGCAGTAGAGGTGATTTGGCTAGGCTCTGAGGATCACAAATAGCAACAGCATGCTGTAGCTTAAAGCCCACTCCGCTGGCAATACCGTCACCATCGTCCACAGTATGTTGCTTGAATCCCCTCTTACACGCCGGAGAATACTAACTGTGGACGTGAAGGAAAGGAGCAACTTTAGCTGGGTTTCTGCATCACTGAGAGCAGTTTGCAGATTGCTGATTTGGAGCTCATTCTGCCGGCAGCCGGGAATTCCTCAGCACCACGGACAGCGCCAACAACTGGCTTCTGAGCCCAGCTCTGTCGAAATCCCCGAGCTGCTTTAGACGAGGCTAGAGTGCTCTCCAAGCAGTCGCACTTTATACAGCGGATGCGTGCATCAGGAGGGGTAAAGACATTCTATGTGAGAGATACTTATTTGCATTGAAATTACAAATAAAATTTTTTTTTCTAAAAAATTGTCATTATACCTAACGCATTTTGGATGGGCTGCAGAGATGAAAGTTCCGGGAGAGGCTTGCATTTAGATTTAAGCCATCTGCAGTCCCTGATTATTATTAATAGATAAAGCATAATCGTTGTCAAAGAATCTGTAAAAACGTATGCTCGTCGATTCTATTTGACCCTTTGGTAGGAGAAAGACTTGCCCGGTGCTGCATGATTAAACTTCAGGTCTTCCTGCAGCTTGGATCTGATTTTAAAAGAAAAAAAAAGTAGCCAGGTTTTCCTGCAGTTTGTTCTCTAACATTAAAAATCAATCTCCTGTAATTCATCTAGTCTGTCATTAGGCGTCATTGTAAAGCTGTTTCTTTCAAAACCCCTAGCAAAGATGCCGTGTCTCTAAATTCTGATCAAAACGAGAGAGAAAAAAGACCCCGACACAAATGAGTGAGCATAAAGTTATTTTTTTATTAGTAACAGTATGAGCACTAAAATATATGTCCAAAGCACGTTTTAAAGCAAACTGTAAATGTTACCTGCTGGCACATTTAACCAGTTATTTACTGGTTTGGGACTACAGGAGGCATTTTCAAGCCTTAAAGGGAATACCCTCCGCAGCGGGATATGCTGACTGTCAAGACCACGTTTGAACTGTGCCCTCAGAGCCTCCAGAAAACAGAATCTCCCCGTCGTGAGAAAACACAACTGTGTGCGCTTCTCTTTCGTGGCCCAGCAATTTGTGAATCTGCCCAGATTTAAGATCTAGAAGATGGATAACACCATTGCCACTTGCCTGAGCTAATACTCGACCTGAGAGAGACAGAGAGGAGAGAGAGAATGAATCAAAGTTTTATTTCAGCGTTCACAGTTTATAAGCAATGAAGCATTCTATTTTCTTTCAATTATCATTCTGTGTTAGATGTCAGTTATTAAATATGAAGTAGCTCCTGTAGGTATAAGAAATACATTGAGTCAAAATCAAGACACATCAATCGTTAGATTATAACATTTTTGAATTGGGACATAAAGCCTAATGCTCTGTCTCCTTTATTTGCAGAGTTCCTCAAATGTCCTACTATTCTTTTTTATTTGTGATTAATAAAGCATTTTGAGGAGATGATTTTGAAAGCAACTATGCAAAGCAGCTTTCTTTTTCAAATAAATTATATGTTTAAAAGTTTTAAAAGGCATAGCTTTCAAAGTTTATGGAAAACACGTATATCTGTATCTATATGGATAATTTATATTTTAAAATTTATATTCTTCTTTAAACTTACTTTTTATAATTATGTTAGTCATTACTTGCAACTTAATAATATACATTCCTGCTTTAAAAATTGTGATACTCATGAACTCAACAAATTTTTTTTTGTAGCTGAAGTGGAAATAAATACTTCCATTTAAAAAGGACTTGGGAGGTTTTACTGTAGCTTAGAATTCAAATTTTGTTAATTTGTTTTCTAAAAAAAATACAGCACAGGATATTTGCATAATTTTTGTACCATATATTTTATAGCGACTCATTTCCTCAAAGTGAAAACAAATCAGGGATCCAATTTTAATTAATATTTTTATTAAGGAAGTCCAGTAGCAAACTATCATGGGACTTGGAGGTAAGTAAAAGTAATAGAATGTGTTTACGTAAGCTCAGTACTTAGTGTAAATAAGTATGACATTAGTACTATCCATGGGATTAATCACACTTAGAAGGCATATTATTGTTCCAGTAATAATATTTAAAATTTATTAAACTCTTTTAATGTGATAGATACCATATTTAGTGCTTGATATGGGTAATTCCATATGATCCTTACAACAATCAAATGATAAATAGTATTAACTTCTCTATGTAGGTGAAGAAACAGAGGCTTAGAAAGGCGAACTAATGACACCGTAGGTATAGAAGGAGCTAGGATTTAATCACATCACTTCGAATCCAGAGCCTGGGCTTTTAAGCCATTATGTTTTCCATAGCCAGGATAGCATTGTTGTCAATGATGCCTTCTTGACAGATTTTAGGTAAGTGGTGTATTGTGAAAATAGCATTGGTCCATTTTATAATAAGAATTCTAGAATGATATCACCATAAAAGCTATAGTGTAATATTTAATCACAAATCTTACCCCCAATAATCATGAATACCTCTAAAACAGAGAAAAGTTATAAAAGTAAAGCTAACCATGATAAATACAGCCTATTTGTAAACCTTTATAACTACTGGGCTTCTTCATCTAGAACAAAGCCTGACACAGCAAAGATCCTTAGGATGGATTAGAGTGTCCAAAGAAGCAGATGTGAATATTTATTATAAACCCTCTTCCACTAAGTCTTTGCTGACAGAGGTATTACATATGGATTTCACTTACAACCTCACTCTATAAGCAGTTGCTGTTTGTGACTTTCCCAAGAATCAAATAACTTTTTTCCTTATAGTTTTTATACAACAGCTTAAAGGGGGGTAAATATTCTTTTCTATTTGTGAAACCAGACAACACCAAACAGAACCAAGTTCATAAAGAAAAAGAAAAATATTTAGCTTCAAATCATTATTCAAATCTGTGAAAATCACAATTGGAAATATTTATGAAGGCTCTGATAATTTCCGAAAGTTTGTTTAATAAAATACAGAAAATGATAGTATTGGAACCTAATGTTAATTCAACAGTACCATGCCTCCGGTGTTTCAAAAATTTGTTTTTTCGAGGATAGATCTGAGTCAGCAAATTTATTATGAGGTTTTTCAGGTTTACCTGAACTCATTTTCAGAAGATTGCAGGACTGAGTATGTATCATAACTAATAGCTAAAATTAGTATAAATTTATAAGCATGTTCAACTTCATTTAGAGCATATTGGATTATTACACTGCATATAATGTGTGACTTAAAAATTATTTTTGCTGGGAACAGGGATACTAACCTCTTTCTAAGTTAGAAAATATTCAAAATTACTTACCAGGTGGGTCAATTGCTATATTAGTACTTTAGTATCCAGTTGGTGTGAGAGAGAAGAGGTACTCTCAGAAACAAAAACAAAAATACCACAGTCTCATTGCTGGTAGCATCTCTACAAAGTGGAGTATTTGTAGAGAAAGTGCTTATGGAGAAGTGCATGGGTATCTTTTTAAATCTCCTGGTCATTGGCAATGAGAAACAAACCATACTGCAAATAACTTGTCATCTGAATGTCAGGGTCTTAATGATAAATTTAGGGAGAATAGAAGATTTAACTATATCAGAACTTGGTCAATGGAATGAAAATATGGCAGAAAAACAATTTTTAATAGTGTCATGAGAATCTATGTGAAACCTGAACTAATGTTCACGTTAAAGTAAATCTGTCTCCTTAAAAATATAAAATTAAAATAAATTATAATTTATTTTTACTTTAAATTTTTTATTAAAATATTAAAAACAGAATATTGTCTTGTAATTTCTGAACAGATTATTAAAAATGTTATTTAGCATAGTGTGTTAACAAGAATAATTATAAAAATTTATAAATGCACACATTCCATAAAAAATCACATGAATTATATTTGTAAATAAAAACAGAGTAGTATAGTTTACCAGCAGTTTAAAGATAAAAATGGTCAAAATTGATTCATAAATGTGTTTTAAAATAAAATACAGATAAATGTTTAAACATCTGTTATGTAAAAAATGTATTGCTTTTTTTCTTTTGTTAACATTCAGTTTATAAGAATGTCCAAACTTTTCACAGACTGGAAAGAAAATAAACAGTCTAGGGAGAGGACTGATTTAATCTTGTAACTGCTATTCTTTTATATAAATAACTCAGCATATATCAGTAGTGAGTGATTATGACTCCTCATTCATATGTCTTAAAAATGTGATCAGTACTTATTTTTATCTGCCAAGACTTTAGAATATTTTCATGTTTCGTAGATCAATGCCTTTTCATTGACCAATAGGATTCCATGAGGAACATATGTTGCTGTCCATTTTACACTGTTAGATGAATTAGCCAACTCCTTTTGGCTTTGAAGACAAGGATTAAATTTCTCCTAACCTCAAAGCGTTGCTCTGCTATTAACTGATCCAATCAAATTTATAAATTAGAGGATCTCTCAAATTTAGTTCCAAATCAATTTGTAACTTTCTTAACACAACATCGTTCCTTTATATGCCGTATTTATTTTGAGAAATAGTTTCGCCAATATTTTAGTAAAATTGAATAACAATTTCAACTGAATTTGGTATAAAAACTTGAATATCTGAATGTACTTACTAATTTAAGCATTACTAACAATAGAATCCCTTAAAGAAGTTTATAGAATGAATTAATCCATACAAATTGAGTGGTAAAATTTTATCTGGGTATAAAAATCACTTTAGATAAACTAACATAATTTGGAAACTCTTATTCTCATGCTAATAAAATGCGTAATATTAACACTTTTTCAAGCTATAATTTTTGAAAGTTTTCAGTCTTCATTAATTTTTATTAAATTTTTAATTAATTTTAGAAACGTATGAGAAGTGAAATTCATTTTGACAGTGTACACCTAGAAGAGCCAGAAGTTATCTTAACCTGTCAATACTTATTTTCTTCTCATGAAGCCAAATTCTCCTTAAGGTTGAGATGCACGCTGCTTATTATTGCAATACTTTTTACAGTCATGGAACTTGACATATCAGTGCTTAATACATGCTTGTTGCATGAAGAGTCATAGTGTGTTATAAGTAGGAGCACAAAAACCTTTATGACATTTTTAAACAGAAAGGATTTTAGCCCATTTCTTTGTCATCCAGACTTACTGGAATGAGTTGATAGTAACCATCATTTATTGAATATCTAGAGCTTTCTTTTTTACATCATGTTTTTCACTCAACCCTGTGATGTAGATATTTTCTCTGAGACAATAAAGAGGGAGACTCACAGAAGGTTGAATTGGGATTTTTTTTTTTTTTTTTTTTTTTTTTGAGGCAGAGTTTCACTCTTGTTGCCCAGGCTTGATCTCAGCTCACTGCAACCTCTGCCTACTGGGTTTAACTGACTCTCCTGCCTTACCCTCCCAAATAGCTGGGATTACAGGTGCCCACCACCACGCTGAGCTAATTTTTTGTATTTTTAGTAGAGATGGGGTTTCACCATGTTGGCCAGTCTGGTCTCAAACTTCCAACCTCAGGTAGTCCAAACACCTTGACCTCTCAAAATGCTGCAATTACAAGCATGAGCCAACTTGCCCAGCCTTGAATTGAGATTTGATTTGAACACTTTATTACTAAAAAAGTCTTGCTTCATTTACTGGCTTTAGAATTTCTTTCATAAATTAAGATTTAGGGCCAACTGGGTTTATGCCTGTAATTCCAGTGCTTTGAGAGGCCCAGGATGGAGAATCACTTGAGGCCAAAAATTTGAGACCAGGTTGGGCAACATAGTGAGAATCCATCTCTACAAAAAAATTTGAAAGAAAATTAGCCAGGCATGGTGACATGCATCTGTGGTCCTAGATACTCTGGAGGCTGAGGCAGAAGGATTGCTTGAGCCCAGGAGTTCAAGGCTGCAGTGAGCTATTCCCACAACTACACTCTATTCTGGGAGGTACAGCAAGTCCCTGTCTGTAAAATAATAATAATAAATAAGCAAAAAAGACTCAGATGAGTGTCACACTTTGGAGCTTCTTTATGAATATCGCTGAACTCCCTAGTTGCATAAGCTCTTAAATTTAATGCTCATGTTAATCTCATAATTGTTTTATTTAATGTTGATTCTACTGCTTTGTGAAACTCTGAAACTAAAACATTCATGTTCTTGCAAAAGTCACTATTTATATATATATCCACTAATCCCTAAATACATACATTATAATGCATATATCATATGTACTAAAAATTATACCCAATAACTGAAAACACTCATTTTACATCCCTTCCCATGTCTCCAGCCAAATGATTACCCTGGTTCTCCCATTTCTGTTATGAATACTAATTATCTTTGTTTTATAGACTCCAAACTGTAATAAAATTCATTTCTCACTTTGCCTCCCTCTCCACCTTCAATCCAAGTCTTAGCTATTCTTTTTTAAACCAATTTTTTATAAACCAGCCCAGCTATTTATTAATATTTCCAACTGTTATGTCCACAATATTAAGATCCTTATTTTGAGATACTAGCAACACTGAAATAATTCTCAAAATGATCTTTTCTTTCTCATTTAAATCTACATGTATTAATTCCTGAGCCATTTATTCAGTAATGTTACTCTCATCCTAAAACGCCATAGATATAAACAGAACAATGAAAGTAGCAGCAGCAGCAGCAGCAACAAAGAGGCCCTTTCCATCTCTGACATTTTCAGGTTTGTTTTGTTTTAGATCCAACCATCTTATGTTACAAATAAAACAGCTCAACTGAAGTGACTTGGCCAAGGTGGGAAACTGCACTTGTGGCAGTGCAGATATGGCTGAAATCAGATCTTTGGCTCCTAAATCAGTGCCTTTTTTTTTTTTTCTTTACTATTTCTTTCAGACATTGAATAATGTCCAAGTATTTTAGCATGGCTTTTAAAGTCTCTAAGCTCTGATACAAATCTGAATTTGCTAACTCAAGTATGCTCTTACATAAACCCTGTGCTCTCCATCAAACAATTTGCCATCATTCTTGAATATATTTTTCACCTCTCTACCTTTGGATTGTTGCTTCTGTAATTCCTATAGTTGAGTATTTTTCCTAGCTGTATCCACGGTCCCCAACCATTACCTCCAAACAAAAGTCAACCTATCTATTAAATCCTAGTTCAAAATGATTTTCTTCACCAAGTTGGTACAAGGGATCCATGGTAGAAGATCTGCCTTTTCTGAGCACTTTATTTCATTCATGCAATTCATGTGATAATAAGATGTCACAAATTCTAGTTAACTATGTATTTGTCTTACATTCTTAACTTTGTAATTACTCAGGAACAGGGGCTATGCCATATATTTTTGCATTCCCCCAGCATAGCAAAGAGGCTATTATAGTCAATATCAGTGGATAATAGGAATAGCTTTCACACAACCATTTTTAGTGCTTGTTATTTGCCAAGCACTGTTCTAAGTCCTTTACCTGCATTATCTCATTTTATCCTTCAATAATCCTATGGGATAGGTAAGCTTACTAAAATGCCACACAACTGAGAGATGGATCTATCAAAGCAACTCTTGAATGCGCCACTCCAGTTTCTAGTTTGAATCTATGCTTATCTCTAGGAATACATTTAAATTAATTTGTATGTAAGTAAAAGAAATATTTCAAAAATTTTATATTCATGGTCACCTTAGTGGCATCTATTGATTCCAAGAATCAGTCGATTATACAGCTAGTTTCATGGGAATAGGTGAGAAACCTAGGAAGCCTGCCTTATTCTTTTAGAGTTTCAGGAGACCATCCAATGTACCCAGTACTGTGCATTATAGCAGCCATGACACACATGTAGCTATTGAGCATGTGAAATGTGGTTAGTCCTGGAAAGCATCATTCTCAGCAAACTGACACAAGAGCAGAAGATCAAACACCGCATGTTCTCACTCATAGGCGGGTGTTGAACAATGAGAACACATGGACACAGGGAGGGGAGCACTACACACTTGGGTCTGTTGAGGGAAAATAGGGGAGGGACAGTGGGGGGGTGGGGAGTTGGGGAGAGATAGCATGGGGAGAAATGCCAGATATAGGTGATGGGGAGGAAGGCAGCAAATCACACTGCCATGTGTGTACCTATGCAACAATCTTGCATGTTCTTCACACCTACCCCAAAACCTAAAATGCAATAAACTAAATTAAAAAAAAAAAAGAAATGTGGTTAGTACAATTTGGAATGTGCTGTAATTGTAAAATGTTCACCAAGTTTTAAATGAAGAAAGAATATAAAATAGGCTATTAATAATTTTTATATTGATTACATGTTGATATACCCTTTGATACATTTTATAGATTTTAACATATATTTTATGTGTATATAATTAATTATAAATATATATTCATATATAAAGAAAAATATATAAACATATCAAATTTACCTGTTCTTTAAAAATGTAGCTACTAGAAAATTTAAAATTATCAACATATTATCATAGTATATCACATATCACATTATATTTCTATTAGAAAATACTAGCATATACTCTGCTTTACAGAGGAGGGACATGAGGGTTAGAGTGAAAAGCAGCTTCTCCAAGGCCACACAGCTTGTAAGTGGTAGAATTCGGATTTGAGGTCTGTATGACTACAAAGCTCGTGCTCTTATCCTTTATTATATGCTTGGATGAAGTTTTTCTTTTTTTTTTTTTTATTGGCTCCATGTCATTTTCCACGTTGATTAAGCTGCCCTTACTAAAATGCAACATGACTGAGAGATGGATCTGTCAAAGCATCTCTTGAGGGTGCCACTCCAGTTTCCAGTTTTCTATGCTTATCTCTAGGGATACATTTAAATTAATTTGTACATAAGTAAAAGAAATATTTCAAAAATTTTATATTCATATTCACCCTAGTGGCATATATTGATTGCAAGAATCTGATTGTACAACTAGTTTCCTAAGAATAAGTGAGAAATTTAGGCAGGCTGCCTTATTCTTTTAGAGTTTTAGGAGACCATCCAATGTACCCACTGCCTTAGTGAGCAGAAAAAACACTTCCACATCTTTAGGTTAGCATTTTATATTAAGATGTTATTTAAAAATTGTCATGTCATTTTTGATGTAGGGGAAACAAACCAGACTATATTTTCTTTCTAATGCTTATGCTTTCCAACTGACAAAGCCTCACCCCAATAATATTGTGAATACAGTTAACATATTTTATTCAATTCTTTACACTAATTATTTCTGAAAACAGAAACAGTTCTTGTTTTGCTGAAAGATTTCAACTTAAGAATTATGAAAAGACAAAATTAATTGGATAGATTGGTAAAGTAAAATTATCTAAAGTAGAGAGGGTTATTGGGCCTCAGTTGTCATTATAAAAATTCCTAGTCTCTGAAATTCCAAGTAAAAATCACTGAGAGGCATGAAACTTTTGAATAAATCCAAGTTTGAAGAAGATACTGGTTTAGGAACACTTACTGTGATGGTTTATTAGCTGGCTAAATTACATCATTTTGTAATGGAACACCCTATGTTATGAAATTTATTAAATCATGTTGACAGAAATATTTGATTTTTTGTTAGAGAAATAATTCACCACAAAGTTAATGCATCAAGAATTAAGAGTTGCCATTTCCTTGGGGGACTCTTTAATTAATCAAATAAAATTTCTCAAGTGAGCCATCAGTTATCAGGTGCTGTTAGTTAAGGTAACTGTGGATATGTAAATTGGCTGGGTTAAATAAATAGTCATTTTTAATGAGAATTATTAAATGTATCTATCAAAACTTAAAATTTCTTTGTTTGGAAAATTCAGAATATCTATTTTTCTTTTTATTCTACATCTGAACTCTGAACACATACACTAGCAAAAAGGTTACAAAATTCACTTATAGTTTTGAACATGTTACATTTTTCACCAATATACTTTTCCAGAAATATTATGAGTCAGCAATTGGCTAAAACTATGCACTTTTCTATTGTTTATGTAATCAGTAATAGTGTCATTCTAGATTAGAGGCATGTGTCTGCATGAATGAAGCTTTGTTATAAGAAATAGATGCAAACTCAAACCTTTAAGCTTATTATCAATAATAAAAATGTGAATGAAATACATCATTACATTTCTCATTAAAACAACTTCAGTAATTTCTCATGATTATTCATTCTTTTATTAAATTTTGAGCAGTAGGTTTCCCCAAAGAAACAAAAATATCCACTTTACATATTATTCAAATAAGTCACATACACAGATCATAAGAAGTTTGTTTATTGCAAATATACAAGGATAGAGACAAAAATAATTGTGTGCCATATATGAAATAACATATCAGAGAGGGAAGAGAAACTTTGATCAATAAGGAAATGATTTTTATACACATCAGAACTGATTTGGAGCAATTCTCTCAATCAATATAGATAGGCAGAAATGCTTCTGAGCATTTATTACCTGTGGAGAGTGTTATTGATTAATTTTATTGATTTTATGAATGCATGTGGAGAGGCATCTGTTATTTCTTTAAAAGATGCCTCAAAATGAAAAGTATCAAGAAACTGCTTAAGTTTTGAGAATTTGCATTAATGGCTCAACCAGGGTCATTACTCAGAATTTCAGAAACAGCACTGAAAGAGATGTGAAATGTGATTTAGTTTACTTTGTACCTTACTGCTGATCAATGCATTTTAGAAAAAAAAAATATTACTTGAGATTTTAACTTTCCTAAGTGCTAGTAACAATTTAAAAACTTTTCTAGTATTTTTACTATGTAAAAATATACTATGTATATGAATGCTAAAGTATCCTAACTTTTCTTTTGTAAGCAAAGATTAGTTGATGTCAAAGTGTAAAGAGTATGAAACAAATGCATTTTAAATTTCTCTTAGTAGAAGTTCATGTCTGAAAAATGATAATAGAGAAGGAAGGGAAGTCTTCAGTGTCTTACTTTAGAGCTCTAGTCAACAAATTTGTTTACCTTACTTAGAATACATAATATTTAATGGATATAAAACACTTGGAAGTTGAAGACAATCTACCATTATGTGAACTTGGTATGGAATTTGCTGATTAAGCAAGTGAGTTTTATTGCACAAAGCCTGTTTTAGAAGCTTACCGTAAACAGTTTTAAACAGATGTAAGTTGCCCCTCTCTATTTGTGAGGGTGTTGGTTTCACGTCCTTCCCAACCCATGGATACCAAACTCTGGATGCTCAAGTCTGTTCTATAAAATGGCGTAGTATTTGCACATAACCTATGCATATCCTCCTGTGTACTTTAAATCAGTTCTAGATTACTTATACCTAATACAATGTAAATACTATGTAAATAGTTGTTATATTTTTATAATATTTTTATTGTTGTACTGTTATTTTTTGTTTTTTTGAATATTTTCATTCTGTGATTGGTTGAACCTGTGATTGCAAAATCTGCAGCTACATGGGGCCAACTGTAATCTTTTTCTGTCTTTAATGTGAAATCCATGTCTTTCTTAGAGAGACAGTCCCTTGATTCTCTGGAAATTCCTAAACTATAGCACAGGGATAAATAAAAAATTTAAGTCTACCTTGCTAGGAACAGAACTTTTGGCCTTACTGTGTGTAGTTTTAAAAATATTTTCCCCCTGAAAAATATTTTACCTCCTATTAGGAGAGCATGAATGATGATCTTGAACAGGTGCTTCCTACATGAGCTACATTCCGAATATTATAGAAATCCCTTGTGAAATGCACCTAAAGTCCTAAAAGTGTTCTAACTAATTATTGAATCTATTTAAAATATCAACAGCCACCTGCTTTCATTAAGAAATCCTTGCAGACCTGTTTCCTAACTTGGTCTTCACCTATACAGCTGATCAGTGTTGAAATAATATTTATTCAGAGACCCCATACATCTGGAGCTTTGCAAACATTTCAGAAAAGCTTTTGCTGATAACAGAAGAAATACAAGTTCCAGTTCAGTTCTGAGGATTCAATAAACCATCACAAAACATAGTTTATAGCAAACCAGAGACTGCGATATATTCTTCTCCACTGTTAGAAATAGGCAAAGGAACCAAAGGCTTATATTTAATATAATAAAATTAATTTAAAAATTAATCATTTTTATCTTATTTTAAAGTAATAAAACCACCCTTAATATTGCTCAGATTTTACTACTCAAACCGTAAATACATTTTAAGACTCTAAAAGTCAGAGTTATAATATTTTGAAAGTTTTTCTCTTAATGTACGTTGGTGTCAGAACTAATTCATTATAAAGGAATCCCCTTTCTTGAATGTGGAGGTTTGTCTGTGGGGAAAACCACTGTCAGATCCTGTTAGTTAATGTTCAGGTGGTGAATTGTTAATAATTACATCCTAATTTTAGAATTTCATCCTTTCCTACTTCAGGGCAACATTGTTAGGTGAAAGAGGCTAAGTGATAAATCAGCATCACTACACCATTAATAGTTATAGTAAAAAAAAGAGATGAAAATATGTGATAAAATAATTATAATTGAGATGAATACCCTCCTCACAAGAGGAAAATAATGGCTGGAATATCAAATGTGAAGGTCTTGTATGAACTGGGAATGGTTAAATTAATTAGTTTAAAAGTAGTATAATCTGATGATTTAAAAATATTAAACTCTCTGAAATCATAGAGAAATTACCTCTAAATTTTAAATATGTCACTATTACCTGATTAAGACCCACAGACCTAATACCTAATGGAGGTTTCCTTTTAAATAATTTGAAGTGGTTGATGATAAAATATGGAACAACTAGCTTAAAATTATTATCTTTTTCCCAAATATTTTACATCTGTTGTGTTATGTAATCCTTACAATCAAATACAAAAGCAGCATTATTATTTTCATTTTACAGGGAATGATATTGAATCATAGAGACATGAAAGACCTCCTTTAAGATAGCAGAGCTCAGGTTTGAACAAGGATGCCAACTACGTACATCTATACAATTCCTTCTATCCTGCAGCCTGAGGGGAAACAAAAGTAGTTATGCCAGAAAGTTAAGCTAATTTGGCTGCTACATGAACTGCTAAATAAATTTATATTAACCATAATTCTGTGAAGGCATCTTTATGGAAATTTCAGCTACCATTCTATAATCTGATGACCTGGCTTTGTATCTCACAGAAAAATTAAAGCAACATGTGATTAGTTCGTTCTTTATTCAGCCCCTCTCTATCATACTTTCTCACTGTTAACCTCTTCATCTGGCATTCAACTTGGATCAAATGGGGTTTTGCTAAAAGCTAGTAGACAATTTGAGATTAAGGGCACTGGTGAGTACTTGAAGTTAAAGTAATGAGGCACACATGATTTGGCTATATACAGGAGGCATAAAAATGGCAAAGCTGGCAGTGCAATTATTAGAAAATATGGAGTCTGACTTGTCTGAATAAATGGAATATTAGGGTATTTTCGGTTGCAAGTGAAGAAAAGTCAACTTAGTGTGGCAAAGGGAAAACATTTTTTAAAGTTTAGCAAACATGTTTATCACACAGAAATATAAATAAATGGACTCCAAAAATGGCTGGATCAAGAGGTTGGAATGATGTCATTAGGGTGCCCTCTCTCATTGTCTCTATATTCTGATTCCAACAGTATAAATCTGAACCGAGGAAGAATCTGTCCACGCTGAGGCAGACTCTATCCACTTGGTAGTCTGGGTTCAGGCTCGCAGTCTACCCAATTTAAGGTTTATGGAAAGAGTACCTCTATGTCCCAGCAGTCTCATAGAGGGTAAAACTTTTCCCTTATTTATTAGCTTGAATCATGTGGCTGGCAGGTGGAAGGGTGTGATTCACTAATTCACCAAGCCAGGATTAAGTACTGACCACAACAAATGAGAGTTGACAAGGAGAATTACCCAAATGAAGAACAAGATGCTGTCATTTTAGGAGGAATAACACTAAGCATTTTTTTAAAAAATCTACTTCAGATAGTCATTCCAGATGTGCAACTCAGAGCCAATTTTTGCATTAGAGAAAGAAACAAAAAATAAGCCAACTTGTAGGCCATGAAAACAGTGCTTTAGCTTCTATTGTCTTCCCATTTGACAATCCATCTTATGCCTCCTAAAAGACTCTTATGCAAATAAATGGCATCTAGTTTTATCAAGAAATCAGCTCAAATATTTTGTTAAACAGACTACCAATATTTGGGATCCTTTGATTTACAGTGGGGCTATTAAATGCAAACCTCCCAAGGATAAACTTCAGGGAAGGTGGGGATAAAGTGGTAATTATAGTTGCAAAGAAGCAGAAAAAGTTTGAACACCTATGTAATAAGCAATCTGCATTAGAAAATAAAAAATTACATAAATTCAAGGCTTTTTTGCGTTAACTAGGTACTATGATTGTTAATATCTCAGTGGCATTCATATACTAGAGTATCTCCCCAAAAGAAACAATTTCAGCAAGCTGCATTGGCTTTTCCTTATTAAATTAAACAGAATAACATTATTATAATCTCTAAAATTAGAAAAACATGTTGTAATTTTTATAAGGCTTTCCTAATACTCCCAGTATTTTTAGGAAAAAAGCTAAAGAAAAGTGCTTTTTTAAGGGTTATTTATCAAAGATAAACATTTTATGTTTCAGTGGCAACTTTGCAGATGTTCTAAAGATCTTAATGTGAATCTATAAAAAATTCTGAATATGAAAGAATTTATTTCAGTTATTTCTAAATAAATCATTTAAAAAATAATATATAAAAACGTAAACGACCACAGAGATCAGTTATTTTGTGGAATCATTTTGAGAAACCACACTACTTTGTTGTTGACAATATTTAAATTAAAAAATATATTCTTCTTTGGATATTCAGATTCTTGAGAATAAAACACATGAACATGTAAGAAGAAGGGATCAATGAAACAAAACAGACAAAATATGAATAGTTGTCAAACCTGGGTAGTGGATAAATGGGGCTTATGCTATTTTCTTTAGTTTTATGTATGTTTGGAAAATAATAACAATAAAACATTTAAAAATATCAATCACATAAGATCATTACTATGTAATTTCTTATATTTAGAACTAAAAATTTTGAGTTATTATCATAGAAGTACAAAGCATTCTAAAACTATGTATATATACAATGTGTCTAAGTAATTCTTTTATCAACTGTAAAGGAAAATGGTGATAAATGAAGATACTAAGTATGATAATGCATTAAAAAAACAAACAGGAGAACTTTATTAAAATAAACAATGAATACAAAGCCAAGCCACAGCCTGGTACAAAAATATTTGCAAAAGACATACCTGATTAAGGACTATTATCCAAACTATACAAAGAACTCTTAAAACTCAAGTATAAGAAAACAGCTCAATTATAAAATGGGCCAACATTGTGGAAAGCAGTGTGATGATTCCTCAAAGAACTTGAAGCAGAATTACTATTCAACCCAGCAATCCCATTATTGTGTATATACCCAAAAGAGTATAAATCACTCTACCATAAAGACCACATGCATGCATATGTTCATGGTAGCACTATTCACAACAGCAAAGACATAGAATCAACATAAATCCCATCAATTGAAGACTGGATAAAGAAAATTTGCTATATAAACACCATGGAATACTATGCAGCCATAACAAATAATGAGATCATGTCCTTTGTAGCAACATGGATGGAGCTGGAGGCCATTATCTTAAGCAAACTAACATAGGAACAGAAAACCAAATACTGCATGTTCTCACTTAAAAGTGGGAGCTAAATTATAAGAACACAAGGACACAAAAAGGGAAACAATAGACACCAGGGCATACTTGAGGGCAAAGGGTGGGAGGAAGGAGAGGATCAGAAAAAAATACCTGTCAGGTACTATGCTTATTACCTGAGAGATGAAATAATTTGTACACCAAACCCCTGTCACATGCAGTTTGCCTGTGTCACAAATCTACCCACGTACCTTTGAACCTAAAATAAAATTTATAATAAAAAATATTTCAAAATGGGTCAAATACCTTAACCTTACCAAAGAAGATATACAGATGATGCATAAGCATATGAAAAGAGGCTCAACATCATATGTCATCAGGGAAATGCAAATTAAACAGCAGTAAGGTACCATTATATACCAGAACATTGATAACACCAAATGCTGGTGAAAATGTGGAGCAACAGAAACATTCATTCCTTGCTGGTGAGGATGCAAATTGTTATCACTGCTTTGGAAGATGGTTTGGCAGTTACTTACAAAAGTAAACATACTCTTGCCAGTTATCTTACAATTGTGTTCTTTTGTATTTACCCAAAGGAGGTGAAAACTTATGTCTACGTAAAAATTTTTACAAGAATGTTTACAGAAGCTTTGTTTATAATTGCCAAAACTTGAAAGCAACAAAAATGTCCTTCAGTAAGTGAATGAATAAATAAAGTGTGGTACATCCAGACAATGGAATATTATTCAGTGTTGAAATGAGCTAACAAGCCATGAAAAGGCAGGGAGGAAACATCTATGCATATTAGTAAGCAAAAGAAGCCAATCTGCCAAGGTTACATACTGCGTGATTTTTACTACGTGACGTATTGAATACGGCAAAACTATGGAGATAATAAAAAGATCTGTGGTTGCCAGGAGTTGGGGGGAGGTAGGAGTGAATAGGCAGAGCACAGAGGAAATTTAGGCCAGTGAAACTACTCTATGATACTATGGGATTATGATGGATATATGTCACTATACATTTGTCCAAATCCACAGAATTAACACCACCAAGAGTGAACCCTAACATAAACTATGGGATTGAAGGTTAATGATGTGTCAATTATGTTCATCAGGTGTAAAACATGTGCCACTCTGGCGGGGGATTTTAATAATCAGGAGGCTGTGCATGTGTGGGGACAGGTAATATATGGGAACTTTTTCCTCTCAATTTTTCTGTGAAACTAAAACTAATCTAAAAAGACGAAGTAAAAAAATAAAAGTTTGAAACCAATATGAGATTAATAGTTCGCTTTCAATTGGAATTAAAAGTAAAATACCTATCACTTAGGATGACTTTATCATAAGTGCTCAAAGTAGGTGCTTTAAAATGTATTTTTAAAGTTTTTTTTTAAAGTCTAGTACATAATTCTGAATCAGCATTCAAAATAGTGTCTTCTCTAAACTGTGAACCCTCTAGACAATTTTAAGTAAAAGAAAGAACTCAAATTTGTACACTGGCATAGGGAGCAGCTATTTCCTCAAAAAATGATAGTAGCAAGCTATGCTGATATTAAAAAATAAATCACAGCTCTATTAGATTCCTAAAATCATCACTGTATAGCTCTTACTTGACTTAGAAAGAGAAAAAAAGAAGCACACAGAGAGAAACAGAGACAGAAAGAGGCAGAAACAGCAAGAGATGCCTATTTAGTTGAGGATTATAAAATGGAAACTAAATTGATACAAAGATTTTCATTAAGCAGCACTATCCATCACAACCCGACAGCAGCCTGAAAACAGAGAATAAATTTCCTGGCCCATATTCTATGTATTGGCCAATGGTAGTGCCCAAATACACCAGATAATTGCTCCACCATCTGCTTCACATTGATTACATAGTTGTGGTGGTACATTTCCTATGACTGGAGAAAGATTCCATTTTAAAAAAAGACATTATTTGAGCTTTCTAAATTAGGAGTCTCTTCAAAATAGCACAATATTCCCCCTTTAAAACTTTTTATAGAGCAAATCTAAAGCTTTGATTTTTTTTCTAGAAATTAATCAATACTTTCATTATTTCTCATGTATAACATTTTTCTGTTTTTTTCCAATTTCATGTTATGAGTGTTGTAAAGCATTGGGGGTATAAAATATCCTTTGTTCCAATCAAACGCACATGTACCTTAAAAGATATATAGGATCATGTTTAATTCTGCACAAGTGACACACACACATTTTGGCTTAAATGATCTTGACATGTATAACAATTTATTTTATATAATTTTAATTATTTTGCTATTTTGAAAAAATATTCACAAAATTTTATTTTTTAGACCTGAAAATACTAATTTTCATTGATTACATACATAATCAAATAACTATCTTGCCTCTTATATTTGTTATTCATTGAACTAGTCTAAGATTAAAAAATAACATATTAAACTCAATTTGGGGTATTACTGAACAAAACTTCCCTACCTACTGAAGGGAAGCCAAATTTTGCATATTTCCTTCAGGGGCTGACAACCCATGAGCAAAGCATAACTGTAGAAAGCCTATTATAAGATTTCAACCAAAATAAAGATAAGCTATCCACTACAAACTGTCTGAGATTCATAAAAATATGTTTAATTTCAAGGAAAGAGATTAGATGACTGCTTTCATACAAGATATTGGTACTTTAATTGTAACTTTTGTTGAGGAAATATATGACATGGTTTAAGAAATCAAGTTCTATAGGTCTATAGTGAAAAATAATTTCTGCCCGAAACCCTTCTACCAAAGTTTCTTTCCCAGCAATTCCTATTTTAAATTACTTTAGCTGCTTCTTTGGAAAATAACATATTTGGGATAATAAGGAATTCCACTAGTATTTCTTAATATATCAAACATTTTCTATGGACTTCCTATTAAGAGAGAATATTAGACTCTTATGTAATTATACCCAGTTATCATCTTTCCATTTTCAACTAATTTAGAACACAATTCTAGGTTAGGTATTAACAAATTAGCAGCTACATTATTATGACTATGCACACACATTTATATGGAAGCCTTTCTGGTAAGCATTTGGGTGCCTGCTTCTCCCACTCTATTAAGTCAGTTGCCACTCCGTGATCTTTTTTTTTTTTTTCTTTGTGGGTTGGTTTTCTATCTATCACTAATTATTCCTAAACCCTTCTTCAGAAATATAAAACTTCTTTCAATATGATTCTTCCCCAGGTCAAATACATCAAGTTTACTTTTTTGATTCTTATTTCTTAAAGATGCTACCTCCTAAACAAGGGCTTGCTTGCATGGGAAAAGCTCACCTTCTGAGGGTTCCTGAGGAAGGGTGAGTACAGGGATAAGATTCTGAGACTAGGGCTGGACACAGAAGCTCTTGCCTGTAATCCCAGCCTTTGGGAGGCTGAGGTGGATGGATCACTTGAGATCAGGAGTTCCAGTCCAGGCTGGCTGATATGGTGAGACTCTGTCTCTACTAAAAATATAAAAATTAGGCATGGTGGCCAGTGCCTGTAGTCCCAGCTACTCTGGAGGGAGGAGGGTTGCTTGAACCCGGGAGGTGGAGGTTGTAGTGAGCTGAGAGTGTGCCACTGCATTCCAGCCTGGGTGACGGGAGTAAAACCCTATCTTAAAAAAAAAAAAAAAAAAAAAAATTCTGTGACTGCTCAGCAAGCTGATATTTTAGATGTGTGACCTTCAAATGTCAGTATTTGTAGACATTTTCTTTGGGTTTTTTTCAATTTCTTCAGCAATGGATCTTGTGGTTTGCTCACTGGTGGCCTGTGTTCCAGGAACTGGATGAGGAGAAAAATGGAGAGAATCTTCTTGGTCCAAATCCCTGCATTGTGTTCAAATTTTGTGCCTTGTGTTCCTGAGTCCAGGGCCCCTTTTGATTTAATTTCTCTGAAGGACAAACCTCCTGTCTCTTGAGAATTGTGGTTCAAAGAGAATTAGTTGCCTGGTTGAGCAGGGTTTGAGAGAAGATCCAGGGGCTTAGAATGCTCTTTATACAATGTGTCAGATCCAAGCTTCATTCCTAAATTCTCTGTAGCTGGTGACGCCAATTCCAGAATTGCTAGGGAGCTCAGTGATGGAAATTAGTTCATTTATATGGAAGTCTTCTTCTTCTTCTTCTTTAGGAATTTGAGTCCCTACTTCTCCCACTCTGTTAATTCAGTTGCCACTTCATGATCTGTTTTCCACTGACATTTCTTTCGCATCACTGTATCCTCTGTGTTTTCTTTGTCCTTGTGTTTGTACACATTTCTGTCTTTACTGTTACTAAGGCTTTCACATTTAATCGACCATATTAAACTCATTCTTCAATGTGATATTATCATTTTGGTGGATAAAAAGTAATGCCAATTTTCCTATTTATATTTTATTCAATAAATTAGGTAATTAAGTTTTAGAATATAGTTTATAATTTATTTCATAAGGTCAGAAGAAATACGTTTAATGAAATTTTCCATGAAAAAGATGAAGCAAAAATATGTTTCCTTCTTTGACTTTTATTTTCCTTAAATGTTTTATATGTATTAACCAATTTGCTTCTCAAAGTCATTTTAATGATTATCCCAGTTTTATAGAAGAGGAAATTAAAGCTACAAAGCTTAGGGAAGTTGCCTTATATCATATAACTAGTAAGTGTAAGGTCAAGATTCATACCCAGGATGTTTGGATTCAAGGGCTCTGCTCAAATCCATATGCATACAGCCTGTCTATGCTCAGGTCATGATTTTGTGATCTCTGGTATAATAACAGTGTCCTTTATTGTCTTTAAGAACTCCTAAGAACCAACATATCTAAAGTCACAAATACTTAATCCTGTTGCCCGCCCAGCTGCCTTGTCACAACCTTAGCAATATTTCTTTGTTTTACTCTGCACTTGTGTCAAGACTTTTTTCTCATGAAAATCTCGTTTGCCTATCAATTTCGTACATGGCCTTGTCTCTTTTGCCAAGCCTTCTGTAGCCTGGCAGCTCTATTTCAGATCCTCTCCATAACATTGATCTGGCTCTCCATTGGAACTGTGCTTCTAGTAATTTTCCCATTGGCTCTACATCTTCCATCCAGTTGGCCTTTAGCACCATGACCCACACTCCCCTCTAGAACTCATGCTGTGCTCCCTGACTACCACCTGCCTCTCCCACTCCATTGGGAGTATGGGGGGAAAGGGGATGACTGCTCCACTGTGGTTCTAATTGGATAATATTATATTTAAACTGTCCATTCAGTTTATATTTTTTAGTCATATTTAATTCAGCATTGGGAATATGACTTGTTTTTAACCAGTTTGTGCTCAGAGTGAGCCTGAGATAAAATGGGAGCTGACTGGTGTAGAAGAATAGTCACTTGTTTGGCCATCCAGGAAGCCAAGTTTAATTTTAGCCTTGAGAGAATTTGAAATAATTATAATTACATGGGTATTAAAGCCCATGAGTGAAAAGGACTTTGTTTTTTTAAAAGCATACCCATTCATTTAGCATCAATTTACAACTGGCAGTTCACCCTCCCAAATGCTCTACCACTGAGTGTGCATACTGAGTCAGAGTATTTCTGGAGGAGTTCAAATACCTAAGAAGTAGGCCATTGTTAGAGGTGTAATATTGAAACTATAATTAATTTGAATACTAGAGAAATGCAAGAAACATACAATCGATATTTATTTTTGGGGAGAAAAATGGCATTGTTTCATACATTTTATTTGTGGTACAGAATAACTGGACAGTTGGCTCAAAATAATTACAGGGCATCCTTCACATAGTGTCAGGCTTCCTTACAAATGTTGGTTAATAACCATTCCTGAGCCTGGGCTCCAAGGTTAATTTGAAGTGCACTCCAACAAAAAATAGGCAGTCATTTGACAGTCACTTCAAAATTTTACATAGGTTCTGCCTTGGTCCAGACTAAGGCCCTAACTGAAGAGTGTCAATGATATGATGGAATGAGGTATCTTGAAAAACAGAAGAGACAATAAAACTGGCAGTTTAGTCTTCTAGCCTTCAAATGACTAAAAGATGTTTCGCATTATTTAGCAAAAATGGATTAAAAAATTGGCATTGGGATTTTCAGCGGAAAAGGAAAGAAAGGACTCTTCTTTTAACATAAGCATGTTATTGTCAACAGTGGCATCTCTATTAAGCTTGTTCTCTTACTTAAACACTCCTATTACTGCCATCTCTCAGGTTTGTCATACCCACTGCCCTGACAGTACAAACATTCTACAGTAAAATCTGTCAAAGAGGCCAGCTGATTTCCTACATCTTCTGACACATGCGGCTCTTTAATATCAGCCTGTCAGAATACCTAAAAGAATGGCATCTGCTTTCATTCTTGGAGCTGAGGCTAGAACTACCATCAGACACTGCAATCATTAGCCTTGTATTGCTGTGAAATTCTGCCTTTTGGAACCAGAGTTTCCTGCTGGAAAACGTTGTTGGCACGACTATATCATGCACGTTAGATTGTACAAATTTTGAGAACTAGTTATTTTGAAAAACATTCTTTTCCTCGTGTGAATTTGTTTTACTTTTTTTAAATGATAAGTTGTTTCAAATTATGTATTGGATTTTTCTCTGCCACAATCAACAAGTACCTGCATGGATGTCTAGAGAAATATTTTTGGCTTGACTTGTCTTGATTATATTTTATTCTTGTGGGTTACATATGCCTTTGTATTAATCTTATGTTTGTCTTATCTATAGAGGAATGTTTCTCTTGATTTCAAAATATGATTGATTTAAGTGATTTCAGGGCGATATAGTGGGCATATTTTATTTACCAGAGATGGTTTTCCTGGCACCCCATTGGTAGGTCACTGAGCTTTTACATTCTCTCTTCTTATGTGATTCTCTTGTGGCATGTGTTTATGAGAGGCCTGAGGAGCAGTCTATTAATACAGGCGATGTTCTCAGAAAAGAAAGTGGCTAATTTTATATCAAATATAGCAGTATTTCTGAAACCAATATATGTAGTATATTCATATAGTAACTTTAGGAAGATATGGACTTATCCCAAAGACAACCCAAAATTTCCTTTTCTGGAATTCTTTCACATGCACATGCTTTTATTCCTCACTCAGTAAAGTTCATTATGGGATTGAAATTTAAAAGTAGTGCATTATCACTGTAATAATGAAAATAAAGGTGTCTAAAAATGATCAAACACACACACACATGCGCACGTGCATGCATGCACACACACACTCCTTTACCTTACCCTCTGGCTTAATTCTCTCTTGGTGAAGGTGATTTTAATAATTTGTTTTGCATTATTCCAGAGTTTTCATTTGCCCATAAAACATATACATAACATAAAGTGGTTTAAATTTTTTAGGAGAATGGGAAGAGCATATATATATTTTTTAGCTTTTCCTCTTCCCTTTAACAATACATCATAGACATAGGCAGGTATACCATGAAATTAATGAACCATGCACTTTAGGGCCCCTCACTTGTATAGGCACTTCCAAGACCTTAGGAGGGAGAGGACCTAGCAATTTTCTATTAATAATTTTTTTTTCTTAAAGAGGGCCTCTGCCATTTTATGTGCCAGGCTGTACCAAACCTGTATCTATTCATGAGCTTGGACATTTTTCTAGGTCAATAATCTGGAATAAGGGCATTCTTTTTGTTCTAGCATTTCTAAAAATGTGAATCTCTCCAACAGGAAAAATATATCAAATACATAAAAAGTATGTACTGGGATAATTTTAGCATTTTAAGTCTAAAATGTATATTTAAAATATGGCAAAAATAGAACTTTTCATTACTTGGAGAGAAATTTAAAACTTATGGTATAACCACATGATATGGTTTGTCTGTGCCCCCACCCAAATCTCATCTTGAATTGTAGTTCCCATAATCCCCATGTGTTGTGGAGAGACCAGGTAAAGATAATTGAATCATTATTGTGGCTTCCCCCATCCTGTTCTCCTGATAGTGAGTTAGTCCTCACGAGATCCAGTGTTTTATAAGGGGCTTCCCCGTCACTGGACTCTCATTCTCCTTTCTGCTGCCCTGTGAAAAAGGATGTGTTTGCTTCCCCTTCTGCAATGATTGTAAATTTAATGAGGCCTCTCCAACCATCTGAACTGTGAGTCAATTAAACCTCTTTACTTCATAAATTACCCAGTCTCTGGTATGGCTTTATTATGAGCACGAAGATGGACTAATACACCACACTTTTGAATATTTCTAGATAAATTTTATTTTTCGAAAGCACCAAATGGTATTCAGAATGTGGTGGAAAGTAAAGGGCCAACTGGAATCATATCACCTTTGGTTAAAAATTAGACTGTGATTATAAATCATAAAATTATCTTGTTTGGTCAGTTCTTTCCTTCAACAAGCATATATTGAGATGCTGCTTTGTTTCAGGTTCCTGATGGATCAAACATAGCCCTATTTTTAAAAATGAAAATAACATATACATGATAATTCTAGTTCAATATAGTATCAGATAGCAGAAATTCAATGAATATTTGTGAAAAGAATAAAAAAGTAAATCAGTAGAATGCCTTAGCAATATTGTATACATGGCACGTTAAGAGCACAAAAGAGAGAGAGATATTTAAATACCTAAGGTGTCAGACAATGCTTGCTTCACAGAGAAGATGACCTTTGAGCCAAATCTTAAATGATAAAGGAAGTTGAAGGGAAAAAAGAGTGAACAGAGAACAATTTGGGCAGAAGGAAGTAGTAAAAATGCTCCAGGTAAAAAGATAATGTGTCAGGAAATTTGACTTACTTGGAGAAGTTAAATCAATTGGGTTTGGAGTGCAGGGTACCTGTATATGACGTGTAGGAGCTGAGAAGGAAAAGTTATGCAGCTGTCAAAAGCCAAGCAGTTCTCCCTGTTTCATGACCTTTATTTATTTATTTATTTATTTATTTAGAGACAGGGTCTCACTGTCACCCAGGCTGGAATGTAATGGCACAATCTTAGCTCACTGCAGCCTTGGGTTCCTGGGCTCAAGTGATCCTCCCACCTCAGCCTCCTGAGTAACTGGGACTACAGATGTGTGCAACCATGCCAGGCTAATTTTGTATTTTTGGTAGAGAGGGGTTTTTTCCCATGTTGCCCAGGCTGGTCTTGAATTCCTGAGCTCAAGTGATCTACCTACCTCGGCCTCCAAAAGTGCTGGGGTTGCAGGCGTGTACCACAGTGCCTGGCCTGTTTCATATTCTTATATAGTGTCTCATATTCATTCTTCAGTGATCCTTGCTAGAACAACATTTCTCTATTTGATAAACTTTGTTTTCCATATTTCCATATTTAGCTGACTCCACAGAGAAAAATATTTCTTAAAAAAATGTTCACAATTTTTCTTTGTTTTTTTCCCTTTTTTCTCGTGAGACAGGGGTCTGGCTCTCTTGCTCAGACTGGAGTACAGTGGTGCGATCTTGGCTCACTGTGACCTCTGCCTCCTGGGCCCAAGCCATCCTGCCACCTCAGCCTCCCAAGTGGGCAAGTAGCTGGGATTACAGGTGCATGTCACCACACCTGGTTTTGTATTTTTTGTAGAGATGGGGTTTCACCATATTGCCCAGGCTAGTCTCAAACTTCTGGGCTTAAGCGATCAGACTGCCTCAGCCTCCCAAAGTGCTAGGATTACAGACATGAGCCACAGCACCCAGTCCCACTTTTGTCTTTCCAAGCTATTTTATGAGGTGGTTATTACAAAAGGCACCTAATATGTGAGAGCCACATTGAAATAGTAATAGAAAATCAAGATCCCCAAAAGAGACCACGCGAATGCAAATGGAAACCAGCAAATTCAATACAATGACTTGATCGTTGAACTTCAGATTTGGATCTGTGCTTGTTGTCAGCCAACTCAAAAAATAAGTTTAGAGGGTTTTTTTTTTGGTTGTGTATTATAATTATTATTATTTGAGATGGAGGCTTGCTCTATCACTCAGGCTGGAGTGCAGCGGTGCAATCTTGGCTCACTGCAACCTCCACCTCCTGGGTCCAAGTGATTCTCCTGACTCAGCCTCCCAAGTAGCTGGGACTACAGGCACATGCTACCACACCCAGCTAAGTTTTATATTTTTAGTAGAAATGGGGTTTCACCTTGTTGGCCAGGCTGATCTCGAATTCTTGACCTCAGGTGATCTGCCCACCTCAGCCTCCCAAAGGGCTGGGATTACAGGCGTGAGCCACTGTGCCCCCACCTCCGCTTAGAATTTTAATAAAACAAATATATAATCCTAAAAATAAAAATATTCTCTCATGAGTCTTTATATAAAGAAGAAATAGTTAAGATCATAGGCTCTAGAGTTAGAATGCCTTGATGGTAGTTACTTAAGCCCTCTGTGACTCAGATTCTTCATATATCAAATAGATATTGCATGTGGTTTAAATGAGATACTGATATACAAGATTTACATAATGTTGAATGTGTGCCAGGAAATTATCTAAATGCTTTATGTATATATTAAGTCATTTTATCTTCATACTAATCCCAAAGGTAGGGACGGTTATCTTTATCCCCATTTTATAAATGAGATACTAAGAAGTTAACTCTTTCAAGAGCATACAACTATTGAGTGACAGATTCAGAATCTGAATCCAGGCAGCTTGGCTGAACTACTGTGTTCTGATCTCCTACCTATGCTGCTTGTCTGGAAAAATGAAAGTGGTGCCTAGCACATCATGAATGCTTCATATCTAATGACTTAACAGTCATTATGTCATTATGTGTTATGACAGGACTAGGAACATTTTCAATGTCATTTGATAATAAACATAGCTATGGGTTTTCTATGGTTGTCTTTTGTTGTCAGTGATGAAAATATACCATTAAAATGGAATTCAGTGACAGCGAATATGCAAAAGGCAAATCTAATGTGTTTCCAGTATGAGGACTTTAAGAATTCTACCTTGACTCAGGTACACAATTAAGGACACAGAGAAGAGTGACTCAATTGTACCTGCTTTATTTACTCTCTCCTAAATATGACTTCTTTTAGCCATTCTTCTACATTGCCACTTGAAGAAGCAGCCATAGGCTTTGGAAAACCGCTCAGCAGATGGCAAGTTTGATGACCTATTGTAGAAATTAGGGAAATGAGAAAGAGTTTTCCTGCCTGGGAAACATGTTTTTTCCTGCCTGAGAAACATGCTCTGTCACTGGCATGTTAAGTACATACCCGCTGCCTGCTGAAGGATACAGATTGTTTATCCAGGGGGACATCCAAGATACTTGAAATTCTTATATATTATTCTTGGGATAGGGAGGAAGAAAGGGGAGATACTGGGTGTGGAGAGAAAATTTGTCAGACCTTCCTTCTTTGCATGAAATACAGCACCACTCTGAAACCCAGCACAGCTTCCTGAGTAAAAGGTCACACTGGAAACGTAGGTATAGTTGGTAGTACATTCATATTAACTCTTCTATTTAACTTTCATAACCTCATGTTTCACAGGATTATCTATAGCATCTCTAGAGAAAAATGGGTGCTATTATTATTTAAGTAGGAATTATTAATATTATTCCAATGTTATTTAAGTAGGAAAGGAAAATTTCACATTAAAAAAACTCAAAAATTATTGGGGACAAAGCATTATAAGAAATACAGTGCAGGCAGGCATTGCCATGCCTTCATGAACAGCCAGTCTTTGCAGACAATTGAGAGATCTCCAGTGGCCAAGATTAAGGGGAAGCAAAATGTATTTTATGTTAAATGTTTTAATTGGTATGTTCACTAAAAAGCAGAGCTTTGGTTTTTAAACTGTAATGTTCTCAGATGGTCTTGGACAGCTTAGTAGCTCATATTCAAAGTAATGATGTTATCTTAAGAATTCTGGGTCTGGTGTCTTAAATACATATTAATCACCTAGAGTATAAAAGTAATATGGCAGTGACAACAGGCTGATGGGCAAAGTTATTTTATCAACAGAGATTTATAGAGGGTTTGCCATGTGCATGAATTGCTGCAATAGCCTCTGCTCTGGTCCAGAAACTTCTCTTATCTTTTTCTGAACAACAGTCTACACAATAGCCAGAATAAGTTTTAAGAAATCTAAATCTGATCATGTCATCACTTGTCTTTTGATGACTTTCCATTTGCTTGTGGTTTACATAATTTCTCTTCCATTTACTTTTCACAAAAGTACTTTTCACTTGCCCTCACCCAACTCCCACCTCCCAGCCTTAACAAGTTAGATTCTGTCATTCTGCCTGGCTAGAATGGCCTTTTCTCCAAACACCTTCTTATCCTTCTTAAGTGAATTTCTTTCAAATTTATTTCAACTTCTAGTTTAAATATATCTTTTTTTTGAGATGGAGTCTCACTCTGTCTCCCAGGCTGGAGTGCAGTGGTGTGATCTCAGTTCACCACAACCTCCATTTCCCTAGCTCCAGCGATTGCTGTGCCTCAGCCTCCCAAGAAGCTGGGACTACAGGCGCACCACCATGTCTGGCTAATTTTTATATTTTTAGCAGACACAGGGTTTTATCATGGTGGCCAGGCTGGTCTTGAACCCCTGACCTCAGGTGATCTGCCTGCCATGGCCTGCCAAAATAAGCCATCTCATTTTGAAGATATCCTCTTCAGTCCCTACCTGGGAATGTATAGGTAGGCCACTGTTCCCAGCATGGTCTAAATATATCTTTCAGGGGCCCCTTTAGATCTCTTGAACTATGCTTAGGACCCCTTATTGATATGTCTTCATAGTATCTGAACCTCTTTCCAGTGCTATGCAATATGTAATCACTTAATTATTTGTGATAATCTTAACATAATGCCTATCTTCCCATTGGATTATAAATTCAGTGAAGGTTGAAACGTGTTTTCACCTCTATTCTCAGGGACAAGCATAGTATGTTGTGGTAAGAGAGCAGTTTTCAGATGAATAGAGTTGTATCTCAAGGGACAGGAGATGAGGCAGGCAGGTGAAAGTAGGGTGAGGCTTCACCATGAGCAAAGGTAGAAGCATGCAGATAGGCATGGCCTCAGTTGTGTGACACTCAGAGCTCCTTTAAAAAGGCTTTAGCAACAGTCATGCTTAGATAGGCAGAAGCCCAAACAAGCTGATCTCACGAAGCTCCTTCTACTCCATGATGCTCTGTACCTGGCACATCTTTCTGTAACTCTCAAAGGAAAAAAAAACTATTTTCTGGCTGCATATTGAACAGTTATTTGGAGACACAAAGGGACGTGAATGCAATGTTCTTCATTTAGAAAAAGGAGACTAGGATTCAATATGGAAACTTTCAATGAGCATAGACCAATGTCACGTACTTGATGGATACTCAATAACTGAACTATTGTTGCTGAAAGAGGACAGTGGCATCTTTAAGGATCTCTCCACCACTATTATCTTTTCAAGCACACTCTCCTCCATGAAAGAGCTTAAGCCTGAAGGCTATTACCTGCAGCAAGAAAATCTGCTGCACATGGCACCACCTGCCATGAGTTATAAATGTACTTATTACACCAATGTTGAGTCACTGGATATGGGCCCACAAAATCTAAGGTCAGTTCATGAAAAATGTAGGTTCTATTTTGCAACAAATACGTTTTAGTTTAGAGATACTGTGCATTTCTTCACAGTGAAGTTATGTTAGCAAAAAGCCATTATGCAGGGATGAATTATGCTTCTTTGCACATTTGTAATGGAATTTAGTTCTTAGTCAAACATGAAGCAGGTTAGAGTCATTTCTTATTCATCAGATTTCTGTGAGGATTTGATCTTTCTGGTCATTGGCACCATTCAAGTGGGTGAGCCATAAATATTTTAATTATTTTCTATTCATCATAGAGCATTGACTTTGGTTCCTGGAGGGATATTCAATGATTCTGTTGCTGCAAAACTTGGCTAACAAATCACAGTGATATTTACTTTTCTTTTTCCAAGTCTACAGGGAAATAAATTTATGGATCACTTAACCTTTTGCCCAAGGAACAAACCCAAGTCAGTTCTGAATTAATATTGCACCAAGGATGCAAAGTGAGGCCTGGTTTTCAAAGCAAAGCTGAGGGTTAAAGCAACACTCTAGATGATAAACGCAGAACTGCTTGTCCTCACCTGAATTAAATGGTGTTCTAGCCCTTGGTGTATTTGCACAGACATCTAATAGAGTATTTTTGTTTTCTTTAGCTTTGCTTTGTTTGGATTGAATTAAGTAACAGATTGACTACTACTTTGAATTGGGGTCTCCAGGGCCAGAAAATCTATAGTCACCAATATGTCCTTGGACATGGCACAGACACTAATGTTGCTCCTCACCTGGAGTCTCTGAGCTTCACCCATAGAATCCAGATGCACTCAGCATCAGAATTTGTGAAGAATGCATCAATAATTTTGTAGATAGTTCTGATTTCTACGTTATATTCCGAACTTTGCCAAATATGCTGTAAATGTGATATTCCAGCTTCCTATTCAAATAATGAAATCCCTTGGGCATTCAAAAATATTTTACTGTAAATGAAAAATGTTGGCTGAAAAGAGGCAACCATCTTTGGGTTTTATTATGTCTCATCATGTCTTATGCTCTTTGCAGAATGAACTTGCCCAAATGGAAAGGTATCATTGTTCTTTCATACTTAGAGTTACTTTAATGAAAGAACAGCACCTCTTGATTTGACCAAGAATCTGATTTGATACAGAAACTGTACAAAATTCAGCTTTAGCATGCGTTTTCTTCATAACAATTAAGGATTTAAGAATATTTAGAGAAGGTGCATGCTTTGTACATTCCTTTGAACCATTCTCTGTAGAAGCCCTGAGTATTCTTTAAAATCATGCTAATCAATACTTTCAGAGGTACTGCTTCTTAGAATCATTTTCATTAAGCATGGCAAATTTCCTGGGGAAAAAAATGTATTACTCTGCTTTCCCTTGCAAAGAGGAGAAATGGTTTTAATCCACACGGCAGGACCAAGAATTCCTCTAGGATCTGGAGGAAGATCGAAGTGATTATCCATACCCAATGGATTCAGTAGCAAATCGGACCCCTTTTCCCTTATTTACTGAAATTGCCTTAATAAATTCTCCTCTGGAGAGCAAAAACCAATTACACTAATGTAGAAGTGGAAGCAGTAATTGACTTCACATCGTGGAAAACGTCCACTGGAAATGGTGATGCAAACAGTGGTGTCCATGTTCAGGATACTGCTGCTGCCTGACATGCTGTAGTCCTTCCCATTTCTAGTCTGTGATTTAAATTCACAACTGCCATGGAAAAATGTTTTGTGAATCCTGAATGCCTATGAGCTATTTATTTTGAAAATATGCTCTATTTTAACTTCTTTCTGTGTTAATTTGTCTTTAAATTAGAAATAAATTAAACAACATACATGCCAGTAAATTACCTCTAGAAACTGACTCTAACAGGGTCTTTACTTTTTTTATTAAAAAATAAAATAAAAGAACCTTGGGTCCCATTCTGTTGCTCATTTTCTGCATATTACAACTCTCACTCATTATTAACAGTTCTTGAACAATAAGGCAGAAGCAATCACACAGGACTATATAAAATGTAATTTCAGTAGAGTTCAATAGAAGCATTTCTGAAAATTGTTTCAGGCATTTTCTTGAAGATTGCCAGTAACTGGAAATGCTTTTCAAACCCTAACATTTTGCAAAACCTGAAAATTCATATGACCTTACTGGGTAAAAAGGCCTTTAGTTTCTACCCCATGAACACCAGTAGTGAAATCTGCACTATTTTAAAGGCCATCACTATGAGTTTGACCTACTTTGTTTAAGGCAAAGTGTTCCCTGAGTTTTGTTGAATAATGACACAAATCTAGCGCCCTTTACCACCGTCCCTCCCTCCTTCTCCACCCTCCTTCATATAACACTAGTGATTTGCCAGGGGTCAGGCCCGGAAATGAGGATGCAGTGTATATATGATGCAGTGTGCCTTCATGAACCTTAGAGCCTTGCTTGTTTATATCCATTAAGACTGGAGCTATTTCCTGGAGGTCTGTGCTATTCTGAGCTATATACGTGAGTTGGGATGATTTGTATGTTGTTTCTCAGAGGATCTCCAGAAACAGAAGGATATTGAAGGAGAATTATTCTTTGTCTTTGATGTTAGTCCTCTGCAAATAATTAGGGCCATAGTTGAAAAACAGTATGCCCATCTGGCATACTAATGATGATCAATCCTGATGATCAGTGTGACTGTGCTCAGGTTTCTCTTACAATTAAAGGAAAGAGCAGGCCTACGGAGATTATTAAGCCACTGGATCTACTCTAGATTTCTTCTGGAACTAGTGTAGAGGGATCTTTCCTCATCTGTATCTCTAATTCATGCAAATTCGGAGAATGTCTGCTGTCTTCAGACTTCTTACCCTCCCTGTAGGACATGAGGTCCAGTCCTGGAATAACCCTTAAATCACAGGGACAGTATTAGGAGGAGGCGGTTCTTGTAGGTCAGCTTTATACACATATCCAACTCTTGGAGTGACCCCAAGGAATACAAAAGGAAGAGCATGGGCTTGGGAATCACACTTCCCTAAGGCTAATAATAGCTCTGACATTTATAGGCTTTGCAACTTCGTTCTCAAATTTCCTCATCTGTAATATTAGAAAAAATAATTCATTGGAAGTTGGAGATTAAAAGAGATCATTTCCCTTCTGTGTTTTTGGCTTCCTGTTATTTTGTCTGACTACAGATTTGGTTGGGTAGAAAATTCTTCAGAATTGTCATGTTGGATATTTGTAAAACATATTAAGAAGCAAATTCCAATCACAGAAGAATACAGTAATGTCTATGTAGAAATGTATGAAGAGTTAGCAGTTTTCAAAGGAAATGCATCATTTTAGGGATGATTCACAAGAGGCTATCTGATGTCAATCTACTCCAGAGTTCAACGACCTGCAGCAGGTAAGCCAGACGGTGGTATGATGAGCCAAGGTGCTGGGCACATTGCCATTCCCCAGGTGGAAAAAAGTCCAGACTAACTGCCAGTCTAAGCCTGGCAGAAGGAGTCATGAGGTTTTGCTAACTGCTGCTGCTCCTTCCATTATACAACTGTCCTTATACAGCAAGGGGAAACATTGCCAAGTAAAAGCTGAAACTTGTTTCTCAGACCTGAGACTGAGGGCACAGTGTCCCTGGAATTTGTTTAACCACTTTTATTTATCCCTGCACATTCTTGGCACACGATTCTGTTACCTGCTTTGTGGGGCACGGCTAATATCCTGTCTGGCATATACTCCCTCTCTCCCTTTCCTAATAGGACCCTGATTTTGTTCAGGCATCGGCCCTGTGACAGGTACCCCTTATGGGGAGCTCCAGGGATGGGTCCTGATTAGTCCAAGTCTATCAAGGTAGATGATTAGGAGAAGCTAGGCTCTTTGCTGATAAAAGTGAACAAGGACAAATTTAACTCCAATTGCTACTGGCAGCCTTCCCAAACTTATAAGGGAACTGGTTTTAGGATAACATCAGTAAAACAGAATTATAGAGCAGGGATAGAGTTAGGAGTTAAGTGACATCACTGATGATACCATTGAGCCAATAGAGCAACTCTTTCTGCTCCATGTCAGACTTCCTAATGTATAAGCCAATGCATTTTCTTGCTATCCTATTATTTAAACCAGTTTGAGTTTCCTGCCATTTGAAGCCCCAAAATATCCCCAACTGATTTTCCTGCTACTGCTGCTGTAGCACATTGCTACAAATTTAGTGGCTTAAAAGACACTATTATCCTACAGTTCTGGAGATCAGAAGTCTAAAGTGGATTAGTAGGGCTGTGCTCCACCTGGAAGTTCTAGAGAAGAATCCCTTTCCGTGCCTTTTCTGGCTCCTACAGGCAGCCTGCATTCCTTGGCTTGTGGCCCTGTGTCACTCCTACCCCTGCTTCCATCATCACATCTCCTCTCCTGACTCTCATACCCTTGCCTCCCTTCTTTCCAGGACCTTTTTGATCATATTGGGCCAACCTGGATCATCCACAGTAACGTTTCTTCTCAAGAGTTCTAATTTAATCCATCTGCAAACATCTCTTTGACCAGATAAAGTAACATACTGTCAAATTCTGGGGATGAAGACATGGATATATTTGAGGGGTCATTATTCTGCTTACCTCACCTGCTTATCATAGCTGTGTGGCTACATTACCAAGAGAGATCTCTGTGGTCTGCTACCAATAAACACTACTAATACCTCACACAGTTGAAAATACAACACTTAATTTTGACTCCCCCAAAATTAGTATTATTAGCTACTAATACCCTACTGTTGGGAAGCCTTATCAATAATGTAAACAGTCGATTAGAACACATTTTGTATGTTATGTGTACGACATACTGTGGTCGTACAATAAGGTAAGCTAGAGAAAAGAAAATGTTAATAAGAAAGTAAGAAAGAGAAAATACCTTTACAGTACTGTACTATATTTATCGATACCACAAATTCACATTGTCTGTTTACAAGGTGAATCATCTGTCTGAAATGGCAGGCAACCGCAGCTGCAGACCTCAATCTGCGGTACCTATCAAGCAATTCAACTTTTTCTCTTAATGTTAAGACTTTTCTCTGCTTTTGGGAGCACTTTTGGCATCACTAGCGGCACCTCGTATGGGTCCCATGGTGTTATTAAAGGTTTACAGTATTGCACAAAGCACAATGAAAAATACACTAGAACCAGGAGAGATCACTTTTTACTGGGATCTGCAACTTACTGTAGAGATGAACTGCTTACAGGGAGATGATTAGTGTCACATGGTGTTTTAAGAGGAAATTCACAACACTTGAGCTCACCACAATAGCAACAGGAAGTGGCTATGAAGTTATTACAGTAGTACAGTACATTCTAGAGTAAACTTTATGTAGTTATTTAAAACTATATCTTTACATTTGTTTACATTTCTCTCCAATGGGAATGGCACTACGTATCGTCTATAAATGCTTGTGTGTGTATGTTTTGCTAAATTTTATCTTTTTATGATAAGTTTTCATAAGTGCCCCCAGGCAGTTCAAACCTGTGTTGGTCCAGGATCAACTGTATTATAAACATTTGTCATTCAGTCATGTGATTTACTCAACATTTTTAGAACACCCAGTGCTAGGCATTGTACTAAGCATCTCAGTTACAAAGATGAATGAGACCTTTTCGATTTTCAAAAAGGTCAAACAGACAAGTCTTTCAGAGATCTTGTCAGAGAATGTTCAGTGCTGTAAAGCCATGTGAACACAGAGAAAAACCTTCATTCTAAATGCTTGGTTAGGCTGAATGTAAAAGTCTTTTTAATCAGAGATATTAAAGATACTGTCACTACCACACAAGATTATTATCAAGAAAATGCAATGTTAAACCAAACAATTTACATTTGGTCCTATTATTTTGAACTGTTTTTTAGATTGCCATAGGTTTGGTTTCTCTAGGTCAAGCAGGCAGAGTTTGAGAAAATGCTTAAGAAATCTGAGAAATATAAAACATGGGTTAGATTTTGCATAATATATTTAAAAGCTAACTTCACAAACCATTTATTCAACCAATGTTTACTAAGTTACTAAGTTGTTAACAGACATTGTGCTGCATCCCAGAGGTAATTCAAAGGTGATTTAGACTTCACGGCCTCTTGTATCTTAATTAGAGATGAGACAGGTACACAAATAAGTTAAATACATTTAATTCACCTTATAATATTTAATTCTGCCATGAATTATTCCACTACCAGCTATTTTGTTTCTCAGCAATTTATCACATATTTTCCTTTTATTATTTTTATTCCTTCTTCTTTGTTATCTAAAAACTTTAAAAACACCTAAGATCATAAAAAAGCAAAAATCACCTATATGTGACTGCTTTAAAAATTGCAGATTTTGCAGAATCTAAAGCATACAGATCTTAAGATCACTGTTATTTTATGTGCCACAAAGAAAGAAAGAAAAAAAAACCTTCCAATTAAACGAACACAATATCCATTGTAAAAACAATTTCCAACTGTAGAAATGTTAACTAGTGAAATTGATCCAACACAGTGAAATCTTCCCTTTCCATTTCTCTTATTCCAGAGGTAATCACTGTGCTTAGTTCATTACCAACTGTAGCTACATTAAAAAAAAAAAAAAGAAAACACACACACACACACACACACACACACACACACACACACACAGAGAGTGGGTATGATGCTGTATAGTTCCCAACTCCCATGGCTAGGATTCTATAGACCTAAAATCTATAGATACAGTGTTAGACAACAAAGCATACCTGATTTCCCTTTCTTTTCTTCACTAAGTACTACAACTTTATCATATACATTCACATTTCATGAACAGTGTTGTTGCACCATGTTTTTTTTCCTATACACATTGTTAAGTGTGTGTGTTTGTGTGCATGTGTGTGTTGCAGGTGGCCATGTACAAGTGGCTAGTAGGTACTCTCATACTGGTTGAGAACTATTCGCTGTAGGAGATGACATGCTATGAAAAGCCATTCTAGCCTCAGTTAATAAAGAGAGAATATGAAGGCCAAGGTAATGAAAAAATAAAAGAGGAAAATTTTGGCTGCACTTTGTAAACTGGTTTTTGGCAACTGTAGTTAAGTTTCCAGAATACTGAAACTGCCCATTTTAGAGATATTTCAACTTCCACATTTTCCAACAATTTCACATATTTTCTTGGAAACCCAAGCCCTTTTATGTACACTAGAAAACCATTTAAATTAAAGTTCTGTTTCAAAATTGGTTGAGGTCTGGAAAGGTCAGCTAGTGTGAGCTAAAGGAAGTGAGCTAAAGCTGCTGTCCTTCCCTGATCTTTAACACTTGGCTACCTGAAAATTAGTTCTGTGGCTGATTACAGGTGAGATACCTTGTTCTGACACACGTTCAAGACCCAAATTCAAACTTCTACTGACAAACTAATACCATGCTTATCTTGAGGGTATTTTAAATATCTGAAAGCACTGTGATCTTTCTACAAAATACTAAGGACTTAGATGAATAGTTGAGGATACTGTATCATGAAGACCACATCTTCATGTGCCAGAAACTTCAAGCACAAAAAATAAATAAGTAAAAGACACAGTGCCCTCTCCAGGAAGGAGTGCTTGCTAAGAACCATCTAATGAGCTAAATGATTTTGTGAAGTTTTATTTCATCGAATGAGGTATGCATCTACTTTGATGCAACTTTGCTGCAGAAATTAAACGTTCTATTTCATATAATGATTAGCTGAGTAAATTAGTCTAGTGCAGCTCTGTTTGGGATCCCTGATTATTCAACACACTTGCTTCTGGGGCTGCAGGTGCAGGCTGCCTCTCCAGCATTTTGCATATTTTTGAGAAATTTAGAGTTGTTGCTGTTCTGCTTCACTCCATTCTATTTAATAAAAGAGTTTATGATACCAAATATTTTAGAAAAACAAGTTTGTAAGGCAGCAAGAGCTAGAGGTATCAGCTGGTAAAGAATGTAAATGTGAACAGGCATACTTTTTATTTTCACTAAATATCCAGAGGTTAGTGTTCTTAAGCTAGTGGCTCCTAAAATTCCGTGTCCTACATAGTATATCATCAGATATATTTTATTCTAAGGATTAATTTTAACCTCTGCCAAATAGATTTTGGACAAATTTGCTAACTTGAGAATTTGATCTGAAGAAAATGATTCTGGATATTTTTAGAGTCATTTCTAGATTCCCTTCCTGGTATATTGCTGCCAAGCAAACACTTTTGGAAGTTCATTTAACATAATTAGCATAAAGGCAGTGTTTACAAGTTGCCTATAAGATGAAACCCAAACTTTTTAGCGTATAATTCAAGGTAGGTTCTTTGCCAAGCTGGCCTCAACCTACCTTGTTAACCCCATTGCCAGCCACTGCTCCTCACTGACTTTCTATGTTCTGTTTTAGCCTTCGATCCTACTATATTCTAATTTTTCTTGCTTTGGCTTTTACTAGACTGACAAGCTCAGGGCTAAAAATCATGTCTGTTTTACTTGCCTCCATGTCCCTGGAACATAGTTGAGTTTTGTGCACATAGTATGTGCCCAAAGATTGCTGCTAAATGTTCTTTAGTTGAAGGAATCATTCACATTCTTTCAAGTACAACCATGATTTATGATACTGTTGCTGTGAGAGAGTAAAATCTGAAAACCTTCTATTTCCATTCATCATTGGAAGGAGATAAAAAAAAAAAAGGTATGCAGCAAAAAAGTAAATTGCTCACCTTCTCCACCTCTGCCTCTTTATTAAAGTAGGCCCCTCCTTTCCCAGTTTGCTCTCCCATCAGCAAAATCATCTTCCTCATTGAAAGACCTACCACAGCTTTTGAATTAGGAAGTAGGAACCATTGTTCTGACAGATTGGGGTCTTTGCTCTAAGATTTCTTTCTCCCTAGTCCTATACATGGATAATTAATAAATTGAACATTCCCTGCCATGGACAGTCTATTTAACAATTTAATGTATTTCTGTTTTTCAAGTTAATAAATAATTTATTACCTTTGATCCCATATAGAAATATACTACCTTTGGTATTATTCTGAAAGGGTAATCTGCATTACAAGGTTTAACCATACAATATGTGGTTCTTATAATCAGTTTCATTGCCTTTTAGTTATGTTTCATGTAATCAATAGCATATGAAAGGAAAAATGTAATTCTGTATTTTTGTTTTGGCATATAGCACTTCCCTATTATCTTTGTATCTGTTGGTTGGTGGAAAGTGACATTTTATTAAAGGTATTATAAAATTGCTCAAACAAATTCCTCAGTATTATAGTTTATTCTGAAAGCAATTTTTTTCTGAAGCAATTATTTCTCTGTATTAAGAAAGTACCAGTCTGGCGGCATATTTAACCTCATGAGGATTTCATAAATATGAAAAACTTACAATTTTACTACATTCTTTGGTATACTCTCTGATTTTCTCAGAGGCTTGGAGCGACCTAAAATATTCATCATGATTTTCCTTCCCTTGTGAATACTGCTTTGTCATTGCAGAGCATCAGGAAATGCAGGTAGCACCATTTGCTGGTACATATATTTGAATATTTCCATTACAATAAAAGTTTTATTTCTAATCTTAAAAACAGCAGGTTAGGTGGCAGAATGTCATGGCATTTATTTGGAGGGGAGGTGGACAATGACAGCAGAAGAAGAGATGGGATTTTCTACTGCATGCTGGCAAAATATATACATGAATCCCATTTCCTTACTCCTTTTATCAGGAAGTCATGATATTGTAAAATGCTGTATGTAGTCAAATGACATATTCTTTTGCACTAAATCATAAACTTCTTGGGACTAAGTCTCTGAAATCCATGTAATCCTCTCTGGGCATGTGGATAAATAACACAGAGAAAGGGCTTATGTGCTGACCTTGACACCTACCTTTGTATTCTCAACAAAAAATTGGAGTCTTAAAATTTGGTTTAAAATAATTCCCAGAGGTATATTTCAAATAATGTTAAACAGGAAGATTACTTGTTTTATTATATTTTCCTTCAAGCTTTCATTGTATCCTTGACTATATACAGTTGTATTTTCCTTGTTTTAGGGAAGAAAGTCTGATCTTGTTTAAACTTGCAGATTAAATGATAGAGCCTAGTTTCTTACACTGGTATAATGCTTTAAGGAAAGTTGAAATCACTATTTGTCCCATTTGGCCATGGAAAGGAAATAGAACACACTACAGGCTATTTATACAATTTCCATAATAGAGACGAAACATAAAACAGCATGAAATTTAGGTCCCTAATCAGCTTTATATATAATTCTTGAACATCAGGCCTCCTGTGTAAAGAATCACTAATATCTGATTGTTGTATGAATCTGTTAGCTGGTATATCAATTTTAGGCAAAATAGGAGAGACCCAATAGGAAAGACCAATGAGACTGAATATTCCCAGAGAAGACAAGGGAAGGTCTAGTAATGAACTATATATAAAATATATATAATTCATAATTTATTATATATAGGCCAGGCTTGGTGGCTCATGCCTGTAATCCCAGCACTTTGGGAGGCCGAGGCAGGAAGATCACTTGAGTCCAGGAGTTGGAGACCAGCCTGGCCAACATGGTGAAATCTCATCTCTCCTAAAAAATACAAAAATTAGCCAGGCATGGTGGCAGGTGCCTGTAATCCCAACTACTCGAGAGGTTGAGACAGGAGAATTGCTTAAATCTGGAAGGCGGAGGTTGCAGTGAGCCGAGATAGTGCCATTGCACTCTACCCTGGGCAGTAGAGTGACCCTCAATCTCAACAAATTATCTATAACTATATATTTATAATTTTATAATCTATATTGTTTCATATGGTTTTATATTTTATAATTCATTTTGTTGTCTTATATGAATTTATTTTCCTGAAACCAAGCAAATATTAAAGAGCAACATACACTTCTTAAAGGCTGTCATTCCACAGGAACAACACATATTTCCTGTCGAGTATATATATTAGAGCAACCTCACTGAAGAATATCCTTAAGACTTAGTCTACATGCTGGAGGCCTTCAAACGGACAAGATAAAATACCCTAGTAATAGCCCACCTTCGTCCCTGAAACTGACAATGCCTCCATTAAAGTGAAAGCGTCTCCAGAACTCTAACATTCAGCTACAAATAGGCATGAGAGTATCAAGAAGTTTGGGGATAGTGTAGAGATGACTGAAGTATGACTTCCTTTGTCCATTCCTTCAACAGAATCATATTATTATAGTTTGCTCTAACATTTGCCTATGAGAAATGCAAGGGGTTAGATTTTTCAATAAAATGGTGTCCTTAAACAAAGAGAAATATATCTTATGACTGAAAGCTTGTACTTTTTGACCAACATCTCTCCATTTCCTCCACCCCAGCCCCTGCTAGCTATCATTCCACTCTCTGTTTCTGTGGATGCAACTTTTTAACATTACATATATGTTAGATCATACTAGAGTTAACAATACTGTATCGTATACTTGAAATTTGCCAAGAGAATAGATCTTAAATGTTCTTACCTCCCTCTCCCTTTCTCTCTCTCTCTCTCTCTCTCTGTCTCCCCCCTCTCTTCCCTCTCTCTCTCCGTTTTTCTCTATCTCTCTCTCAGTGAGGTATTAAATATGCTAACTAACTTGATTATGGTAATAATTTAACAATATATATATCAAATCACATTGTATACCATAAATTTATGTAATTTGTCTATTATAACTCTATAAAGATAGAGAGAAAAAGATCAATACATGTTACAGTTAGCACTGCTGTTTTAATACACAGCACAGCAATCAAAATGAGAGGCATGCTGGAGACTGGAGTACAGACATGGATGGGAGTGAACAGATAGCAACAACTGTAAAATTTTGTTGTGACTTCTCTTTCTAAAAACAACTCTACCGAAAAATGTGTAGAATTCCATTTTAGTTACATAATGTCAGTTTAATGTGGAGGGATTTGTGGTGGAATAGCAGAAGAGCACCTGGTAAAGATGGGTAAACAAGGTTACTCAGGAAGCTAGGAGGAAAAGAAACCTGGAAGCCAAGCATTGTAGACACCATGAGAAGATAGTTGAAAAGCAGGTTCTGGGCAATCATGTGGAAAACTGCAGAGATAAGAACCAAATGAAGGATCAGGGTTTGCCAATGACCAGATCATTTGGACCTTTTAAAAAAAGAGTTTTCAACATTCTATACTGAGGTGAGGGTAGAAATGTATATTTTCATTTTTATTTTATTTTTTAAAGAATGAAGTGAATTAGTTGAGTGGGGACATGATCCAGAGATGAGAGATTACTAATGTCAGACAAGAAATCACTGATAGAATATAATCTTGGCAGAGGCAAAATATGATAAAATCCGTATTAGTAATAGAGAGAGTGGCTGTGAAGAAGTTACTTCTCCCCTGAGATAGCAGGGGCAAATATCTAGATAAACGTGGAAAAAAATTGAGGGAGTTCATAACCTCATGATTTAGAGTCATTTAACTAGACAAAGGTAAGAAAGAGGGCATGCCACTTGTTGAGAAACAGGAACCAGGTGTGGGGGCATATGTCTTAGGAAAATATTGAAAAAAATTATTGTAGACAATGAGAAAAAGGGTTCGCCAAGGAAGAATATTGAGATACAGTTAAAAAGTGAGTAGGTCATAGATCCTAAGTGGAGAAGGAGGTAGAAGCAAGCAGAATCATTTATCAAGTGTCTTCCCTGAGCCAGGGTATTTATGTCATGTAGCTTTCATAAAACATACTATAATATGAAAAGAAAAGTTATCTTCATTTTACAGATAAGAAAACTGAAGCTCTCAGCATTACATAACTAGTAGTGAGTTGCAGATGATTCTGTTAGACCAAACTTCTTCTTTATCTTCATATACAATCTTAGACCGATACAAGGTGAGAGGTTGCCAAGACGTAGGCCCATGATCCCATGATAAAGGAACATGGCATATTCAATGTATAAACGATATAATGCACAAATATTAATTTGATACATATTCATTAAATTCCAAAATCCCCTGAGTTGTCCATTTATAATCCATAAATGAGAATATGTATATACAATAGGACTGAGGGGCCAGGTAACAGCACGTGAAATAATTAAACTATGGGGTTCTGTTGTGGAGCGTGAGAAGCAAATCCAAAAGGGTGAAGTTGAATGACATAAGTATTGAGGAATTCTGGTGGAGATTTCTGATTAAGGGGAGATGAAGGAGAGTAGAGATGATGAAGAATTGGAAAACTAAGACATTGTTTTCCAATTAAGAAATGGGAATTTCAGAATTTAGATTCTTAGAGGTATAAGGGTTTCAGCTAATTACAAAGGTTCATGGTGTGATTATGTGAATTGGTTTCTAAGGTGACTTGAATTTCTCTCATTGGAGTAGAAGGAATCAAAGACTATGAATTAGATTCTAATCTTTTAAATTCACTAAGTATAATAGTAACACTAGAGAGAGGGTAACTGTGGACTAGATACTGTTTTCCAAAAATATGGAAGGATGGCCCAAAGGTAGTTGATTGAGGTGGGATTAAGTTGATAGACGTAGAAATTTTGCTTCAAAGCAGAGCGGACTACTTCATGCTAACTTGAGATGAGTAGTGTCAGGTGGGATGAAGTGTAACAAAAATAATGTAGATTTCTCCTTATGCTAAGACAAGAAAAATGAACAGTCTCTACTTGTGAAAATGAGCTATTGTGAGAGAACACCAAGTGATAATGAAGCAAAGAGATAGGAAGAAAATATTCAGACTTTTCTTGACCACAAACTGGGAAACCAGAGGAGATATTATAGTAGAGAAGTCTGGTAAGAAAGGAAAAGATAGGGTTGGAAGCAGAATGAAATGTGGGTTGAAGGTGTGAGTAGAGAAGAATATAGGATATCTAAACAGATGTGACGGTTTAGGAAAGAAACCTATAACTTGTGTGATGAAGAAAAAAGTGATTTCAAAAATATGCTAATGACATGGGATTGATTTTAATTGTTTGCTTATGTAACTAAAGCTGAAGCTATGTCATGAAAAACTCAGTATTGAGATCCTTGTCTTTAAAAGGGGAACATTTTTTTTTTCCTAAGCACCATGTCCACAAAAAAAGCTTTAAAAGCTTTTTATCATGTATTTATATTATTCTGACCTTCAAGATATAAGTGAGAGAATTGGGGGGAAAATGTTCGTATGTTGTGAGAATGATATTTATTGTGGGAATAGATGGAAATTGATAGAATTAAAACATTTAGAATGACAATCCGGTAACAGAATTTTCTTTTTTTTTTTGAGGTGAAGTTTAGCTGTTGTCATGTAGGCTGGAGTATAGTAGCATGATCTCGGCTCACTGCAACCTCTGCCTCCCAGTTTCAAGCGATTCTCCTGCCTTAGCCTCCAGAGTAGCTGGGACTACAGGCACTTGCCACCACGCTAGGATAATTTTTGTATTTTTAGTGAGATGGGATTTCATGGTATTAGCCAGGATGGTCTCCATCTCCTGACTTTGTGATCCGCTCCTCTCGGCCTCCCAAAGTGCTGGGATTACAGGTGTCAGCCACCACAACTGGCCCAGAATTTTCTTTTAGAAAAAAAACAAAAAAAAACACAAAAATTGTGTTGATACGGCATGATTAAAATCAGAAGACAATGTGTCACATTGGACAAGTGGTAGGGGAAAAAGGGCATGAGAGAGTTTGGAGTATATTCATATGAAACAACAAAATCATTTTGTCTACAGAATTTTTAAAAAGCATGTTGGGAGTAAAGGCATTATTTGATGTAGTCTATTTGTGTTCCCTGAAGAATCTTCTTTGAGTTCAGAGAGATTTCATCTTTTCCCTGTGGAATTGCTACTTTCAATTATGCATCATTGGAGCCTTTTGTGCTTTTAGGTGTTTACTGTAAATGAATCATTAGTACTAAAATGTCATTAATCCATTAGGCTAATTAGGGTCAGTTAAGTTTGATGTAGAGTTTCTTTAATGTTATGGAACTATTCCTCCCTCTCATACTAAAATAGGTTATTTCAAACATGCATGAAAGATAATGAAAGTATGCTTTACAGAAAATAAGTCAGTGAAGTGCAGCTAACGGAATCGTTTCCTTGTTATAATAGATGTGAAGTTTACTGGTCACATGAATTGTTTAAGTAGGTTCCAACCTTTCCATTCTTGAGATTCTAGCCATTCTGTTTTTTTTCTTTTTTTTTTTAAGTTTGCTTTGTTTTAAATACTTTTTCATCACTTTTAACCTTTTCTGTAGCAAAGCATTAAGATGTCACAGATTAAATTCCATGATAAGGCATTTTAAGGTAACAAGAATTTTCTCTCTGCCAGCTTTACAATCCCATCCTCCGCTAACTCCCCACAGGAGCCCTCCTCCCTAGGCTGATCGAAGAGGCACAGTGGAGAGAAGCTAAGAGCAATAGTAGATAGAGTTCTCTCCTTCCTTACCACCTCTATGTAGTTGAGCTGGAGAGTTTAAGGCTTTGATCTACAAACAATTTTTATAACAGATTTTGGGATGTAACAGGCTAGGCAAGTTTACTTGGGGGCAACATTCATGCCAACAAATGTGTTTGTTTTTCCAACTATTTCAGGTTGTGTAGCTACTACATGTAGTACAAGTTAAAGCAGATGGCAGGAGCTGAAGCAGTGGGCATTTAATTCCATTACTTATCTCTTTGTGTATTCACCTCTTTGCCTCTGTGTTTCAATTGTTTTCCAATGATTAGAAGCTCATTCAGGCAGCAATCAAACCACATTTGGTTGATTTTATGGTAACTCAAACATTTTAAATGCATAAATGATATAACACACAAATCTTAATTTGATACATATTTATTACATTCCAGAATCCCCTGAGTTGCCTATTGGAATTCTTGTTTATGGATTATAAGTGGATAGAATCCATAAATGATAATGCATATAGACATGCATGTTTTTAAACTATCATTTTACACTGTCTTCAGTAATTGTTCTCTAAGAAATTTAAAAATATTTCCAGTCTGAGTAATGCTTTACAAAAGTAGGTCATACTAAAACTATCCTCAGTAGTGGAAAAGTCTACTGGTAGAAGCTATATACTTGCTATGAAACCATAGTCCCAGTTTCAGTAATGCACAGGAAGCACAGTGTAAAAGTCCTTTAAAAATACCCAGCAAACAGAGTTGTTCTGATGAGCAGCCTAGGTGTGCATTTATAGAATTCCTTTTTATTTTTAGTTGTAAGGATAAGTTTATTGGTGCTTTATCAAGGCTACCTAGAATTTGATAATAGAATACGTGAGACTGTCACTTGTAGAAAGAAACAGACCTCGAAGAGAGTGAAGCACTAGTTTTATACAACAGACTAATAAAGATGTCATCTCTCCCTACAATCCTGTTTTTGAATGTCATTTTTCACAGCAGGGAAAATTTATGTATTTCAAAGATATAAAGTATAGGAAACAAGCATCAGTCATCTTTATATTGTAATGGAAATACTGTGAAAAATCAATTTTAATCAATTTGGGGAAACAAGGATTTTTTCCATTTATTTGGTTTTTAACACTACCCTTATATTATATAAAAATAATCCTGAAGCATGAATTATCTTCTATTTAAAATTCATAGGGTTACATTTCTCACATCTTATAATTTTGTTGTTCATTTCACTGGTAGTGGTACTTTATGCTTCAACTGGTAGATCACATTTGGATGGCATCTTCCAGTCAGTCAAAATGACAGTCATTTATTGAAGGCTGCTGTTAGCAGAAAGAATTTGGTCTTGAATATCTGACCAAGTGACAGTTCTTCAAGTCACTTAATAGTGAAAGGAAAGCAATCCTGATATGAAGTTTAAGTAGGTGCTGATATTCAAGTTCAAATTCATATTTGCTCTTCAAACTCACTATATCCAAAATTGAACTCATAATCTTCTCCCACAAACTCATGCTTCCTCTTGTATTTCCTATCTCTTGTTAAAAGCAGAAGCGTGCCTTCTGTCACTCAGGCCTGAAATCTCAGTTGTCGTCTCTCTTCCTTATCCTCTAGCAGCCACATTCCTTAGTCCTTTGGTAGGTACCTTTACAATGCCTCTCCTTACCAGTCTCTGTTTTTGTTTCTCATTTACACATTTCTTCCCTTCTGGACCATCACAATATTCTTCCAATAGCTTTTGCAGGCTTTGTACCATTTCGCATAACATACTGACATTTGAATAAATTCCTAAAGCTACAAATTTGAGAAAGCTACTCCTCTCTGCTCACAAACCATATATAGTTCACCTCTGCCCAAAGGAAAAAAAATGAATACATTTATCTGTCATTCAAGAAACCCCACAATCATCTCTTATCTATCACCCCCCACCCCCTTATTTGCCATGAATTCTTCCTCTAAAGTGCCCCTGTATTTCAGCTGAGTTAGCCTTCTGGGCACTCTTAGAGAATGTGCTTTACTTTCAGTTTAATCAGAATGCCATTCTCATCATGCCAAAATAGAAACCACTTTGAAAACAGCACCGTTTAAATGCTGTCTCCTCCGTGAAGCTTTTAGTAACGTCACATCCATCCCAATATCCAACCATGTGCTGATTCACCTAAACATTGCAAAGATGGTGAGGATACCAAACATAAATAGCACTCTGATGGTTGTCCTTAAGAATTTCATTATCTAATGGGAAAAATATAAAGGCAAACCGTAACATAAATATAACATAAAAGGTACAAACTCTCGCCTATAATAGAGTTATTAACAAAGTACTGTGGGAACACAGAGGAGTAAGTACCTCTTTGTTGAGGAGCCAGGGAACACTTTAAGGAGAAAGGGTTATTTGAGCTATTTGTACAAAAATTGAAGGACATTTCACATGGAGCAAACATCAAAAAGTGGTAATTAGTTCATTCAACTAATATTTATTGAGAATCTGGTATATGTGAGACATTACTAGTCACTGGGGATACTGAGTAGAACAGAAGGAAAGGAGCAGGAGGAATTGCGAGTCATGTTGTAATAGAATGAAAAGACTCTGGAAATGAGAAGGTGTGAAGGTGGTAAAGTTCACTAAATCTTTTGGGTTTTTTGATTAGACGAATGGTGAACCCATTAGTCAAATTAGAGAATACCAATGAAAGAATCAAACTTATTCTTTTGTTGGTTATAAAACGGAGCCACTTGTGTCAAATTCTAACAAAATGGAGTTGGGAGATGTCATGAGAAAGAAGCCCCATGCTTAAATGCTTCTCAAAAGGCACATAAACTCTCTTTTCCTCCACATAAACTGTCAAGAAAACTTACAGCAAGAATTTCCTCAAGATTGTAGAATTACAGGTAAGTTGCTCACCTAGAAATTAGCTAACACCAACTTCTGTAGCAAACCCCTGTTACCTTTGGTCTTTGTAACCTTTAGTTTCAAAATAGCTTACATGAACTTCTTTTGTCTTTAAAAGATGCCCTCTCTCTTCAGCCCCCCTGCATATGCCCATGACCTGCCACTGCTTGTGTACCCTGAATTAAAATTCTCTGTTATTCCAAAATAAATACATTTATTCTGGACAGCTTGTCTCTCTGAGTTTCTTTTTAGGTTGACAGGGTCATTTTTTAACCTACTGCATTTTAATTGCATGTAAGATATCCATGTGGTAAATGGAAACGTGGGTCCATAGGACTCATCAACATTAAAATAATATTTAAAAGTATGGAAACCGATTTAAAAATAAAATATGTACTTTGAGACTAGAGGAGATATCTCAGACACTCAAGAAAACACTGCTCAAAGAAATAAGGAGTGGTCAACAGGTTTCAATACTGCAGAAATACACAATTTTGGATTTAGCTATCGAGAAGCCCTCTTATTTTTAAGAGCACAACTATAAAAGGATGATGGCAGGCACAGATTACAGTGGTTTGAATAGTGAATGGGAATTGCAGAAGCACAGGTAGTACATCGAGATTTCTAGTTCAAGAAGCATTAGAAATCTAAGGAAGGTGAAATACATGTTCAGAAGAATTATTTCTGATGGGGGACAAAACTTGGGAAAAGTGGTAAGATGAAGAAAACATAACAATGAAAAGGTAGAGATTAAAGTAATAGGAGACAGGGAAGAAATGATGAACCTGACCCTGCAGTATGAAGGAAAAAAATGGTGTTAAGAGTCTCCTATTAAAGTATAGTCCAGGAGAACTGAAGGAAGACAAATAGGAATCAGTGGAACTTTAGAGATGGAAATGAGAAAAACTGGGGCACTTAAGTGGCTCTAAATTTGTGAGTGAATGGTTCCTACCTTGTCTTATTATGGCATTTTTGTATTTCTTGTTAAGCATTCATCACATTCTACCCTGAATTAGAGCTATTTGTACTTCAACTTCTCTATAAAATTGTAAGATGCTTAGTATCAAGTACAATGTTGAGTGTTCTTGTGTTTCCTTAATGAACTTGGGACTGATGAATTGCAGTTTTGAGAGAAACTGATATAAGGTATTTTTGCAGCTATTTCATTAAATAGTAATTGTTAAACTTCTATTTGTTATGTAATGCTTTATTAACCAGCCACGGTGAAGGCTGTGAGGCTGGAGAGGGTGTAAGATTGTCAGGATTCCCTGCATTAAGAAAAAAAAAAGAATTTTGAAAAATGGAATATCAAGTTAATCCACCGATTTAGAACAAGTAGCTAGACAAAGTTATGTTGATATATTTTCATTATCTTCCTATATTTTCCCTCTGTGGTAGAAAGCATTATTGTTCTAAATTCAAAGTATCACGTATGACCTCTTCCTTAAACATAGAATTCAGGCTTGGCCATAAGATTGCTTTAGCTCCTCAGTGTGATAGAAATATACAGCCACATTCTGATGTACTCAGGAATGGCTGTGTGACTGACTTTGACCAATTAAGTGTGGAAGTGACATATTTTATCAATTTCCTCCTTTTCTTTGTAATGAAATGAATAACATTCCAGAATAGTAGCTACTTCCTCAATCTGTGCCCAGTACTGAAGATGACATGAAACAGAATCTAAGCCCCTGCAATGAACATTTATGTGACTGAGAAATAAAACTTTGTTCTTGTAGGTTACTGAAATATGGGGAATCCCCAGAAGAAAAGTGGTTATCAGAGATATCTTCAGTTCTAAAGATTGCCTAATAAACATTCAGCTCAGCTGTAGACAAGCTATAAGCAAATCAAACAATTTAAAGAATAGCATAAGGCAATTATCTCTAAGTTAAACAGAATATAATTTGAGGTGAATTTTTGAATGCTGTGCAACATTGGAAACAGGTGGAGTAAATAAGTAAAGGCTTCACAGAAGAAAGGGTCTACTTGGAGTTGGGTTTTAAAAGATATGAACAGGAGCTAAAAAGAAAATGGGGATATTGTCTCTGGTAAATAGAATTTTACTTCCAGAATCTTCAGAGCCTTCTAAATTTTACACTTAAAAAGCAACACAAAATTTGTAAGTCCAACTAGCTCGACTAAAATAAACTTTAAAATTGGTTATATGCTTAAACAAAACAACCTGGATGAAATGTTTGAGTTTCTCTTCCTAGAGATAGCTTCCGGGAGAACTAAGGTTAGGTGAAGAAGTGATCTCACGGTTGGACTAGCAATTCACATTTAATGTGACTCTATAATAATAGATAAGCTTGGAAACAAAGGCCAAAACATAATAAATGAGTGTGTGTATATGTAGATTGTAGCCTAAGAATTTTCACTTACTTGATAATTATATTTCTAAATAATGGTTAAAGTCCCAACCACTTGCACAATAAGAACGTTGAAGGAAATCAAGAAAGCACACATCAGAGTGATTTCACTGATCCCTATTAAATTATTGGCCATTTCTAACTAGCATTGGGGGTCAGAAAATGATTCCCCAATATATACCACTTTGGACTTCAAGCTAAGAGAACGTCCTGAATAGCAAACGCAGTGAAGGGCTTTCTCTGAAGTTTCCCTATCTACTTAAAAGCTGGATCCCCCAGAATATATTCATTTGTGAATCCCTTCTCCAGATATCTTGTTAATCAGAGGAAATTCATGCATATTGTGCAAGAAGGAAGAGTCGAGTTGACACTACACTCAGAGTCCAGATGAACCTTTTCCCAGGCTGTTGGAGATGTTTGGGGTCCATTTATTTCCCCTAAAAATTATTTTCTCTTCCTCTAAAATTGCCTACATTCCCCACTTCTTTCTTCCCTAGGAAGTGGGTAGTTAAGCTTCAACCATCTGGCCCTTATTTGAGTCTCATATAATGTGGGGCTCCCCTGTGCTTGCAGATAATAAATTTGTATGCCTTGTCTCCAGTTAATTTGTCTATTGTCAGTTTATTTCAGCAGATTGAATTATAGAACCTTCAGAGGGAAAGTTTAACCTTCCTATACTAGTACAGAGCAAAAGATAATTTTAAATGGTAACAACACTATTATACTAATGTGATTTCATCTGTTTTGAAAAGTTTTGGCCCTAATGAACTAATTTAAATATATAACTGCATAGTGATAAACTTTTAGATAAATGGATTTGCATCTATCTCAGAATAAATGACAATCACAGTCTTGCTTAACAATATGATAAACTACAGAATTTTGTTTCTGTGAAAATTTGGGAGTATTCAAAATTTATTTCAAATTATCTTAGAATTTGTTTACAAAAATGAAGTTGATGGAAAGTTAGGCTTTTCAATTTGTTCTTTTTGGTTAAAGTGACTTTGTCAACACCCCAGACTGAGTGTAGCTATTTAAAAGTTAAAGAAACTTGCTTAAATAGTTAAAATATTTGTTTTTCTTGCTCAAATAATATTCCAATATATGTTAAATCTAGAAAATATCTAACCATGTTGATTTTTAAAATTCATAATTGATCAGTTATTCGGCTGGGAGAGTTACTAAAGGGAAACTCCTGATGCTTCAGAAATTGTAATTCATCTCATTTTACAATAATTATTCCTTACATCCTGTCCAGAAAATTACACAATTGTGGTGACTTGTAGCTGATAAAAGGTGGTAGGGAAAATTGCTGACCAAGTTCTGTTCTACAAGTTTACTTGAGAGGATAACTTCCATCTTGTTTTAGAGTTAGAGCACCTGAGACTAATCTACATGTTGACAGTGCTCATTAGCAAGCCAACTGTAGACTAAATCTTCTCTCTCAGGGGGACTTTAACCAAGTCAAAGCTCATTAGCAAAAGGTCCTTGGTGGCCAAACAAGTTTCCTGCATACCAAGCCTTCTTTATTTAAATCTGGTTTTCATAATTTCTCTCAAATTTTTTTTCAATTACAGCAAATTGACACTACATTTTCCCTAATACATTTAATTAATTCTTTACTGATATATAGGGCATTGAGATACATTCTGTTGCTCTCATCACTTATTTTTCTTGAAAAGTCTCTTAGATTTAACTTACACTTTATGTTCCTTTGATATTTACTCTATTAAAAATGTAAATAGAACCCTGGAGTGACTAATTTGAAAGTTAATAGTTCATCTGCAATTGATGTAGAAATACAGGATAGGCATGGCCATGAGAATTTAATGCTCTTTGAAAAGCCAAAGCATTAAACTTTTTTCAGTTTGAAAAAATATCCTCTCTGGTGCTCTAAAGTTATATTAACTCTTTAGCAACACCAAAAATGCTGTTTTGTTGTTGTTTTGTCAAATAAAAATACTGCCTCCTCAAATGACCAACGTGATTTTAGGAGAGTGGCCTATTTTATACGTAGAAAAGGTATAGGAGCTGCAGTCAGAAGGACCTGAGTTTAAACCCTCCATTTATCATTATTACCATACAAACTTAGAAAATTAACTGCTCTAAGATGATTTTCTCGCCTATATAACGGGGTTAGAAATAGCACTTAACTCACAGGTTGTTGTGAAGATCATATAATTTGATACAAGTCAAATATTTAGAGCAGTGCCTGACAATATATATTAGCTTTTATTACTATTACTATTGTTGTTAATTAGCTATAAAATAGGAATAATAATTCATACACAGTACATAGCAGGGTCTTATATTACACCTTCAGTAACGATCCTTTCTTTACTTTTGTAACTCTGTGAAGCTGTGAAAAAGTCATTTTTTAGAAGAAGAAAGGTAGCAAATTAATGTCAATGAATTCCTTATTAGGAAGTTATAGGTTCTAAATGCAGTAGGCAAAAATTATTTTTAATATGAAATAACAATGTATATGACAAGGGGGAAACTGAGAATATCAAAATAGGATCAAATGATCAACCTGACAAGTTAGAAATACAGCTCTCCTCCTGATCTCCCTTTCTAACTGTGTGCCCCCACCAACTCCAACTTCCATTATTATTCGAGTGTTTGGAGACTCTCCATGATCAAAGAAAGCCAATATAGTGCAGAAGACTGCAACAAGCAGAGCTCCAATATCTGAAACCATGGCTAGTGAAGCTTCTGCCCACAGGAGTGGTATGAGAAGCAGAGAAAAGAGTGATTAGGTCTCTGTTTTCAGAGGTAGATTCCGTAGGTTAGCTTCTGACAATATGATAAACCTAATGTCCAGAGAACCACTTTCAGTAAAAACATATAACAATAATGTATATATTATGTAAGAAATATTTTTAAATTCACTGATTGGCTTGCATGGCAGAGTGGGCTATAGGTTGGCGGGGGGATGGGGGAACCAATAAGCAAAAACTCTAAAAGATAGGGTATTACTAAAGCTGGCATTTGCCCAGAGAATCTGTCTGCTCATTTCTGGTGACCTAGAAAACTTTGTATTAATGAATCAAGTGATCTGGGGAAAGAATACCAAGCTTGGGTAGAAGCAAGGGTCAGATCTGAGATGCTCGTTTAAAGCCAAATGGTGACACCAAGAGCAACACATAATACACTATATGCCTCCAGGGAAGGCTTTTTACATAGACCACAATGTGAATAGTACCCCCTGAAGTTGTATGTTGTAGCTCTAGGAGACACCAACATTGAGTAAATTGGAGAAAAACTTGCACCTTAGAAAGATACATCAAGAATATGTGCATGTTCCAGCATGGTTCTGAATAGACAAAAATCAGGTTTGTGTTCTTTTTAAATCCAGGAAAATTGTTAATCATAAACTCTTGTTCCTAAGAGTTTGGACCCAGAATTTACATCAATTATGTGACCTGAAAAGCTCTGACTCCAATAATTCAATGTTTTACTTGAATACAAACATCCCTAGATACCTGCCAGAAATATGAATAGGTCTTCCCTAGAGGAATTTCTTTAAATCCAGTTTTCAAAGAATTCTTATGAAACAGAGGCCACAATAAATGCAATTACAAAATAAATCTGAAAACAAGCCATGAAGAATTATAAAACAATAATGGACTGCAAATCAGACCCACAAAGACTGTAGATAATAGTATTTACAATGCTAAAATGAAAAATAAAGGACAATATCAGAAAATGGTGAAGGAACAAGAGACTATACATATGTCTAGGCACATTTTAAAAAGAACCAAATAAAATTTCCACAAGTGGAAAAAGAGAGGAATTGAAATGACAGACTCAGTAGGTTGGTGGGGAGGGTAGGTAGAGCAGATTAGACACAGCTGAAGGGAGACTTAATAAAATAGAAGATAAATGAAAAGAAATTGAATAGGATGTAGCCCAGAGAGACAAAGAGATAGAAATATTAAAGAAAGTTGACAAAAAAGGAGAATAGTATGAAGTGGTATAAGATATTTTTCATTGGCATTTCAGTAGGAGGTCATAAGATATATAGAGAAAACACTCCAATAGAAAATGACATAATAGTCCAGGCTAGATAAAAAGCACCAATCTTATGCCAGGCTGGGCAGCTCAGGCCTGTAATCCCAGCACTTTGGGAGGCTGAGCGGGGAAGATCATGGGGTCAGGAGTTTGAGACCATCCTGATCAACATTGTGAAACCCTTTCTCCACTAAAAATACAAAAATTAGCCTGGCATCGTGCCATGCTTATAATTCAGCTACTCAAGAGGCTGATGCAGGAGAATTGTTTGAACCTGGGAGGCAAAGGTTGCAGTGAGCTGAAATTATGCCACTTCTCTCCAGTCTGGGCAACAGAGCAAAACTCTGTTCCCCCTCAAAAAAATAGCACCAATCTTAAAAACAATAATAAATGTAAAGAAATTCACATTGGGCACATCATAGTGAAACTGCAGACAATCCAAGATACAAAAGAGATCATAAAGTAGCCAAAGAAAAGACAGGAAGCCTTCAAGGGGTGACTATTAGATTAAAAGTGATATTTCCATAGTGGGAACTAGAAGACAAAAGAATGTTTTCAATTTTCTGAAAGAAAACTGTTCCCTACAAATCCATACTAATAAGACTTTCAAGACAATAGGCAAAATGAGGGTACTAGAGACAAACACTGAGAGTACTTGGGATGAATGGACTACCAGTAACATTTTCCCAGAATAAAAATGACCACAACGGAAAGGTATGAGATAGAAGAAGAAAACTTGAGCCAACCACATAGTACTCATCTAGGTAATACAAAATCATTATTAAACTTTTAACATAATTTTTAGTTTTAAAAGATGGGATAGAACTAGAATATCACCTTATAAAAGTTTAGCCAAGAGAGAAGATGGTGGCATGAGTTAAATTGTTTATAGGTTCTTGCATTGTTATGAGGAGTTAACATGGATTATCTTTATGGTAAATGTTTATGTTGAAATTTCTAAAGTAACTGCTAGAAGAAGCAAAATAGAGTATGTAACTGTTGATTTAAAAAAAGAAAAATATGGTAGGGGCGGGGCTTTCAGTATATCCAAAATAAGAATAAAAGAAAATCTTAAAATGCTTTAGAAAACATTAAATTTTTTTGCAAGTACTGTATACATAGTTGTTTTGTTATCTGATGGACACCAAATGTCCATCCAGTACAGAGAAGGGGAAAGAAAGAAGATTGATAAATTATGGGTGGCCTAGATATTTCTCCACTGTCTTCCACATTATGTAGACTGGGAACACTTGCATGCAATCCTATGTAGGAAAATGTTTTTCTCATTTTTTCCTTATAATTTCTGGCATTGATCAAAAGGACAAGGAATACGTTTATTTAACATGTTTACTTCAGGAGTAAAATGTATACGTTTTTTTTTCAATTTTTTAGTTTAATTTTTGTGGGTATATAGTGGTGTGTGTGTGTGTATATATATATACACACACACACGTATATATGTGTGTGTATATATATATATATGGGATATATATGTGTGTGTGTGTGTGTGTGTATATATATATATATATATATATATGGGGTATATGAGATGTTTTGATATAGGCATGCAATGTGTAATAACCACATCACATAAAATGGGGTATCTATCCACTCAGGCAATTATCCTTTTTGTATATCTTTAATAGGAACATGAATGGGAAGAGACTGATATCAGTGAAGACGATTGGTTTCTACAGCTTATATAGAAATATATTTTCAGATATATATTTCTCAATAACACAATTCAATCACTGCAAAACATATGCTGCCATACTTAGACCGCAAGCATCAGAGAAGCAGGTTGGAAATTAGTGGATTTGATATGTTTTATGTGATGATAATTGCAATTACAGGTTACACTGACCATAAAAATAACATGGTGATTTTCATGTGATCAAAGGAGAATTGAGATTCAGGAGTTTAAATATTTGGGAATCTAAGGGAGGTATCCCAACTTTATGCAATGACATCTTTCACTCCTGGGTGATTCAACAGTACATATTAGCATTTGATCCTTGACTGACTGGGTATTTTGTTACCTATGAAATACAGGGCTTAATTTGTAGAGGGAGTATGTGATCTGTTAACCTCCGCCTTGAAGTAAAGAAAGAATTTACTGAGACCTTCATCAAGATTGCTACATCTCTTGCAGATTGATTCTGGGTACCAGAACATTCTATAATTTAAATCAATCTAAACTAAATTGTAGGTTTGAAAAATGTGACTTCTTTTTTTTAGCCTTGATTATCTTTTGAGCTTAGTAAATTTATTATACTGATCTCTCTATGCACAGTATTATCACAGAATTTAGAAAATGAAATCACTGTTGATCTTTTTCCTCAGTAATTTTATGTATATTTAGTAGTTAAATTTAAGAAATGTTGAATTAATCAGCTTGATTTTTAGCCTTTTGGTAGTTACTTCCCTCTTTCTTGCTTGCATTTTTTCACAGGTGTGTGTGTGTGTGTGTGTGTGTGTGTGTGTGTGTGTGTGTGTGTATTTTATGCAATAAAGAAACATTTAATAGTTAGAACAAATAAATATTTAGATTATGCCCCATTTGTAACAAGGTGATATAAAAGTATTAAAGAAACCAGAGAAGATGCAAGTAGAAAGGGCAGTAAGTTACACATTCAATGTATTAAAGTATTTGTAAGGGGGAAAAATAGAAATGGAGGAACCTAACACACCCATTTGTGTCTAGAACCCACAGCAGAGAGCTATTAACATGGGTGATAGTACGGTAACTATGTGTATATATAAAGGCTCTCTGTAAATATTATGAGAAAATAATTGAAAGCAAGTTCAATGAAAAAATAAAACATATGTTAAAGTTAAATGATTAGCCCGCAGGCAGCATAAAAACTGAGGGAGTGTAAACAGTTTACATAGCAGCAGTAAAAGAGCAAAAATATAAATTAAAAAGAATGAGCAAAACACATGGATTTACCGGGATTTTTAAAATGTATACTTTAAATGTCAAACAGCCTTAAAAAGTAAAAACTTAGGGGGATGCTACAATGCTGTAATCAATATCCAGGAAAGAGAAGAGAAGAAAAAAAAATGTTAGGAGATACTAAGTCACACAAACATACATACACACACACACACACAGAGAAAAAAAGTCAAGGAAAAAACAAGCATTAATTCTCTCCTGTGACAAATGTTACAGATCTGAGGCTGAGTATCATGACAGAATTTAAAAGTCTGAAAAAGGCAGTTTCCTTAAGGAAAATGTTATAAAAGCATTTGGGAATTTTCAGGTGTATCACTTAATAAAGAGAACTAAAATGTGATTTATCCTTCAAATATAAAATAATAAAATACTTTCTCTCTAATGTGTGAAACCATTAAAATCAAAACTTTGAAAATGATGGTAACTGTGAGGACCTGATTAGAATATCTGAGATACTTGTTTGTTAACTGAAAAGTACTAACTCTTTGCTGTACTCTGGTGTCTCCTGATTAACATGTTGAAATTATAATGCCCAATGTCATGGTGTTAAGAGGTACGACATTTGGGAGGTGATAGAATCATGAGGGTGGAGTCTTCATGAATGGCATTGGGAACCTTATAAAATAGGTGTGAGGCAGCTTGTTTACCCCTTCTGAATGGGAGGACCATTCACCAGCACCAAATCTGCTGGCATTTTTATCTTGGACTTCTCAGCCTCCAGAACTGTAAGAAATGTTTCTATTTTTCATAAACTACACAGTATATGGTATTTTGTTATAGTGGACCAAATGGACTAAGAGATTCATGTTCCATGAAAAATAGTGTATTTTTTTCTGTTTCATATAGAGTACATGTTCATTGCAGAAATAAAACTAAAACTAAAAAAAAATTGATACAATTTTCTCATGTATCACTGTCAATATTTCAGTATTTTACACACACACATACACAAATAATCCTATCTGTGTATAAATATACCATCAAGGCATATAATTGATACGTAAATTTAATATATGGATATGACAGAAGTGATCCTACAATGCTACAGAATACACACAAACGTACACACACACAGATACACATATGCAGATACTAACCTTATTTTTTCTTTTTTTAGTAATTTCAAATTTCCTTTCTGAATTCATATTTTTTCAGCCCCTACTTTAAATATTAAACAAACCCCATAACTTTTCTGGTCATTGAAGGATTACAATAAAATCTATTCTAGTCTATTGATCATATATCCTTGTTGCCAAGTAGTAGTAAAAATCTCCACTCTGATTCAATTAATGCTTCTCTGCTTGTCCAGTTTAGCCTGAAACAGGCTGGATGCTTGAAGTTGGGTGGAATGTCTGATCAAATTCTATTTTCTTTTCTTATTTCAAGTTGCCTTTAGGTGATGTTTTGGGGCAACTTTAGGTTGAGCTCAGAGGAAGATATCTTTCTTTTCATGGATTCATTTTGGAAATTTTTTAGAGATCTCCTGTTTAGAGATCTCCTAGTACACATCCATTGATCTGTTACTGTCTTTACTCCTGCTAGTTGTAAACAACTTTCTCTTTAGTTTCTAGGCTTCTAGAAGCTTGTTACTATGAGGGGATCACATGGTCTCCATGAGATTCTCTTAGGCGGAATCCCTTTTAAGATGAATCTGAGCCTTTCAAGGAGACAACATGTAGACCTGGGGAAATATGCACCATTGCCTCACTGCATGGGAGAGGAGCTCACTCCCAACTCAGGCTTCTTTTTCTTTTTCTGCCAACTCCCATATAGCCTCTTAGTATCAGCTGTCTTTCTTTCTATAGGAGTCAGATAATAATTCCTGTGTCTCTTATACAACAAAATATATGTTATCTACTCAAGATGGCTCTTTAAAGCCTGCTTACTAGGCTTAAATAGAGAGGAAAATTCTAGAACTGAAAAATGCAATCTGAAATAAAGATTCACCGAATTGGCTTAATAGCAGAAGGGAAGACAGAGAAGAGAGGCAGGAGACATGTCCCTGTGGGACAATATCAAAGTGTTTATTATAGTTGCAATTGGAGTCCCAGAAGAGAGGAAAGGGAGAATGAAGCAAAAAGTACTTGAAGAAATAATGTCTGACAGTTTTCCAAATTTGTTGGAAGATGTCAATTTCGGAGTTAACAAACCAGTAAAACCAAAACAAGATAAATAAAAAGAAAACCTTGCATTATGGTCAAACTGCTGATATTCAAAGTTATTGAGAAAAATCCTCTAAGTAGCCAGGAAAAAAAGGACCAATTATGAACAGGAGAATAGCAGTTCTAATAAAGTTTTGAGAGGAACACAAAAGAGAGGAAAATTAGACTTGCTAAGAAATGAATAAGCAAACCAAGGAGAAGGAAAAAATATCCACAACATATAAATCTGAGAAAGGAATGGTTCTGAGACTATATAAAGCACCCCTGTCACTTAAAGAAGTCAGTAAAATATTTGTGCAAACACTTCATAAAGATGGATATACAAATGGCCCAACAAGCACATGAAAAATAACTTACCATCATTAATCAAAATAAATGCAAATTTAACAATGAGATGCTATCCACATTCATTAGAATAACTAGAACAAAAAAGGTTGACAACACTACATTTTGATGCAACGGGGAATAACTGGAACTCTTGTACATTGATGGTAAGAATATAAAACAATACTAGCAGTTTGGAGAAAGTTCTGGTAGTTTCTTATAAAACTAAAATTTACACCTTCCTTATCACCCAGCAATATCACTTCTATGCATTTATACCAAAGAAATGAAGACATATTCTCACAGAAAGTATTTTGAAAGAGTGTTCATAACAACTATTCAAAATGCCCAAAAGTTGGACATAGCACAGGTGTCCATCAACAGAAGAATGGATGAAAAGGCTATAAAATATTCAAATAATAAACACGTCAATGACAAGAAGTAAACTTCAACAACATGGATTAATCTTCAAAACATTATGCTGAGTAAAAGAAGACTTACACAAAAGATTACATACTGTATGATTGGATTTACATGATACTGTTTTAGGGAAAATGAATCCATAGTTTTTCTGCGTACATAATCTTGTCTACTACAAATAGTAACAGTTTCACATTTTATTTGTTCTTTTTGTCAAGAAATGGTAAGGGAATTCAAGGATTCTGGGCATTTGGCCATTTAGTCTTGAATGTACACATGCAGGGAGTCTGTTCCACGTAAGTGCCATGCAAAAGTAAAGGATCAAGAATAGCCATGATAGGCCGGGCACAGTGGCTCAAGCCTGTAATCCCAGCACTTTGGGAGGCCGAGGCGGGTGGATCACGAGGTCAAGAGATCGAGACCATCCTGGTCAACATGGTGAAACCCCGTCTCTACTAAAAAT